>NW_004444015.1:7692538-7732865 GCF_000243295.1 Trichechus manatus latirostris
CCCCAAGAGTATGGCCCCCGGACACCCTTTTAGCTCAGTGGTGAAGTCATTTCCGAGGTTCACCGTTCAGCCGGGGATTGGACAGCCCCATAAAATAAAACAGGACTAATGAGGCACAGCAGTCCATGGACAAGGACTGGAAGGCAGAAGGGGACAGGAAAGCTGGTGATAGGGAACCCAAGGTTGAGTAAGGATAGTGTTGACATGTCATGGGGTTGTTAACCATTATCATAGGGCAATATGGGTACTAACTGTTTAATGAGAAACTATTTTGTTCTGTAAACCTTCATCTAAGGTACAAAAAAAAGAATTATCTATGTGAGATCAAATTGACAACAGCAACTCAAAAGGTTTGATGGGAAACCTAGGGGACAGTGAGCTGAAGATAATGGTGATGGAATAATTTGGAAATGGATAGTGAGAACAGCAGCACAACTGGAAGAATGTAATCAATGTCACTGAATTGTACATGTAGAAATTTTTGAAATGGTGTTATCTTTAGGCTATGGATATTTTCACCAAAAAAAAAAAAAAAAAGGTCCTCCAAGGTCAAGAAAGGGAAGTATTGACATGTCATGGGGTTGTTAACTAATGTCATAAAACAATATGTGTACTGACTGCTTAATGAGAAACTATTTGTTCTGTAAACCTTCACCTAAAGTAATAAATAAAATTTTTTTAAAAAATTTTTTAAGATATTAACTGTTTAGAGCAATTGTATGGGGAAGTAATATTTAATTAATTATCACTGGGACTGTAAATTGGTGAAGCCTTTTCTGGAAGGCTATTTAATACTATGCAAAAATTAAATACGCCTATCCTTTGACCTGCCAATTCCACTTCTAGGTATATCTTACACAAATGCTTGCATACGTGAACAATGATATATTGTACTAACAATTGCTACCCTTCCACCATCACAATTTCAAGCTCTCATTCTCTGAGTATTATCATCTTTCTATCTCATTCACTCTGGGTATCAGTTTCCTGTTCTACTAGATCAGTCCCATCAACATACAAATATACTGTATTTTCCAACATTAAAAACAACATTTTGGGCTGTGCATTTAATTAGAGTTTGGTCCTCATTTCTCTTTTTTACAGCAAAATTCCTTAGGAGGTGTCTATACTTGTTGTCTCCAGTTTCTCTCTTCCCATTTTCTCTCTTGAACCAATTTCATATCAGGCTTTTGCCCCATCACTCCACAGAAATTGCTTTTCCCAAGATCGCCCATGACATCTATGTTGCTAAATCCAATGGTCAGATCTCAGTCCTCATCTTACTTGATCTTCCAAGCAACATATTCATTCGATTTCTAGGACATTCCACTACCTGGTTTTCCTGCTAACTAAATAGCTTCTCTTTCTCAATCTCCTTTGCTAGTTCCTCCTCTTTAGCCAGAACTCTGAAAGTAGGAATTCTCCAGGACTCACACCTTTACTCTAGTGTCTTTTTTACCTACATTAATCGCCTGGTGACCTCATCCAGTCTCATGACTTTGAATAACATCTATATGCTGATAACTCCCAAGTACATACCTCTTGCCTACAACTCCAGATTTGTATATACAACAGTACTGATTTGCATGTGTAACACTCATCTCAAATTTAACGTGTCAAAGATCAAATTCCTCACCTTCTCTGCAAAACCTGCTCTTTCCAACCTTCCCCATCTCAGTTAATAGGAATTTCAGTCCTCGTGGCACAGTGGTTACAAGCAATTAACCTCTAACCGAAAGGTCGGCGGTTCGAAACCACCAGTGCCTCTATGAGAGAAAGATGTGGCAGTCTGCTTCTATAGAGATTCACAGCCTTGGAAACCCTATGGGGTCGCTATAAGTCAGAATCAACTCAACAGCAATGGGATTTTTTTGGTTAGTCACACAAATGGAGCCCTGGTGGCACCGTAGTTAAGAGCTACGGATGCCAACCAAAAGGTCAGCGGTTCGAATCCATCAGCTGCTCCTTGGAAACCCTATAAGGCAGTTCTATTCTGTCCTATAGGGTCACTATGAGTTGGAATTGACTTGACAGAAACAGGTTTTTTGGTTTGAGTTACACAGATCAGAAACCTTAAAAGTTATTCTTTACTCCTAGCTTTCTCTCACACCCCATATCCTCTCCAGCAGCAAATTCTGATGGTTCTACCTTCAAAATATATCTATGATCCAACTACTTGTCACAATTTCCACTGCTACCACTGTGGTTCAGACCACCAACATTCCTTATCGGGAGTACAACAGCAGTCTTCTAACTGGTCTCCCTAGTTGCAACTCTGGTTCCCTATTCTCTTTCAACACAGTAGCCAGAATGATCCTTTAAAAACCTAAGTTAGATCATGTCACACTCCTCTGCTCAAAACCTTCCCATGGCTTTCCATCCCACTGAGGGTTAAAACCAACATTCTTACAATGACCTCTAAGGACCTACTTACCTCTCTGGCATCATCAATTCTTCCTGTCCCTTGGTCCTTCTCTTTCACTCTTCTCCAGCCACACTCACCTTCCTTCCTGTTTCTTGAACATGCAAGATCTCATCTCAGGTCTTAGCATTTGCTCTTCTCTCTGCCTGGAATGCTCTTCCTCTAGTACTAGGCATAGCTCTGCAGTCAGCTCCTTCAAGGCGTTTCTCAAATCTCACCTTCTGAGTGTTGTCTGCCCTGATCCCTACTGAAAACTGTCAGTCACTCCTCATAGCACTCGCTGCTCTATTTTTCCCCCCATAGCATTTATTACCATCTGACACCGTATATATTTTAATTAGTATTTGTCTGTTGTTTTTCTCCCTTTTATTTAAATGAAAACTCTGTGTGGCTGATCATGTTTGCATAATTCATTCATTTCTCCATCCCCAACATCTGAACAGGAGTTCAGTAAATAAATGTGCAGGATGTGCAGTGTTTATAATATCGAAAAACTAGAGACTATTTAAATGTCTATTAATATTGGAATGCTTAAATAAGTTACATTATACCTGTATAATGGAATTCTAAAAAGTGAAGACGTCACTTTGATTATTAATGTGTGCCTGACCCAAAGCACGATTTTTAAATGTCCTCTTATGCATGCAAAAGCTGGACAATGAAAAAGGAAGACATAAGAAGAACTGATATATTTGAACTGTGGTGATGGCAAAGAATACTAAATATACCATGCATTGCCAGAAGAACAAACAGATTAGTCTTAGAAGAAATACAACCACAGTGTTCCTTAGAAACAAGGATGGCAACACTTTGCCTTATTTACTTTGGACATGTCTGATGAAAGACCATGGGTTTTGACCATGGGACAAAGAAGAAATCACAGTGGAAAACAGAAAATATTTGAACGGAATGAAAATGAAATACAACATATCAAAATTTATGGATTGCAGCTAAAGCAGTGTTTGGTGGAACATTTATAGCTTTAAATGCTTATAGTAGTAAATAAAAAAGGTCTAAAAATCAATGACCTAAGTTTTGATCTTAACAATATAGAAAAAGAAGAGCAAATTGAATCCAAATTAAGTAGACTTAAGGAAATAATAATAATAAGAAGAAGAATAAAAGCAGAAATCTACAAAAGAGAAAACCATTTTCTTTTAATGATAAATTTAAAAAGACTAAAAGTTGGTTCTTCACACAGATTATTATTATTATTCAAATGGGTAAGTGTTTAACAAAACTGATCAAGATAAAAAAGAGGAAACACAAATTACCAATAACAGGAATAAAACAAGGAATCATAGAGCCTTCAGATATTAAAAGGCTAATAATGCATTACTGTGAACAACTTTATGTCAATAAAAATGAAATAAACAAATTCCTTAAAAAAATACAACTTCACAAAACTGACTCAAGAAGAAATACAAAATCTGAAAAGCCCTATATTCATGAAAAAAAAATTTGTAATAAAAAACCTCCCCCATTTAAAACAATAACAAAACCTTCATGTCCAGGTCCAGAAGATTTCACCAGTAACTTCCACCAAATATTTAAGGAAGAAAAGGAAATAATAAAGATCAGAACAGAAATAAATGAAATAGAAAACAGAAAAACAATAGAAAGAATCACCACGACTAGAAGTTGGTTCTTTGAGAGGATCAATACAATTGACAAACAACTGACCAAATTGATAAAGGAAAACTATGAGAAGATACAAATAATGAAAATAAGAAATGAGATGGGGTGACATTACAACAGAACAAACTCAGATAAAAAGGATCATAACAGAATACTATAAAAATTAAACTCCAGCCAACTTGAAAACCTAGAAGAAATGGACAAATTTCGAGAAACACACTACCTACCTAAACTAACACAAATAGAGGTAGAACAACTAAATAAACCTATAACAAAAGAAGAGATTAAAAAGGTAATTTAAAAACTCCCAACCAAAAAAAAAAAAAAAACCCTGCCCCGGATGGTCTCACTGGAGAATTCTACCAAACTTTCAGGGAAGAGTTAACATCACCTCTACTAAAGGTATTTCAGAGCATAGAAAAGGATGGAATACTCCCAAACTCATTCTATGAAGCCAGCATAACCCTGATACCAAAACCAGGTAAAGACACCACAAAAAAAGAAAATTACAGACCAATATCCCTCATGAACATTAATGCAAAAATCCTGGACAAAATTCTAGCCAATAGAATTCAGCTACATATCAAAAAAATAATTCACCATGATCAAGTGGGATTTATACCAGGTATGCAATTATGGTTCAACATTAGAAAAACAATCAATGCAATTCATCACATAAATAAAACAAAAGAAAAGAAACACATGATATTATCAATTGATGCAGAAAAGGCATTTGACAAAGTCCAACAGCCATTCATGATAAAAACTCTCAACAAAATAGGAATAAAAGGGAAATTCCTCAGCATAATTCAGGGCATTTATACAAAGCCAACAGCCAACATTATCTGAAATGGAAAGACTCTGAAAGCCTTCCCCTTGAGAACAGGAACCAGACAAGGATGCCCTTTATCACCACTCTTATTCAACATTGTGCTGAAGGTCCTAGCCAGAGTAATTAGGCTAGAAAAAGAAATAAAGGGCATCCAAATTGGTAGGGAAGAAGTGAAGGTATCTCTGTTTGCATATGATATGATCTTACACACAGAAAACCCCAAAGAATCCACAAGAAAACTATTGGAACTAATAGAAGATTTCAGCAAAGTATCAGGATACAAGACAAACATACAAAACTCAGCTGGATTCCTCTACACCAACAAAGAGAACCTCGAAGAGGAAATCATTAAATCAATACCATTTAGAATAAACCCCAAGAAGATTAACTACTTTGGAATAAATCTAACCAGGGAGGTAAAAGACCTGTATAAAGAAAACTACAAAACACTACCGCAAGAAACCAAAAGAGAGCTGCATAAGTGGAAAAACATACCTTGCTCATGGATAGGAAGACTCAACATTGTGAAAAAGTCAATTCTACCCAAAGCGATTTACAGATACAATGCAATCCTGACCCAAATTCTAACGGCATTATTTAATGAGATGGAGAAACAAATACCAACTTCAAATGGAAAGGGAAGAGGCCCCCGATAAGTATAGCATTACTCAAGAGGAAGAACAAAGTGGGAGGACTCACACTACCTGATTTTAGAACCTATTATACTGCCACGGTAGTCAAAACAGCCTGGTACTGGTACAACAACAGATACATAGATCAGAGGAACAGAATTGAGAATCCAGACATAAATTCATCTACCTATGAGCAGCTGATATTTGACAAAGGCCCAAAGTCCACTAATTGAGGAAAAGACAGTCTCCTTACCAAATGGTGCTGGTACAACTGGATATCCATCTGCAAAAAACTGAAACAAGACCCATACCTGACACCATGCACAAAAACAAACTCAAAATGGATCAAAGACTTAAATGTAGATTGAAAACGATAAAGATCATGGAAGAAAAAGTAAGGACAACTCTAGGAGCCCTAATACATGGCATAAACAGAATACAAACCATAAGTAACAATCCACAAACACTAGAAGAGAAATTACATAACTGGGAGCTCCTAAAAATCAAACACTTATGCTCAGCAAAAGAGTAAAAAGACATCCAACAGACTGGGAAAAAAATTTGGCTACGACAAATCCAATCAGCGTCTAATCTCTAAAATATACAAGACACTGCAAAACCTCAACAACAAAAAGACAAATAACCCAATGAAAAAATGGGCAAAGGATATGAGCAGGCACTTCACCAAAGAAGATATTCAGGCGGCTAACAGACACATTAGAGAAATGCAGATCAAAACTACAATGGGATACCATCTCACCCCAACAAGGCTAGCATTAATCCAAAAAACACAAAATAATAAATGCTGGAGAGCTTGTGTAGAGACCGGAACACTTATACACTGTTGGTGGGAAAGTAAAATGGTACAACCACTTTGGAAATCAATTTGGTGCTTCCTTAAAAAGCTCAAAATAGAAGCACCATATGATCCAGCTATCCCACTCCTTGGAATACATCCTAGAGAAATAAGAGCTGTCACACAAATAGATATACGCACACCCATGTTCACTGCAGCACTGTTCACAATAGCAAAAAGATGGAAACAACCTAGGTGCCCATCAATGGACGGACGGATAAACAAATTATGGTATATTCACACAATGCAATACTAACGCAACGATGAAGCTGTGAAACATCTTATAACATGGAGGAATCTGGAAGAATTCAGTCAGTCACAAAAGGACAAATATTGTATAAGACCACTATTATAAGAACTCAAGAAATGTTTTAAACACAAGAGAAAACATTTTTGATGGTTATGAGGGTGGGGAGGGAGGGTGAGGGTTATTCACTAACTAGATAGTAGACAAGAATTACCTTAGGTGAAGGGAAGGACAGCACACAATACAGGAGAAGTCAGCACAAATGGAGTAAACCAAAAGGTAAGAAGTTTCCTGAATACGACCAAACACTTTGAAGGACAAAGTAGCAGGGGTAGGGATCTAGGGACCATGCTTTCAGGGGACATCTAGGTCAAGTGGCATAACAAAGCTTATTAAGAAAATGTTCTGCATCCTACTTTGGTGAGTGGCATCTGGGGTCTTAAAAGCTAGCGAGCGGCCATCTAAGATGCATCAATTGGTCCCAACCACCTGGAGTAAAGGAGCATGAAGAACACCAAAGTCACAAGGAAAGCATTAGCCCAAGAGACAGAAAGGGCCACATAAACTGGAGACTGCAACAGCCTGAGACCAGAAGAACTAGATGGTGCCCGACTACCACCAATGACCGCCCTGACAGGGAACACAACAGAGAGTCCTTGTTGGAGCAGGAGAAAGGTGGGGTGCAGAACTCAAATTCTAGTAAAAAGACCAAACTTAGTGGTCTGACTGAGACTGGAGGAATCCCAGAGAGCATGGCCCCTGGACTCTGTCAACCCAGAACTAAAACAATTCCAGAGGCCAACTCTTCAGACAAAGATTGGACTGCACTGTGGGACATAAAATGATTCTCGTGAAGAATGTGCCTCTTAGCTCAAGTAAACACATGAAGACTAAATAGGCAGCTTCTGTCTGGAGGCGAGATGAGAAGGCAGAGAGGGTCAGGAGCTGGTTGAATGGACATGGGAAATCAGGGGGGGAAAGGAGGAGTGTGTTGTCACAGTATAAGGAGAGCAATTAGGGTCACATAACAATGTATGTATAAATTTTGTATGAGATACTAAGCTGAATTGTAAACTTTCACTTAAAGTACAATAAAATTTTTTAAAAAATTTGTACTCCCAGCCTCTGAGGTCAGAGAGACATCAGATGCTTCAACAAAGACTCTACACTTATAAGATGCAAAGGTTAGAAGGCTGTCAGTCCCCAGAAAACAAATCCTACAAAGTACACAGGGGAAGAAGGAAGCAGAAAGTTGCCATCGATTTTAGCTTCTTAGCAGCACACTGCTAAGTGATCTTTCTTCCTAGTCCATCCAAAGACAGAGAACCACATGTGCGACGTTTACAGAGTGGCCTGAGAGAGTGTGGTGTCACCATGGTATCACGCCACAAGAGGCAAAGCTGACTGAGTGGCTGTCAGGCTTAGCTAATGATGTTGCTAGGAAACCCGCATCTTCCAAGGATCTACCCACTCTGCTTTCTGTGCATCATTTACTCAACACAGATGATATGGCAGCAGCATCCAAAGCTGAAAAGATGCCCACCACAAGGCAGGTCAGGCACATCGCCTGCAACCAAGGCAGGAGGCAATACTGGCCAGAGTCTCAGCCTATTGCTGCCCCCAACACACTGATGCTACAGCCAGCTGTCCCTCATGGAAGCTCACTCATCCCTCTGTGACACTCATCACTCAGATTGCATACCAGAACTGCTGCTGGACCCATTATGCTCCAGCTTAAGCATCCAACCCCAGAGACAGCAGGAGTCATCCAAACAGTTACAAGGAGAGCCTGGTTGCAAACAAGTGTTGGACTAGTCATGGATGAAATCTCACTAGAGAATTAGAAGTCATGCAACACTGTGCCGGAGCTGCTGGGGGAACTGGCAGCAGGACATGCAGTCTGAGAGTGATCTGTATCTTCCTACAGTATTTAATGAGTACCCAATTTCTACTAGATACTCTCTTAGCCACCGGGGATCAGAGTTAAATTAGAACAGTCTAGGTCATCAAGGAGCTCATAATAAAATAGGGGAGAGAGACCCATAAACATCTAACTGCAAACCAATGTGTGCAACACCGAAGCAGAGGGTTGAACCTAATGCTGTAAGGAAATCAAAGAGGAAAGTCTGCCAATAGCCCAGGAGTGGCCACAGACCTCCTTCATTGTCTATTAGGTGTGGGGGACTATCGGAATCAGCAGAACTTACAGGCACCAGGTCAGAGCTGACCAGGAGGAATGACTAATCCTGTCTGCTTGTGGCAAAGGACAAAGGAAGGGTAGAGAGGCATTCACAGTAGTTCTAGGGAGATGAGAAGAATCTCATCAGGCATCAAAGTGAGGGGAGCCCAGGAGATGTGGAGCCGTGGCTCCTTCTAGGCCACTTGTTGTCCAATCAAATAGAATGTGAGTTACAAATGCAAGCCACACATGTAATTTGGAATTTTCCAGCATTCACACTGAAAAAAGTAAAAGAACAAATGAAAGTAATTGTAATAATATATTTTAATTAACTAATATCTCCAAAAATTACCATTTCAATGCGCAATCATTATAAAACTCATTAGTGAGATATCTTATATTCTTTTCTCTTTTTGTACTAAGCCTCTCAATTAGGACCGGCCACATTACAAGTATTCAATAATCACATGTGGATGATGGCTACCATATTGGGTGGAAGAGTTCTAGACAATGGAGTCAGGACCACAGAGTAGAGGGAAAAGAGCAAACTCTACCAGCACCCGGCAAGATCTACCCTTTGACTCTATGATACATGTGCCCAGTGCATAAAAGTGTCAGGTAATGATATTATGTCTCATAAAGGTAATAACAGCTACCACGTGTCAAGTTCTTGCTATGCACCAGATATTTTACATGCATCATGTCACTTAATTCTTACCAAGACCCCATGAAGTAGGAACTGCCATTGTTCCCATTTTATAGATAAGAAAATTGAGGCCCAGAGATATGAAATAACCTGCCCAAGATCACAAAGCTAGTAAGGAGGCAGGATTTGAGCTCATTTGTCTGAGTCCTAAATGAGTACTCTTCGCCACTCACAACATTGCTTCCTGTGTGCTGCTTTGCCTCCTAACGTGTATCTGGCTCACTAGAGCAAGAGCTGCCTTAGTCAGGACACTGTCTAATTCATCTTTGAATCTCCTCCAACTGGTGGCACTCCTGTAGGGATCAGTGTTGTGAATGAATGGTCACTCTTAGTTTCGTTTGTTTGTTTAACTACAAATTGACCTAGCCAGGCCTCTAAACTTATCCCCAAAGCTGGGTGCAGAAAGGCTTTTGAATCCCCTCCCCCAAATCCTATCTACTCTGAAAAAAAAAGAAGTGCAACCTTTGAGGAAATGCAAAAGAATATACAGAGGCCATTGCATTTGTCCGAGGAGGAGGTCATCTGTGACTTTTGAGGGCACAGGTTCAATAAGGAAGTGCAGGAAGGAAAATTGGGGAGCCTAGATCCTCCTGGTAAAGTAGACGATGGCAAGGGCATCTGTGGAGATAAGGGGCAGGGTAAGGCTGGGGCTTAAGGAGAGCAGAAGAGAGTGGAGGTGGTTTGGAAAAAGGCTGTGCGGAGTCTACAGGAGGGAAAGAGCAGGACAGCCAGGCAAGGGACAGAGGTGTGACCAGGCAACCCAAGTGATGAGTGATCTCCTCTCCTCCAACATCACAGGAGCTTCCCAGGCAACGCTCTGCAGGCCTGTGAATATCAACAGGAGAGCTGAGGTTGTTGGGCAATTATTTAAAGTCAAGGACTGGATGAAGTCATTTAAATAGAGTATAGAGATAGAGAAAAGACAGAGGAGCAGGCACGGGCATTCTAACATTTAGTTACAGGTGGCAGTAAGAAGATGGAGCCAGCAAATGAAATTAAAGAGGAACAGCCAAGGAGTTGGGGGGACGAGCATCCAATGTTACTGAGTAATCCTGTCAGAAAATCTGAAGGAGCATTAAATGAGAAATCCTGTAACTGGGGTAAAAAACAAAGAGGGGTCCATTGGCTTTAGCAATATGGAAGTCGCTGATGACCTTGACCATGGTACTTTCAGTGGCTTTGTAGGGGGAACACCTGACTGTGGTGGGCTCAAGGGGGAAGAGGAATTGAAGAGTGAGTAAAAAGTTTTCTTGAGGAGTTTTCTGTGAAAGGAAGCTGAGGAAAAAAATGATGAGCATGATGAAGCCCTGGAGGCTGGGGGCAGAGGGAATAATCTGGAGGCTGTTTGAAGGTATTGGGAAGCATTTTAAGGAAGCACTCACACGTTTTTAACGAAAGTTACCAGGACTAAAAAGTCCAACTGCTGCTTGGATTTGTATCACTATATGGCTTCAAGGCTTGAATGATACATTATTTTGATGAAGGTGACAATAATGATGATGATGATGACGACAATGATCACTAACATTCACGATCAACAATAACATCCAGCATTTGAGTGACTGTCATGTGCCAAGCTCTACGCTAAACATTGTATGGCATTATCTCTTTGATCCTCACAATAACCATATGAGCTAGGTATTATTTTATCTCCATTTGACAGATAAGCAAACCAAGGTGCAGAAAGATTAAGTCACTTTCCCAAGACTATACAAGTGGAGAAGTTGGGATTTGAACCCAAGCATTCTGAATCCAGTGTTCCTCCCTTCGGGTCCATTTTCAGACCTCCAGTTCCTCAGAGGACTTTAGCAGAACACAAATCCTCCAGTTCATGCACTTGGCTACATTTTGTGGTTACTCCCCGTATTTCATCTGAGGTTTAGCAATTTTCAGTGAAGTTACGGTTGAAATCAATACACAAGTTTTTGAGGGAGGAGAAAGTGTTTTAGCAGGACTGAGTAACTGTGAAAAACTATTGCTATTTTCTGGCTAAATAATAGCCAATATGAAATGAGCTGAAATCTCCATTTAATAGAGCAAAGAAAAAATAATCAGCATGTTCTCTTATAACTACTGCTGGCATCAGCACATGGAGCAGCAAGGGAAGGCAACTCTAGCAGTGTCCAGCTGAGCAGACACCAGGGTCAGGCATGTCTACTATGAAGTTTCATTCTGAGTTAAAGGGAGAAGTTTCACCAAATTCCTCCTCCTCCTTCAAACAACTCAAACAGCCAAGCTGGAGTGGGAGAGGAAGAGTAATAGAGTCATTAAAAATGAGGAAACTCAAGTCCATGCCTTGCGCTCCAGGTCTGACCACCAAGTTGCTACCAAAGGAAAGGACCCTCAACCCTTCTCAAGAGAATGTTCCAAAGCATTCTCTGTCTCCATCCTCCCAGAGCAGTTAAAAAGACTACCATTAGTAGGCTGCAGACACCACCTTAGGATACGTTAACTAGCTCGATATGCTGGAAAGAACGCTAGGTTTTGAGTCTGAATATTTCAGTTTGGGTCTCTGCTCTGCCACTTATTACCTATATGACTTTTGGAACGTACTTAACCCTCTGATCCTCATTTGGAAAACTGAGATAATAATGGTGCCTACCATCTAAGGGAAATATGAGGATCAAATGAAATGACATATATAAAAGTGTTTTATATACCAGAAAGCAACATAGAATATGTAAATTATCCTATATTATTCCTAAATTTAGCTTTTTGTGTCTATTGCTTGCTTATAGTATCTGCAAGGGCATGTATTCTTATACCAAAAGATCATCAAAACTGTGAGCCAAAGACTAATAAAGAACTTGGAACTGGGACCTTCTCGTTTAAATACAAGAACTCTAGCCATATCACACATTTTAGAAACTGTCTAAAGAAATACTGATGTGGAAGAAATCTCACAGGTGGAGGGATCTCAATGTATCACCCACTTCCATACTTACCCAGGATTATAATTCCCATTTTACTGTGAAGCTATTTAGCATAGTGGTTAAGAGGGTGGTAACTTAAACTCTCTTACTGATAATAGTAATATTAGAATTGTTGGGCTTTTTAATTTTATTTTTGGTGAAAATATACACAGCATAACCTGCTCCCATTCCATAGTTTCTACATGTAATGATCAGTGACATTGGTTAAATTCTTCACATTGTGTCAACATTCTCGTTATTTCTGTTCTAGTTGTTTCTGGAATTGTTATTTTTAAATTATCTTATATAAGTTTAGGATAAAGCAAATATGTGTGCTAATATCACTAGAAGAAGGAAGGAATACACAGTCACTGTATTGAAAAGAACTGTTCAACGTTCAACCATTTCAGGAGGTAGCATATGATCAGGAACCAACAGTACTGAAGGAAGAAGTCCAAGCTGCACTGAAAGCATTGGCGAAAAACAAGCCTCCAGGAATTGACAGAATACCAAGTGAGATGTTTCAACAAATGGATGCAGCACTGGAAGTGCTCAATAGTCCATGCCAAGAAATTTGGAAGACAGCTACCTGGCCAACCGACTGGAAGAGATCCATATTTATGCCTATTCCCAAGAACACTGATCCAACCAAATGCGGAAATTGTCAAACAATATCATTAATATCACACACAAGTAAAATTTTGCTGAGGATCATTTAAAAGTGGCTGCAGCAGTATATTGACAGGGAACTGCCAGAAATCCAAGCCGAATTCAGAAGAGGCGTGGAACGAGGGCTATCATTGCTGATGTCACATGGATCCTGGCTGAAAGTAGAGAATACCAGAAAGATGTTTACCTGTGTTTTATTGACTATGCAAAGGCATTCAACTGTGTGGATCATAACAAATTATGGATAACATTGAGAAGAATGAGAATTCCAGGACACTTAATTGTGCTCATGTGGAACCTGTACATAGATCAAGAGACAGTCGTTCGAACAGAACAGGGGATACTGTGTGGTTTAAGGTCAGGAAAGGCGAGCATTAGGGATGTATCCTTTCACCATACCTACTCAATCTGTATGCTGAGCAAATAATCCGAGAAGCTGGACTATATGAAGAAGAACAGGGCATCAGGATTGGAGGAAGACTCATTAACAACCTGCGTTATGCAGATAACACAATCTTGCTTGCTGAAAGTGAAGAGGGCTTGAAGCACTTACTGATGAAGATCAAAGACTACCACCTTCAGTATGGATTACACCTCAACAAAAAGGAAACAAAAATCCTCACAAATGGACCAATAAGCAGCATCATGGTAGATGGAGAAAAGATTGAAGTTGTCAAGGATTTCATTTTACTTGGATCCACAATCAACACCCATGGAAGCAGCACTCAAGAAATCAAAAGACTTATTGCACTAGGAAAATCTGCTGCGAAAGACCTCTTTGAAGTGTTGAAAAGCAAAGCTGTCACCTTAAGGACTAAGGTGCGCCTGACCCAAGCCATGGTATATTCAATCACCACATATGCATGTGAAAGCTGGAAGAAGAATAAGGAAGACTGAAGAAGAATTGACACCTTTGAACTGTGGTGTTGGCGAAGAATATTGAATATACCATGGACTGTCAAAAGAACATACAAATCTTTCTTAGAAGTACAACCAGAATGTTCCTTGGAAGCAAGGATGGCAAGACTATGTCTCACATACTTTGGACATGTTATCATGAGAGATCAATCCCTGGAGAAGGACATCATGCTTGGTAAAGTAGAGGGCCAGTGAAAAAAAAGAAGACCCTCAATAAGATGGACTGACACAGTGGCTGCAACAATGGGCTCAAGCATAATAGCGATTGTGAGGATGGTGCAGGACCGGGCAGTGTTTCATTCTGTTGTACGTAGGGTCACTACGAGTCAGAACTGACTCGATGGCACCTAACAACAACAACATCATCATCATCATCATCACTACCACCACCATCACCACCACCACCACCAATGAGAAATGGGAAGTAACCTGCCCAAGGCTATCTTTAAAGTAGAGGTCTGCAAACTTTTCCTGTAAAGGACCAAAGAGTAAATATTTTAGGCTTTGTAGGTCATCAGGGCTCTTTGGCAACTACTCAACTCTACCCTTGAAGCATGAAAGCAGTCATAGATGGTACATAATGAGTATGGCTGTGTTCCAATAAAACTTTATTTACAAAAACAGGCAGCAGGCCAGATTTGATGGCCCCTGCACTATATGATAGGAAAGAAGGCAAAAGGTAGGTCTTCTGCCTCTAAGTCTCCATTATCTAATCCTTTTTCAACCAAACCAAGCTATGGCATCAAGGAGATGTGAAAAAAAAATTCCTGATTTTGACAAGTGTCGCTATCTCTTGCAAATTACAGAGCTAACTTTTAAGTGAGTACATGTTTGCTTAAAGGCTGAAAAGCTGCTGCTCATTTAAAAACTAAGAAGATGGAAAATAACACTTCTTAAACCAACTCTCTCTATCACACTGGAAAGAGCTCTTTTCTGTTCTGATACCCTCAATCAATGCAATGTTACAGAAACCCTTATTAATTTTGTTAATTATAATAATTCATTCAATAGTTCCTCTCCAACTCAACTATCATAAAGGAAATAAATTAGCCACTCCCTGGAGGTGTCTTCCTTACTGTTGATAGAGGGCCCTCAGGTCCGAAGCTGTGTCGCAGAGAGCTCAGTGTTATAGGCGAGGGCACACCCAAGGCATGGCATTTCTCCCACTTCATTATCAGTGCTCCCAGCTCCCAAAACATACCATCATGAACTTTACAGGCACCTCTTACTTTGTAAACTCACTGCTTGGGGGTGCTCCCATTTTTCAGAATGTTATGAAAGCAAGACAATCTGATGGACTAGTCTTCAAATTTGACTTCTGAAATGTTAAAAGTTAAGAAACATAATTAAACTGCAAAGGCATTAACATTTATATAAAATATAAACCAAACGCTTATCCTGATTCACCAAACAAATTACACTTTGAACATTATAAAAAACCAGCTACTTATCACCGGCACCATTTGAAATTATTGCTAGTACTACAACTCCAAATGCCTAAGATGCCTTAAATACAAACCCTGAACATTTACATACTGATTTCATGAGCAAAGCAAAAGGTATTTGCCGGTAACAGTACAGGACTCAGCAGTTTTATTGTCTGAGTAATCCTGGTTCGTTCTGATATGAAAATTCAATTATTTTAGAACGGGCCCTCTCATTAAATTTTGACAAGCAGCACGAGCTCGGTACCAGTTATAGCTCGAAGAGACCGGGGGTGCCTGATAGCACCACACTGAATTTTAAGATGTAGTATTTTTGCAGGACAAGATTATCTGACAATTTTGTATTAAAAGAAGAAAAAAATTAATCAAATACATTGTAATATTCAACATTGGTATATTTGCTCTTCTTTTTACAGATATTTTACTAAAATTTGCTGCAAAAAATGTTTATTGCATGCTTTCCTCTGATTTCACAATTGAGCAATGTACTAGAAAAATATGTATATGTCGGTAGTGAACAGGAAGTATTTGACTACACGTTTTTACCTACTGCTTCCTTTATCAATTGAAATGTATTTGTAGTGCTTATAAACGTGATTTCCAGAAACAGAAATGACTTTATTTGCATACAGCCTGTTTTTTATTAGGCTGCTTATTGTCCAAGAAAAAAATATTTTAAAGCAACTTTTGAGCAAACCTATTGTCTTTTAAAGCAGAGCTTACAGCTAATCACAACATGGGAGGAAAAAATAAACTATTTCATTTCTTGCCCATAGGGGTGAAAGAGGAATAAAGAAGTCTCTAGCTCTGGGTTTATTTGGTTTATTTTTGTTTTGCTTTGTTTTTTCCTGTAAGACAGAGATCTCTGCCAAAAGATGCTTCTCCATGCTCCAATCTGTCCACACACAGCCTGTCATGAGGCAAGGCACACAAATAGTCCTTTGGGGTGTTGTTTTAGTGACCACAACATTCAACCTAGGTAAAGGAGCTACCAGGTCAAGAAGAAGAAGAATAAATAGTGAGGTGAACTGAAGAGTAGAAGAGTACAGAAAGGAAATCTGATTCCCCGCAAAGGCTGGTACTGACACCAAGCAAGGGGACCCGAGAGCAGGTCTGACTGACAGTGGTGATGCTCTGGGTAGCCCTACCTCCCTCCGGCCCTGGTCTGAACTCTGCTCTTCCCTTGTCTTCTTCTCAGTACTCTTCGCTTCTCAAAGCCTTCAAATACCATCCTTGTGTGTTCAGTTTCTAAATAACTTCTTCTCCACCACTACACACATATACCCCAGTACTATTTAACATATTTCATTGAATTAATTTTGATTTTGAGAAGTTTTTGAGAACCCTGGGTTATGCTACAGACTTCCAATTAAGTTTTCTGGGCCTTGGTATCCTTCTACCTTTACATTCTTCCTTTAGAGATCATCTGGGCCTTGATGTTCCACTTTAAATTTAACAACTCTTGTACAGTTGTTTAGAAGAACAAAATCATTGAAAAAAGTGTTACACATCTTTTCTGGAGTAAGGGGAAAGAGAGATGAAAAAGGGGAAACCAGGCAAAGACTGTATAATGCAAAATGTTTCATATGTTTGTTGCTGATGAGAAATGTGAACTTAAAGATAAGTTTGGCTTTCTCCTCTCTGGCCTACAATCCTTACCAACAGTACCAGTTGAATTGGAAAGTGAGGCTCTCTCTCATGGAATATTCCAAAATATTATTCAGCTTTAAGGAACTGTATTAAGATGGCAGCCTAAGAAGCACGTCTTGGGGAAGAAGTTTCAGCAATAGAACCAGGGAGAGTCCAAGAAGCTAGGGATCCACAGGCCACCTATGAGGGGCAGCTTGGGCCAGAATCCAGGCAATGGGCTTGAATAGCTGGCAGAATAAACTTTATTTCCTCTAGTACTAGGAACACAAACACAGTTTAGCCTCCCTGAAAAACTGAAGATGGAGCTAGACTTACATGTTACGCTCAGCAAAGACAGGCTTTCAAACTAGGACTGTAAATTTCTCACACCACTGTAAAGTCAAAATTTATTCTCCTGCCCCCCCCCACCCAAAAAAAAGGTTAGTCTATTATTTTTGACCTCCAACAACAATGTCCATGCTGGTCTGCATAAATATATATAATACAGTCAAAGGGCCCAACGACCACATGAGAAAAATAACATGTAGTAATTGACATGGTTAAATATTATAGAGAAGACATCACGTACATGAAATATAATCCTTTCGTGACCTGTGGTACATATGGTATACCACCCACATTTTCCAGCTCTCAGGTTCTTTGGGAGTATACTTTTACCACTGAAAATATTTCCTGCCCTCCAGTGGGGACATGTATAATGGCAAAAGGCAAAAAATAATGTGAGTTGAAGCAAAATAGCTGGGGTATGGGGCTTGCAAGTAAGGTAGTGCAAACAGGAAGTGTGACTGGGTAAAAATTTTGTCTTTTTTGGCTTTTGTACCCCTAGATAAGCCCTGTAAGCATATTTATGGTTTCCTGTGTGATAGTCAGGGAGCTCTGGTGGGTTTAGTTTTGTTTTTTGTGTCATATTTGGAAAACCAGAGATTCCCCATGTAACCTCATGGAAGCCACCAAGAAAAACATCAGCAACCAAGGTCTGATGGTACAGACAAGTGACCACTAAGTATGGGTTTAAGAGCCTTAAAAGTTCTGTGGCAACTATGTAGTACCAGGTAATATTTCTCAAAATCCCTATTACTACAAAAATTTAAAATACTCCATGACTCATCATGCTTCCATTAATGAAAACATATGATATTAAAAAAAAATTCAAAGCAGAAAACAATTGGACCTTGAAAGGGATAAAATAGATTTTACAAGTGATTTCATTACTGATCACACTCTATGAAGCAAGATCAAGGATTGAGTGCAAGCTTTGTAACTCATCTGTCTCAGCTACTTTTAAGCATAAAGTAAGCTAAGAGTCTTCCAGGGTCAGCTACAGGGCCCTAGACTCCATCTCAAATGCATGACCCTACATCTGTTTGAAATACTTAACAATAAGACCTCACTGAACCAGACTGCTCCTTAGAAGCCAGGATGGCAAGACTATGTCTTACATACTTTGGACATGCTATCAGGAGGGATCAGTCCCTAGACAAGGACATCATGCTTGGTAAAGTAGAGGGTCATCAAAAAAGAGGAAAATCCTCAATGAGATGGATTGATGCAGTGATTGCAACAATGGGCTCAAACACAGCAACGATTGTGAGGATGGTGCAGGACCAGGCAGAGTTTTGTTCTGTTGTACATAGGGTCACTGTGGGTCAGAACAGACTGAACAGCACCTAACAACAACAAAAAATTGGACATTGGCATGACATTGGATCTGTATAAAGCAGACTGGTTCAAAGAGAGAGACTGAAAGCATTCCCCTTGAGAACGGGAACCAGACGAGGAGGCCCTTTATCACCATTCTTATTAAACATTGTGCTGGAAGTCCTAGCTAGAGTAATAGGGCAAGAAAAAGAAATAAAGGGCATTCCAAGAGGTAAGGAAGAGGTAAAACTATTCCTATTCACAGATAATATGATCTTATACACAGAAAACCCCAAAGAATCCACAAGAAAGCTACTGGAACTAATAGAAGATTTCAGTCAAGTAGCAGGATACAAGATTAACAGACAAAAATCAGCTGGATTCCTCTATGCCAGTGAAGAGAGCTTTGAAAAGAAAATCACAAAACCAATGCCATTCACGATAGCCCCCAAGAAGATAAAGTACTTAAGAATAAATCTAACCAGGGATGTAAAAGACCTATACAAATAAAACCACAAAACACTACTGCAAGAAACCAAAAGACACCTATATAAGTGGAAAAACATAACACGCTCATGGATAGGAAGACCCTACCTTGTGAAAATGTCAATTCTACCCAAAGTGATCTACAGATATAATGCAATCCCACTCCAAATTCCAACAGCACTCTTTAATGAGATGGAGAAACACATCACCAACTTTATATGGAAAGGGAAAAGGCCCCAGATAAATAAAGCATTACTGAAGAAGAAAAACAAAGTGGGATGCCTCGCACTACCTGATTTTATAGTCTGTTATATAGCCATGGTAGTCAAAACAGCCTGGTATTGGTACAACAACAGACACATTGACCAAGGGAACAGAATTGAGAACCCAGGCATAAATTTATCCACCTATGAGCAGTTGATATTTGACAAAGGGCCAAAGTCTGTTAAATGGGGAAAAGAAAGTGTCTTTAACAAATGGTGCTTACATAACTGGATGTCCATCTGTAAAAAAAAGGAAACAAGGTCCATACCTCACACCATACACAAACACTAACTCAAAATGGATCAAAGACCTAAATATAAAATTTAAAATGATAAAGATCATAGAAGAAAAAATAAGGACAATGCTAGGGACCCTAATACATAGCATAAATAGTGTGCAAACCATAACTGTCAACGCACAAAACACTAGAAAAGAAATTAGATAACTGACAGCCCCTAAAAATTAAACACTTATGCTCATCAAAAGACTTTACAAAAAGAGTAAAAGGAGAACCTACAGACTAGGAAAAAAATTTTCGGGCTACGTCATATTCGACAAGGGTCTAATCTCTAAATCTACAAAATACTTCAACACCTCAATAACAAAAGGACAAATAATCCAATTAAAAAATGGGCAAAGGATACGAACAGACACTTTACCAAAGAAGACATTCAGGCAGCCAACAACACATGAGGAAATGCTCATGATCATTAGACATTAGAGAAACGCAAATCAAAAACTACAATGAGATATCATCTCACTCCGATATTAGTGGTGCTAATCCAAAAACTACAAAATAACAAATGTTGGAGAGGTTGCAGGGAAATTAGAACTCTTATGCACTGCTGGTGGGAATGTAAAATGGTACAACCACTTTGGAAATCGATTTGGCACTTCCTTAAAAAGCTAGAAATAGAAATACCACACAATCCAGCAATCCCACACCTAGGAATATACCTGAGAGAAATAAGAGCCGTCACATGAATAGACATACGCACACCCATGTTCACTGCAGCACTGTTCGCAATAGCAAAAAGATGGAAACAACCTAAATGCCCATCAACAGATCAATGGATAAACAAATTATGCACACAATGGAATACTATGCAATGATAAAGAACAATGATGAATCCGTGAAACATCTCACAACATGGATGAATCTGGAGGGCATTATGCTGAATGAAATAAGTCAGTCACAAAAGGACAAATATTGTATGAGACCACTATTACAATTACTCAGGAAAAGGTTTACACATAGAAAAAAGCACTCTTTGATGATTACAAGGGTAGGGAGAGAGAGGGAGGGGAAATCACTAACTAGATGGTAGACAAGTATCAACTTCGGTGAAGGAAAAGACAGCACACAATATAGGAGAAGCAGCAAAACTGGACCAAAGCAAAAGCATAGATGTTTGCTATACACATCCAAACACTTTGAAGGACAAGTAGTTGGAGCTGGGGCCTGGGGACCACAGTCTCAGGAGACATCTAGTTTAACTGGCATAACATAATTCATAAGGAAAATGTTCTACATCACCATTTGTTGAGTAGCGTCTGGGGTCTCAAAAGCTTGTGAGCAGCCATCTAAGATACATCATTGGTCCCATCCCATCCGGAGCAAAGGAGAATGAAGAAAACCAAAGACACAAGGAAAATATTAGCCCAAAGGACTTAACGGACCACATGAACCAGAGACTCCACCAGCCTGAGACCAGAAGAGCTAGATGGTGCCCAGCTACCACCAATGACCAGTCTGACAGGGATCACAACGGAGAGTCCTGAACAGAACAGGAGAAAAATGTAGAACAGAATTGAAATTCATGAAAAAAAGACCAGCCTTACTGGTCTGACAGAGATTTGGAGGAACCTCCAATACTATGGCTCCCGGACACTCTGCTAACCCAGAACTGAAATCATTCCCGAAGCCCACTTTTCAGAGAAAGATTAGACAGGCCTACAAAATAAAAAACAGCACATGTGACGAACATGTTTCTTGGTTCAATCAGATACACGAGACCAAACGGGCAACGCCTGTCCAGGAGCAGGATGAGAAGGCAGGAAGGGACAGGAACTGGATGAATGGACACAGGGAACCAGGGATTGAATGGGGAAGCGCACTGTCACATTATGGAGATTGCAACCAATATCACAAAACAATGTGTGTATAAATTTTTGAATGAGAAATTAACCAGAGCTGTAAACTTTCACCTAAAGCACAATAAAATTTAAAAAAGATAAAAAATAGTAAAAAGGCAAACAGTACAAAAAGAAAAAAGAAAACCCTGTGGAGCACATTTCTACTCTGACGCACATGGGGTTGCCATGAGTCAGAGTCAACTTGACAGCAACTGATGGTATACACTCACTAAAGAATGGTAAGTATACAATGTCAGGGTGAAAAGTAGGTACTATCTGAACTAAATGGGCCTAAATAATCCTCAAAGTCTGTAAATACCATGAACTTCAGGGAGAGGTTGGTTTTGTCCAACTCAGCGTTGCTCCTTAAAGTAGCAGTCTCAAGTCCACAAAGGCAGGATAACAACTAATAGGACCACCCTAGACAAGACTCTCCATTGACAGACTTGATCCCAGACTGATCTCAGACATCTGGCGACCACTTCTTCCTTGTCTCTCCCTTGAAGCTATCCACTTCACATCTTGCTACATACTCTCTTACGCAATCCCTTCAGCCTTCAGAGTTGACAATTGCCTTCTCAGACTAATTCTGATTCCTCCTGACCTTGATCATCCCTTGTTTCATCTGTGTGCAACCTCAATCCATGTAAGAGGTACCCAAAAAATGCACTGCCATCGAGTCAATTCTGGCTCATAGTTACCCTATAGGACAGAGGAGAACTGCCCCATAGGGTTCCAAACTTTACAGGAGTAGACTGCCACATCTTTCTCCCATGGAGCAACTGGTGGGTTTGAACACCCAACCTTTTGGTTAGCAGCCGAGCACTTAACTTAATGTGTCACCAGGGCTCCTTATGTAAGGGGTAGGGGTCAAATATTGTTTTAGTGAAAAAGTAGAACCTTTATATCCTTCCCAAGTAAAATATTATGAAAGTCCCTGAGACATTCCAACCTGGATGGGTAGAAGTCTGTTTCACTGGTTGTACAAAGACAAGTGTGAGGTTGCATTTCGCAGTAGGGTGAATGGTTTTTCTATGGAGAGATTCAGTGCCACTCAAAATGAATCCTTTTTCTTCTTCTTTTTCATAAACTATGGCTTTATGTTGTGATGGAAGTTATTTTAATGCCTAAACTGTAGGACCAGTCTCATTACTCTGAAGTTATCCTCTGCATATACAGAAAAAGGTCAATCATGAGCTCCTACTCTAACTTATTCTCCTGTTTGTTTTTTTAATAATTCACCTCCACTCACTGACAAAGCTTGTGACAGGCTTTGACTCATCTCATTCTCAAGTCAGATTCTTATGCAGCCATATATATTTATTTATTTATATATATATAAACATATACATATTTTATGATTGACTCTAAGACACCATAGATTATAAGACGCCCCATTATTTAATGTACCACCAGGAAACACTGGTAAACGATGATTATCAATTAGAATATTTCACACTTAATGTAAGAGATGTTTAGACTGACTTAGATGGTGGTCTGTTGGGTGTGCCCACCTCTCCCTCTCCTAGCACTGTGAATGGATGGCTGCCGCACTCCCAGATCTCCCATGGTTTGCCTGAGCATAGGAAATGAAAGCCAGAAACCATCACACAATATCCAGCACATAGGAGGTGCTCAGTAAATATATGTTAAACAAAGGAATTAATGAATAGGAGAAGACAGCCATAGATTAGAGATGACTTTAAAATAAGAGAATAGTATGTCCAAGTTTATGCCAACAAATTTGAGTATCTCAACAAAATGGATAATTTTCTAGCAAAATATAATTACTACAATGAACTAAATATGCGATTGGTGAGGTTGACAATGATCTACTCCTCCAAGGGACACTAAATGCACAGAGGGTTTATAGGTAAAGTTTATCAATCCCTCAAGAAACAGATACTTTCTATATCATTTAAACTGTTCTAGAGCATAGAACCATTCCCAACTCATTTCGCAAGGTTTGCAAATGCTTAATACCAAACCTAACAAAGATAGCACATAAAAAGAAAATTGTTGTCAGAAAAAAAAAAAACCTTTCTTAGACTACAAAGGCAAAAACCTTAAATAAAACATTAGTGAATCTAATCCAAGAATATATTAGAAAATACACAAGTGGAAGAAGAATATATTTTGACCAAGTTGATTTCTCCCAAGAAAAAAAGGATGCCTCAATATTAGGAAATCTATTGACATAATTTATTACATAAGCTGGCTAAAGGAGAAAAATTATATGATCCTCTCAATAGTTGCCAAAATAGCATTTGGTAATTCAAACCCACCCTTATTTTTAAAAAATAATGAATTAAGAATAAAAGAAACCTTCCTAAACAAGACAGAATATTTATCAAAAATTACCATCAAACATAACTAGCAATGCAACACAAGAGCCCTTCTCATTAAAATCCGGAACACAATCAGGATATCCATTATCACCACTATTATATGACATTATCATATAAATTCTAGCCACTGCAACAAGGTAAGAGGTATTTCTTTGAAAACGAAGAGGCAAAATTATCATTATCTGCAGATGATATGACAGCCTAGAAAATCCAAGAGAAAAACTCTTAGAAACAATAAAAAATTAAGTAATATATATAAAGCTCAGTTGTTTTCCTTCATGTAAGCAATAAATAATACATTAGAAAATATAGTAAAACAGATGCCATATAAAATAACAAAAAAAAAGAATCCATGTGGCATAAATCAGAAAATTAGAGTTCAGAAACAGATCTATGCATACTCGGGACTTTAGTATATGATAAAAATGCTATTTCACATCAGTGGATACATAAAGGGATTATCCACTTAAAAAATGAAGTTAGATCCCTCCCTTACAACAAATAAAAATAAATTCCAAATGCAGTTAAGATTCAACTATTTTTAAAAATCAAAAGAGAAGCAATGGAAGACAATATAGCAGAATAATTTTTATAATCTTCGAGTAAGGAAGATATTTCTAAGTATGACATGAAATCCAGAAATCATAAAGCAAAAGACTGACAGATTTAATTCCACAAAAAATAAAAATGTCTATAGGAAAAAGAGACCATAAGCAAAGTTAGTAAACAAATTAAAAATTGGGGAAAATAGTTGCAGCATATGATATTGTCACGAATAACGAGTTCTTACAAATCCACAAGAAAAAGACCAACATCCCAATAAAAAGGTGGAAAGGATGCGAACTAGCAATTCACAAAAGTAATATAATGGCCAACAAACATAATGAATAGATCAGGGGTCAGCAAACTACTGCCTCTGGGCCAAATCTGGCTGCTGCCTGTTTTTGTAAATAATGGAACACAGCCACATCCCTGCATTTAAATATGGCTGCTTTCCTGCTACAAGGAGGCAGAATTGTGTAGTTACAACAGAGGCTATGGGGCCTGCAAAGTCGAAAATATTTACTATCTGGCCTTCTACAGTAAAAATCTGCTGATCCCTGAAATACACGGTTAATCTCACCAATTATTAAATCAATGAAAATTAAAGAACCACAATGCTTCCATTCGACGAATTTACTGAGCACCTAGTTTACACCAAATATCCTTTTTGCCTATCAAACTGACAGAGATTTAAATGCATCATGTTGTCCAGTGTTGGCAAGAGAGTAAGGAAAAAAAGGCTCTATTATACTTTTGGAAGTGTAAATTGTAAAACAATTCTAGAGATCAACATATTTTTTAAAAAAAACCCTAAACTTTGAATGAGGATACCCTTTGATCCATCAATGTCACATCTGGCAATTTATCCTAATAATAGCCCCAGTGTGTACAAAACTACAACTATAAGGATAACCATTACAGAATGGTTTGTAATAGTGAAAAACTAAAAACACATAAATGTCAATCAGTATAAACACACATGCACGTGTATATATATGTACATATATATTTTTAAGAAATATTTGTTTATAGATGCATTTAAAAAGCCTGATTGTTAACAATGGCTACTGCTGGCAGGTAGACACAACTCTTTGTATTTTTTAATATTTTATAATAATCATTTATTATCAGAAAATGAAAACAATAAAGATATTTCTGGGGAGTAGGAAGGATAATCAAAACTTATATTACAAACCAAAAGGCAAAAATCATAATTCAAAGAAGTGGTGTTGAAAAATGAGCTAAGACTTATAAAGTTTCAAATTTGGCAAGAATAAATACTCTCCTTTTTTTGAAGTGTGCTTTCACTCTGGTTTACTACTGAACCAGCAAACAAAAACAATGCAAAGAATATGCACAAGATCAAGAATGGCACCCCCTTCTCCAGGCACTGCAACTCCTACCAATGCACAGTTTGGCAAGTAGGGGCTGGACTGGATTTCAGCCTCCACGTGCACCCTCTACTGGGCGCCCTTGTACAGGGCACAACCTGCACAGCTATGCAGCAACTCTAGCTCCATGTTTCCTCGCTAGTTACTTACAGAAGCAGCCAATGAATTCAGGCTGCAAGGAGTGATTGATTTGCCAAGTCAAATGAGAGAAGACCTCATATCACTGCTTTTTACATTTTTAGCCTGGAGAGGCTTTACCAGGTCAAAGGAGTAAAGACCTACATACTCACTACCTATTAAATGTTTCAGCCTAGAGAGACTGTATCAGCACTCAAAGATTCACCCTACCACCAAGTATTAAATCTTTTACTGCATGGGGTTACATTCCTTAATGTACTATTTCTTACTGTGATCTGGAGCCTATAATAGGCCTGGCCCTTGACTAATCATTGTAAATTATGGTTATCTTGGGGGGGAAATTAGGTAGAACTTAACCTCATATCTTATACCCAAAAGAAATTTGGATAGATTATACAGTTAAAAAAAAAACAAACATAAAAAAACTGGAAAATATTTATTTAATGATTTAAATGACCCCAGGATAGACAAAGACTTTCTAGGAGACTTTCAAGAGAAAATAGCATAAAGGAAAGGACTGATATCTTTAACATTAGAAAATGTAATTCACTTACAAATAAAGTTAAAAAGCAATTTACATAGGAGGAAATAATATTTGCACTGATATCCTTTCAATATAAAGAGTTATTACTAATCAATAAAAAGGAATATCTCAATTGAAAAATGAGTAAAGGGCATGAAGAAATAAAATAAATTTAAAGGGCAACTCCACATATGAAAACATACTCAAGTACTCTCCAATAATACAAATTAAAACAAAATTGAGATACTATTCATCCTACCAAATTGGAAAAGAAAATATTCAGCGTTGTCAGGAAGGCTGGCAGGGAGACAGGGAAACAGACATACTCATAGACTTGCTGACAAGAATGTAAACTGCTACAACCTTTCTGGAAAACAGTTTGTCAGAAAGTATCAGGATCCCTAAAAGCTTATAACCCAGTAAATACACTTCCAGGAATATATTCTACAGAAACAATCAGAGCCTTAGAAAAAGGTTTCTATTGAAGGATATTCAACAAAAACAAAAATTTCTTATCAATCTAAATGCCTAACAATAAAAGAATAATTTAATAAACTATAGTACATCCTTATAATAGACTATTACAGGCCATTAAAAATTATGTTTTCAAAGAATACTTAATGATATAGTAAGATAACCATCATATAACATTATGAGAAAAAAAGCAGAATATAAAACTATATTTAAAATTATCCCAACGTATAAAGAAAAAGACATGTGATATATGTGCAGGCAAGCACATGCATATGCACATGAACAAGCATAGAAAAGAGAACAGAAGGAAATACAAAAAAATATTAAAAGCAGTTATCTCTGTGTGGTATAATACAGATGATTTTTATTTTCTTCTTTACCTTATGACCATATATAATTTTTATAATCATAAATAAAATATTTTTTAAAAATAATCAAGGGTCAATGTACTATTAGTTTCATGTTTTCACAGGTGAATTTTATCAAATATTTAAAGAAGAAATAATATTGCTATGAGAAACATAAAAAGACCTAAATAAATGGAAATATATACCATATGTATAAATTGGATGGTTCAATATCTTTAAAATATCTGTTGTTCCTAAATTTATTTAATGTAATCACAATCAAAATACCAGCAGGTCTTGTGGAAGAAATTGACAAGGGAATTCTAAAATTTATATGGAATTGCAAAAGATTTAGAATAGTCAAAACAATTCTGAAATAAAAGAAAAAAGTTAAAGGACATACACTACCTGATTTCAATATTCACTTTAAAGCTACAAAATAATCAAGACAATGCGCTATAGGGATAGGATCTACAAATAAAAAAGGGGAATAGAATATAGATCCCAGTAATAGACTCACACATATACAATTTTTTGATATTTGATAAAGGTCCACGGCAATGCAAAAAGGAGAGGAAAGTGTTTTTGATGAATGTTGCTCAAAGATGAATTTGATAGAGCTAATAAAGGAGTTCTGCAATGCTGCAGGATATAATATCAGTATACAAAAATCTATTATGTTTCTATACACTTGCAATAAACAATCTGAAAATAAAATTAATAATGTATTTTACAACAGCATTAACAAAAATAAAATACTTAGGAATAAATTTAAAAAAGGAAGTACACCTACTCCTCACTTATTGACTATTTCCTTAGCCAACATTTTGTATTTAAGACAATAGTAAAAAATCTACTATCCGACTATTCTGCACATTAATGATGTATGTCTGGCAGTAATGGACGCCGAGGTGCAAGGCGAGAGTAATGCTGGCTGTGATGGTTAAGGTTATGTGTCAGCTTGGCTGGACCATGGTTCTCAGTGGTTTGGCAGTTATGTAACGATGTGATTTGGCAGTTACGTAATGGTGTCATTTGGCAGTTATGTAATGGTGTAATTTTTGGCAGTTTTGTAATGATGTAGTCATCCTCCATTTTGTGATCTGATGTGGTCAGCCTTCGTTTTCACAGAATGCTGATTTACACATAAAGACCTGGTCTTTGGAACCTAACCATGTCAATAAGTGAAGAGTGGGTGTACAACATGCGTACACTGGAAACTACAAAATAATGCTGAAAGAAATTAAACAAGACCTAAATAAATGGAAAGACATGGGTTGGAAAACTCAATATTGTCAAGCTGTCAATACTACCTAAAGTGATCTACAGATTTAATGCAATCCCTATCAAAATTCCAACAGCTTTTTTTTTTGCATAAATTGACAAGCTGATCCTAAAATTCATATGGAAATGCAAGAGACCCAGAAGAGCCAAAGTAATATTTAAGAAGAACAACATTGAAGGACTTACACTTACCAATTTCAAAACTTACTACAAAGCCGCAATACTCAAGATTATGTGGAGCTGGAATAAGGAGAGACATATAGGTCAATGAAATAAAATTGAGAGTCCAGAAATAAACACATACATCTACGGTCAATTGATTTTTGGCAAGGGTGCTGTATCAATCAGGATTCTTCAGAGAAACAAAATCAGTATTGTCATTAGCTGCCTTCGAGTCGGCCCCTGACTCATGGCGACTCCATGCACAACGGAATGAAATGCTGCCCGGACTTCACCATCCCCATGATCAGTTGCAGATAAGACTGCTGTGATCCATAGGGTTTTCACTGGCTGATTTTCAAAAGTAGATCACCAGGCCTTTCTTCCCAGTCCATCATAGTCCAGAAGCTCCGCTAAAACCTGCTCAGCATCATAGAAACGCACAAGCCTCCACTGACAGACAGGTTGTAGCTGCGCATGAGGTGCATCGGCCGAGAATCAAACTCAAGTCTCCCCTATGGAAGGTGAGAATTCTACCACTGAACCACCAATGTCTCATTCATTCAAATCAAGCTCAACATCATTAGTTATCAAGGAAATGCAAGTCAGAATCATCTACTAGAACCATCTACTACAATCAAAAAGACAGACAATAACAAATGTTGGTGAGGATGTGGAGAAATTGGAACCCTCATGCACTACTGGTAAACAAACATGTGGTATGTCCATACAACAGAATATTATTCTGCCATAAAAATAATGAAGTGCTAATCCATGCTACGACATGAATGAACCTTGAAAACATTATGCTAAGTGAAAGAAGCCAGCACAAAAGGTCATATCTTGTATGATTCCATTTATATGAAATGTCCAGAATAGGCAAATCTACACAGCTAGAAAATACATTAGTGATGTGCAAGGGGCTGAGGAGAAGAAGGAATGGAAAGTGACTACTAATAGGTACAGGGTTTCTACTGGGGGTAATGAAAATGTTCTGGAATTAGACAGTGGTGATAGTTACACAACCTTGCAAGTATACTAAAACACACTGAATTGTATACTTTTAAATTTTTATATTTTATGGTATGTAAACTATATATCAATAAAAAATTAATTTGAGATGGATTATAAAAGCTAAAACTATAAAGCTTCTAAAAAATGGAGTATATCTTCATGACTTTGAGGTAGATAAAGATTTCTTAACAAGAATACAAAAGGCACTAAAGCATCAAAGAGAAAAAGACGATAAACTGAATGTCACTGAAAATTTATAAACAGCTGCTATTCAAAGTACGCGTTTAAGAAAATAAACTCTCCTAGAATGGGAGAAGATATTCTCAATACATACATCTGACAAAGAACTGACAAAAGAACTCCAGCAAATCAATAATAAAAAGACAAACAACCCAATGTAAAAACTGGCAAAAGATTTCCTCCTACAAAACTTTGTCAAAAGATTTTGAACAAAGGAAGACATACAAATGGCCAATAAGCACATGAAAAATTGTTCAATAGCATTAGTCATCAGGGAAATGCAATTTAAAATCACAATGAGAAAGCACTTCACACCCACTAGTATGGCTAAAATTAAAAAGACTGACAGTATGAAGTGTTGACCTGGATGGGGTGCAAATGGAATTCTCCTACATTGCAGATGAGAGTGTAAAATGGTACAAACCACTTTTGAAAACAGTTTGGCAGTTTCTTATAAAGCTAAACATACACCTAGAGGCATTTCCACAGCTAGGTATTTACCAAAGATAAACGTAAACATATATACACACACAGAGAAAGACTTGTCTAAGATTGGTCAAAGGATCCTTGGTGGCGCAATGGTTAAGTACTCAGCTGCTAACCAAAAGTTCGACAGTTCAAACCCACCAGCCACAAACTGCTTCCATTAAGACTACAGCCTTCGAAACCCTATGGAGCAGTTCTACTTTGTCCCATAGGGTCACTATGAGTCGGAATTGACTCGACGGCGCACAAGAACAACATTGTTCATAGCAGCTTAATTCGTATTAGGAAAAAACTGGGGAAAAAAACACCCTTAGTTATCTAGTGCCGCTGTGACAGAAATACCACAAGTGGGTGGCTTTAAAGGAGAAATTTATTTTCTCACAATCTGGAGGCTAAAAGTCCAAATCAGAGTTTTATGGGTCAGAACGGGTACTGGTTTTCTGTCCCGTTCAGTCTAAGTTGACAGGATTTCTGCTGTGGTGGTTGATTAGATCCATCAGTCACCGGCTTAAGCTCTTTAGCAAAAGATTGTGTAGCCATACCCTTGGTGAAAGTTCTAGGACACATTTCCTTAGTTTGTACAACAGAACTTTCCAAATCTTTAAGTTCTAGTTTCATTTTGCACAGTTCATTTCTCAATCTATCTTTTTCCTCCTGCATTTTATAAGTGGTGAAGAGAAACTGCGGTGCCCCTTTCCTCAGCCAAATATCCAAGTCCATCACTTACAAGTTCTACTTTCCACCAAACATCTGAGCAAAACTCAGACAAGTTCTTTGCCATCTTGTAAAAATCATGGCCCTTCTTCCAGTGTCCAATAACATATTCATCATGTCCTTTTAAAGCCTCACCAGAAGCACATTTAACATACACATTTCAGGCAACATTCTGTTCAAACGATAAATGCTTTCCTAACAGCTCTCAATTCTTTCTGAGCCCTCCTCAGAATTGCCCTTAATGGCCATAATTCTACTAACAGTCTCTTCACGGCAGTCTAGGTTCTATCAAGCACATCAACTGGAAATAACCCTCTTAGTTACCTAGTGCTGCTGTAACAGAAATACCACAGGTGGGTGGCTTTAAAGAAGAGAAATTTATCTTCTCACAGTTCTGGAGGCTAAAAGTCCAAATCAGTGTCTCAGCCATGTTGATTCCTTATGCTGGATTGTATTATAGAAAGTGATTAGATTATATTAGATTACATCCACAAGTATAGGAGGTAGAATTCCAACACATATTTTGGGGAAAACAATTCAATCCATAAAAAACTCAATTGTCCATCAACAGGTGAATGGATAAACTGTAGTATATTAATACACAGGAAAACCAGTCAGCAATCAAAAGGAATGAAGTACTGATACATGCAACAACATGGATGAATCTCATAGACATTAAATTGAGCAAAAGAAATCAAGTAGAAATGGAAGAAAATATTTCATTCACAATAGCATTTATATGAACATTTAGGAATAAGCTAAATATGAGAAGTACAGAAACTAGATAAAGAATCTATAAAAATTATATTAAAAACCCAAACCCAAACCCATTGCCACTGAGTCAATTCTGACTCATAGCAACCCTATAGGACAGAGTAGAACTGCCACGTAGGGTTTTCGAGGCGGAAATCTTTACGGAAGCAGATTGCCACATCTTCCTCCCTCAGAACAGCACTTAACTACTGCACTACCAGGGAGCCTTAAAAATTATATTCAAGGGCATAACATTCAATCTGAAAAAACAGAGAGATACATCATTTTCTTGGATAGGCAGAAAATATAAAAATGCAAATTATCTCAAAAATAACATAAACGTAATGCAATACTTATTAGAACACCAGTCGGTTTGTCTGTTTCTAATTAAATAAAATAATATTAAAATTCACATGGAAGAATGCATGCCTGAAAAGAACCATGAAAATTATGAATTAGAATGGTGAGGGAGAATTTGACTTATCAGATATTAAACTATAACTAAAACAATCAACATAGGCATAGAAATAGACAAACAGATCAGTGGAGCAAAGTGCCCTGAAGTAGATCCCAGTATTTAAGATAGTTTATGACAAAGGCAGTATTTCAATTCAATGGGAAAAGGATGGTTTATTGAATATATGCACTGGCACATACACTTGGCTCTCTACTTGGAAGAAAATAGTTTGTTCCTTCACTCACATCATTATGAAAATAAATTCTAGGCGGATTAAATATTTAAACTTAATAAAACAAGAAAAACGGTACAATTAAAAAAAAAACTTAGAAATTGCCTCTACAATATAGATGTACAGGAAATCTTTTTTAAACCAAGACTAGAAAAACAGACACTAGAAAAGAAAAGCCCGACATATCTGACTATTCAAAACACTGAAGATTTTTTTTTGACAAAATATACCCTAAACAAATGTAATCAACAACTAATATACTGGTTAAATATACACATATGCCTAACAAAAAAACCCAAATCCACCGCCGCTGAGTCGATTCCGACTCATGGTAACTCTATAGGACAGAGCAGAACTGCCCCAGAGGGCCTATACCTACATACACATATATTTTAAACACATGACAATAAAAGGCTTAATATCTATAATTCAAAAAATGGTCAAAGGACTTCAAAAGACATGAACAAGAGAAGACATATGAATGTTCAATAAGCACATGAAAAGGTGCTCGATGTCATTAGTCATCAGGGTAATGCCAACTAAAACGACAATGAGATACCACTTCACACCCACTAGAATGGCTAAAATTAAAATAACCGACAATAAGAAGTATTGGCCAGGCTTTAGATTTTCTTTTAAAAAGAATAAAGAGAAGAGACAGAGACAAAGACACAGGGAAAGAGGCAGAAAAAGCCTACAGAAAAACCAGCAATTCATAGCAGAACAAATACAAATTGTTGGTATTGAGAAGATGCTGGCTAGTAGTTAGAGAAATGCAAATTAAAATAATAACAATGAGATATCACATCACGTCTGTCAGATTAGCAAACATTAAACAGGCTGATAACATCTTTTGGTGTCATTTTACTGATGCAAGGAAAAAGGTACTCTCATCCTCTGCTACCGGAAATGGGAATGACTAATTCACTTTTGAAATGCATATCCTTTGACCCAGAAATCCCACTCCTAAAGAATTTATCTCACGGAAGTAAAAGCAGCTGTATATGAAAAGTATATACACATCATCATCCCATATCTGTATAACTGAAAATGACCAAAGGAGGGGAAAGAAAGTCTGTGTGTGGTGTGTGTTTATAATATGTAATGAATGTACACGGAAGTATATGATTATATGAAAATAGGAAAAATAAAGAAGGATTGGAACTCAAGAGGTTGTTAACACTGTTTATCAGAAATGGGAACAGGGAGCAGAAAAAAGCATAAAAGTAGTATTCATAATAAAAAACAGTATTACATGATTGGATTTATGTAAACATATCTGTATATGCATAAAAGATGCATGAAAGGAAAAAGACAATTCTATTCCTTTGGCTTTCGTGAATACACATACTCATTTTTCTCCTTTTCGGTCTCTTTTAAAGACTTTTTCCTCTACCCATTGCTTAAATACTGGTACTTTCCGGGGCAGCACTGTCCAACAGAAACACACTGTGAGCCATATACGTAATTTTAAATTTTATAGTAGCCATATTAAAAAAGTAAAAAGAAAAAGGGGAGATTAATTTTAATAACATGTTGTTTAACCCAACAATCAAAAAGTATTATAATTTCAACCAAAAAAATAAATACAAAACCATTGCCGTTGAGTCAATTCCAACTCAGCAACTCTACAGGACAGAGTAGAACTGCCCCACAGGGTTTCCAAGGAGCGGCTGGTGGATTCAAACTACCAACCTTGGGTTAGCAGCCTGAGCTTTTCACCCCTGCGCCACCAGGGCCCCATAATTTCAACATGCAATCGTTATTTTCGGTCTGAACCCGCCAGTCGCTCACCACGGGAGAAAGATTTGGCTGTCTGCTTCCATAAAGATTTACAGCCTTGGAAACCCTATGGGGCAGTTCTACTCTGTCCTATAGGGTTGCTATGAGTCAGAATGGACTTGACGGCAATGAGTTTTGGGAATCATTATTTTTTTAAAACTTTACTGAAATATTTGACATTCTTTTTTTTGTACTAAGTCTTTGAAATCCACTATCGTGTAGGAAAGGATTTAGCCTTGTCCAAAGAGAGGTCTGGCCTTTGCCTGGGCTTCTGGGAGATAATTTATGTCATATCTGATAGGGGTATTTTTGTTTAGAGTGGAAGCTGGTCACAATGGATCTTAGGATATGAAAATAGAAAGCTTTTTTCCATTAAAAATATTTCATTACTTATAAAATATAGTAGGAATATTAGTTGTACATGGGCATATTCGCTTCCTAACACTGCTGTAGGTCCCTACAGTTAATGCACTCGGCTGCTAACCAAAAGGTTGAAGTTTCAAGTCTACCCAGAGGCACCTTGGAAGAAAGGCCTGGCGATCTACTTCCAAAAAATCAGCCATTGAAAACTCTATGGAGCAGAGTTCTACAATGACACACAGGGGATCGCCATGAATCAGAATTGACTCCACAGCAACTGGTTGTTGGTTAACGCTGCTGTAACAAATTATCACAAATTTACTGGCTCAAAACGACACAGATTTATTACCTTCCTGTCCTGGAAGTCAGAAGTCCTAAAATCAAGGCGTTGGCAAGGTTGCATTCCTTCTGGAAGCTCTAGGGGAGGATCTTTGGCTCCTAAGCCTCTTCCTCCCTCTTCAAAGACAACAGCAGTATAGCATCTTCTAAAGTCTCTCTTTTCCTCCCCCTTCTCCTCCCCGTCTTTCTCTTTCTGTCTCTCCCTCTGTTCCTTTGTTTCTGTCATCACATCTCCTTCCTGCTTCCTTCTTTCCCTTGTAAGGAACTTTGTGAATACACTGGGTCCACCTTGATAATGCAAGCTAATCTCCCCATCTCAAGATCCTTAACTTAATCACAACATATAAAGTCCATTTTACCATGTAACATACTCAAAGTTCTTGGGATTAGGACATGGACATCTTTGAGGGCAGGGAGGGGGGGCATTAGTCTGTCTCCTATAATGAGTAACAACATAAACTGACGAATTGCAAGAAATATTTTTTGTATCTAATTTTATATAATACAATAAACACTAACACTTTATTAATGTGATATCTTGATTGATCACAGGGATTTTTCTCTCACTTTTCTGCAAATTTATTATTGTTGTTGTTAGCTGTCGTCTGATTCCAACTCATGAAGCCCCACGTGTACAGAGTAGAACTGCTCCATGGGGTTTTCAAGGCTATGACCTTTTGGAAGCAGATTGCCAGGCCTGTCTTCCGAGGCACCTCTGGGTAGGTTTGAATTGCTAATCTTTTGGCTTAACCATTTGTACCACCCAGGGATTCCAATTTACTTATTAGGTCACCCAAATTTATACTTTTAGCAATTTCCTCTACAATCAATATAATTGAAAACGTATCTTGGCAAATGCAAGACTAAATAATTTTTGATAATTTTAAATTTTGAGAGGGAAGGATCTTCCTGCTGATGCAACTATTACTAGAGCTGTCTGTGAGAATATTGGGATAATTCTTCATACAAATCAATATCATATGAGTCTGAATTTAATTTTAAATGTACATTCATACAATGTCATTTTAATGTTTCCTCCTACATTTCCTGTAACTTATGGAGGTTATACAAGAAACCAAAAGTGGCTTTATGATTTGTATATAATTCACAACATTTGTTTATGCATTCTATAGCTATATCTTCAAGGATAAGGAAAAATTAATTTAAAAATTGTTTTCCTCATTAATAACTGGTTCATCCTAAGCATTATATGAAAATAGTGTTCTTTTCTTATTTAAATCTTTAAATTTAATTTCTAAGCCTGTGGATATTTGCTTTGCAAGGTTACAATAGTTTTCAAAAGCAGAGAATCTGAACTCTAAAGAATTTTAATCACTCCTGCTATGCATTATTGCAATGTCCATGTGTATGCTTTCATTTTGTAGTAATGTACTGACAGAGTTTACTGCCTGAGCACAGACAGTTCTTGTCCCAGTGCTCAGGCTGGAGAGTTAATGCTTGGACCTGCCGCAGGGACGGGCTCCGGGGATAGCTGGGAAAGCCAGCCTCCTATCACAGCTCCTGGTGCTGCTGCCGTGTAGACTCTCTCCTCCCTCCTGCAACAACAGCTGCTGCTTCTGCTGTTGCTGTCACCACTGCCACCACCAATCTGGATCCAGGTCCCAGCCCATATGCCCCATGTGCCCCAGACTGCACCAAAGCAGGTGTGTGCACACTAAGCCACCAGACCAATTGCTTGGTGCCCACGTTGTCTTCCATGGCTGCAGGCGTGAGTCCACCAACCAACATATCTGCACTGCTCACACATAATGCTTTATGATCCATCAGACTTCATTTACAGAGATAAGATCAAAGATAAATTTACTCAGAATTTCCAGACGGTGACAGCAGAACATTAAACCAAGTGTGGGGCCCTTCTGAGAATGAGGGTCCTGTGTGAGTTACAGGTCATGCACCCATGAAGATGGCCCTGGCTCCAGTTATGTCCCTTGGTACTTAACCAATCAATGAAGATGTAGCAGGTACTTGCCATAGGCCAGGTACTCACTCAAAGACTCTTTTTTTACACCCTCTCCTAAATGTGCCCTACACAAATAGGAAGCTGAAGTAGAAACAAATGACCGTTTCTACTACCAAAACAATTGCTCAGCACTCTGTGTGCCTTTGTATTTTCATATCCATTATCTCACTAGAGTGCCACAACCCCCTGAGGTAGTGAGAGAAAGGATTATTGGCTCTAATTAATTAATCCTTACAACAATCCACAGTGGTCTGGAAGAATTTTTAATGCTCTCTGACAGATGAAGTCACAAAGGTTAAATGACTTTTCTATCTACCTCACTAGGCTGTTGGGAGGATCAAAGTAAAGAGTGGTTATGGACAGGGTTTTGTCAACAATTATGCAAAGAGTACATATAAGGGATTACCATTCTTCTTCCTTGGGAACATCACATGGTAAGGACACAGGAATTCAATTCAGATTTACCTCTAACTAATCAAGATCTCACCTCTTAAGTGCTAAAAGTTTTCAGCTCAGGTTATCTGACCAAGCAGTGTAAGATCATTATACCTGAATCCAACCTTCTCTCTGTGGTCTGAGTCCTTTCAAGAAGCATGATTTGCTAGTGCTAGAAAAATAAAATTATGCAGCAGGCTAAGAATATCTCAAATAAGTTAGAAAACAAGTCTGCGGAAGTAGCTGGTGATAAACCTGCTTTTAATTTTATCAACTATAGTCATGTGGTTGTTGTTAGGTGCCATCAAGAGATAATAATAATAAATTAAGTGTTGCTGTTATTAGGTGTCGTCAAGTCGGTTCCAACTCATAGCGACCCTATGTACAACAGAACAAAACACTGCCTGGTCCTGCACCATCCTTACAATCGTTGTTGTACTTGAGCCCATTTTGCAGCCACTGTGTCAATCCATCTTGTTGAGGGGTCTTCCTCTTTTTGCTGACCCTCTACTGTAGTCAGAGTTATTCAGATGTACCCAGAGATTTTAACCCATTTCTCTCATAAACAGTTAGGTTGAGCATAAGAAAAATAAGCCAAGATATTCAAATTCTAAAACAATAAAATCAATGAATCCAAGCTCTAAGATATATACAGAAGTCATGCGCAACAAATAGAGAATACACATTCTTTCAGGGGCTTTCCTGGGTTGAATAGCGTTCCTCTCAAAATTCATGTCCATCCGGAACGTCCGAATGTGATATTATTTGGAAATAAAGTCTTTGCAAATGTAATTAGTTAAGATGAGGTCATACTGGAGTAGGGTGGGCACTAGATGTGTGAAGATAGAGGGAAGAAGGCCATGTGAAGATAATGCAGAGAATAAATGAAATGATGCAGCTACAAGGAACACCAATGGTTGCAGGTAGCCACCAAAAGTTTGAAGAGACAAGAAAAGATTCTTCTCTAGAGCCTTCAGAGAGCGCATGGTCCTTCCAACACCTTGATTTCGAACTTCTAGCCTGTATAACAGTGAGAGAATAAATTTCTGTTGTTTCAAGTCACCCAGTTTGTGGCAATTTGTTATAGCAGCTTTATGAAACTAATACAGGGGCCTAAGCAGTATATTCACAAAAACTGACTATATATCTGGCTATAATAGAACCTTCCAAAAACTCCAAAACCTCTGTATCATGCAGACTATGTGCTTTGACCAAAATGCAACAAAATAAGAAGTGTATAATACCAGAAGAGAGAGAGAAAAAAAAAACTCTCATACATTTGCAAAGTAAAAACATACTGCTAAATCAGAAAGAAAATCATGAAATTCTTAAAATGAAAGGACAACTAAAACACTATATATCGGTCAACAATTACTTTAAAACAAAAATGAGAAGGTAAGGGGACAGGGAAACTAGATTACTGGAAATGGAACAACCAGAATGGAAATAATGAGAATGTTTAAGCATTGTAAAGAATGTCACTGAACAATTTGTGTACAAATTGTTGAATGGGAACTTAATCTGCTATGTAAACTTTCACTGAAAACACAATAAAATATTATTTTAAAAAAACTGCATGTCAAAGATTTGTGGGACACAAAGAACTTTATACTATAAATCTGTTTATCAGGAAACAAGTTTTAAAAATGAGCTAATCATTCACCTCAAGAAGTTAGAAAAAAGTAACAGCAGACCCAAAGAAAAACAGCAAGAAGAAAATAACAAAGGTAAAGGAAGAAGTCAATCTGTAAGTTAAAATAATAAGAGTCATTATCAATGAATCATCTTTTTTTTTTGGGAAACTGATTCAAACAATTAAAAACTCACATATATTTATAAAACAATTGGGAATTTGAACACTGACCAGATATCTGAAGATGTCATGAAATTATTGTATTTTTTTCCTTGGTGTGATAATGGCATTGGGATTGTTTTTATTTTAATTCTTTATCTCTCAGAGACACATACTGAAATGTTTACAGACAAAATGATGTCTTGGATTTGCTTCAAAATAATTCAGAAGGTGTGGAGAGTGGGTGGAAAATAGATTTTAAAAGACTGATCATGAGTTTATAATTATGGAACTTTGGTAATGGATACATGGGAGTTCATTATATTAACCGGTCTAGTTTCGTTATCCAAAAAAACTCATTAACAACCTACGATATGCAGATGACACAACCTTGCTTGCTGAAAGTGAAGAGGACTTGAAGCACTTACTTATGAAGATCAAAGACTACAGGCTTCAGTATAGAATACACCTCAACATAAAGAAAACAAAAATCCTCACAACTGGACCAATAAGCAACATCACGATAAACAGAGAAAATACTGAAGTTGTCAAGGATTTCATTTTTCTTGGATCCACAATCAACACCCATGGAAGGAGCAGCCAAGAAATCAAACAACATATTACACTGGACAAATCTGGTGCAAAAGACCTCTTTAAAGAGTTGAAAAGCAAAGGTATCACCTTGAAGACTAAGGTCCGCCTGACCCAAGCCATGGTATTTTCAATCACATCATATGCATGTGAAAGCTGGATAATGAGTAAGGAAGACAGAAGAATTGATGCCTTTGAATTATGGTGGTGAAAAACAATATTGAATATACCATGGACTGCCAGAAGAACAAACAAATCTGTCTTGGAAGAAGTACAACCAGAATGCTCCTTAGAAGCAAGGATGGTGAGACTAC
>NW_004444015.1:7732965-7760837 GCF_000243295.1 Trichechus manatus latirostris
AAAGTAGAGGGTCAGCAAAAAAGAGGAAGACCCTCAACAAGATGGATTGACACGGTAGCACAAAGATGGGCTCAAGCATAGCAACGATTGTAAGGATGATGCAGGACCGGGCAGTGTTTCATTGTGTTGTACACAGGGTCGCCATGAATCGAAACTGACTCAACAGCACCTATCAACAACAACGAGTTTTGTTATAGAAAAACTCTAAAGCATACATATACCTACTTGTATGTGCATACATACAGTATAAAATATTTGTGTATGCTTGACTTTTTCATTAATCATAAAATGTTTAAAGTAGTACAATACTTCGCACAAGAATATACAAATAAATCAATGTAACAGAAGAGAGAGATAAGAGTCAGACCCATATATATGTGGGAATTTCATTTAACATAAAAGTGACATTATAAATCAATGGGGGAAAGGATGGGTTATTTAGTAGATGTGAAGACAACTGGCTCACTATGTGGAGAAAAATAAAACAGAATCCCATATAACAGAATATATAAAGATATAAGATTAAAGATCAAAATGTAAAAGGTAAAAACCATAAAATAAAGGGAAGAAAATGAGAATATCTTTATGAATTAAAGGTGAAGGACTTCTTTAAAAAAAAATAAAAAACTCCAAAAGTAAAAACTTGATGAATCTGATTATATCAAAATAAAGGATTTATGTTTAATGAAGGACATCACAAACATAGTTACCAGATGAGAAACTGAGGGAAGATACTTACCATGTCTAAAACAAAAATGGACCAATATTTAGAATATTCAAGGAACTCCTACTGATCAACCAGAAAAAGACAAGACTCCAATAGAAACACAGTTGAATTTTCAGAAGAGGAAACACAAGAAGCTAACAAGTATATATGAAGAGATGCTCAAATTCATTAGTAATAAAAAAATATAAGTTAAAACAACACTGAGATACTGCTTTATAACAACTGACTTGGCAAAAATTAGAAAACTAGATACCAAGTGTTGACAAGGATGTATAAAACTGAAATATTTATGCATTTCTGATGGAATTTGAAATTAGTGTAGATCTGTGGTGTCATGACAAACGTTTACCAACCAGTTCTCCAGAAAGAAACTATACTTTTTCACTATATATATAAATATATAACACTACATATGCTATTACATGTGTGTGTAACTTACCATAAATTTTATTGATATGAAGGAGTATAGCAAATAATAATACAAATAATAAAATATACAATACTCTTTTTTGTAAATTCCGTATAGTCAATTGATTCTCACAAGATGCATTCATTGATTTTTGTAAAATTCTTGTATCCATAGGCAGCCTGTGGTTGCAAATTGATGGAGTGTATTTCCCATATGAATGTTGGTTGATATTTTTGCTTACAAAAGTGAAACAACAAAGACATATGTTTGTCTTTGACATGAGCAACATCTTTGCTGATTTAGGTAATAGTTTTGGAATACGGAAGGAATATTTTCCTCAAATTTTTGTGCTATTCTCAATGTAAAAGCTACAGATCCAACACACTTATAAGTTTAATTGTACTACTAATAATTCCTCCATCAGTTTCTTTAATCTAGACAATCAATGAAACAAGAAAACAGTGGTTGTCAAATATTTTCTGTAAAGGGCCAGATAGTAAATGTTTTTAGGCTTTGCGGGCCAGATGCTATCTGTTACAACTACTCAGTTCTGCTGCAGCACAAAAGCGTTCACAGGATATATGTGAACAGATAGAAATAGACATGGTTGCGGTTCAATAAAACTTTATTTTTTACAAAAACTGGCAGCATGTTGGGCGGCCATAATTTGTGAACCAACCCCTGCAATAAATTGAGCCCTGATTTGTAGCATTTGTTGATTTTTGCTACATGACATCACTGAACACAAAGTTGGGAAGAGACGTGCAATTCCACGTGAACATACAGGATTTCTACGATACAAACAGAATAGACATTAAAAACCTCGAGAGCACAGATAATTACAAAATGTAGTAAAATAATTAGGAAGCGATGAGTTTCAAGTATTTGTTACCATTGATTTTAATATAATTTATCTAATTGTACGTTTATATAATTTAATTTATAATGATGACTGTGTTTAACAACCAGCTCTGCAAAATTCCCGAAAATTTAACCAGTAGCTTTTGTGAGCCAGTATGAGCCAGCTGGTAGAGATTCTAGAGAACAATCTGGCCATACTTCGTCCAGTGATGAGAAATACCTCCATCTAGGACAGAAAACAGATAAGATGTGGTGAATGCACATTACTAAATGTGGGCAGCAGTTAGGCGAATTGACTAAACATACACACAGGGCAGCTATGCTGCACAATTTCAGGCATTCACATTGTATTCTATGTGAACGGCGTCCTTTTGAGTAAACGATAGCAATATGATTAGATTTTAAAAACATAATGTTGATCTCTGCTTCCAACCATAATGGAATAATTGCGACCAGATTGGCCCTCTTGCTGTGAACATTTAGAAAATTGGACAAAACACATGAAGTCTTCGGCCACTGAAAAAGAGGCAGCACAGGACCATGAGCCCAGCCAGAAAAGACAGACACAAGGAAAGTCCCATGATCACGCTGGCCTTCTGACCTAGAGGCTCTATCTGGACCACCATGGGGAAGGGAGGGAGACTACAAGCAGAGCATGGTGGATTTGCTGACTTAAGGACACAGAGGTCAGAGTTCTAGGGGGTTGAAGCAGTTGGAATTTGCAGGGTAGAGTACTGGAGAAGAGGGAGTTACACGGAGAACAGCTTCAAAACTCTACATTAGGAGAAAACATAGGAATAACTAGTAACTAAAAGCTGAAAAATTCCAAGAGCTCACAAAGACTGAAGAAATATTTGAGTTCTGAACAACCAGAGGGAAGAGACCTCACTGAACTCTCAGAAACTCAGTAGAGAATCCATAAAGGTAAACGTTTAGTAGTAAAAGCAAATTATCCCTAACACGAAGGCTATTTTTAATTCGTCCTGTTGTTGCTGTTAGCTGCCATCAAGTTGGCCTCTGACTCATGGCAACCCCAGAATGCTCCTTAGAAGCAAGGATGAGGAGACTGCATCTCACATGCTTTGGACATGTTACCAGGAGGGACCAGTCCCTGGAGAAGGACATCATGCTTGGTAAAGTAAAGGGTCAGCAAAAAATAGGAAGACCCTCAAGGAGATGGATTGACACAGTGGCTACAACAATGGGCTCCAGCATGACAGCGATTGTGAGGACGGCGCAGGACCGGGCAGTGTTTTGTTCCGTTGTGCATGGCGTCACTATGAGTCGGAACTGACTCGACGGTACCTAACAACAACTGCTTGCACAAGGAGTCCTCGTGGCACAACGGTTAAGTGCTCAGCTGCTCACCGAAAGGTCAGCGGTTTGAATCCATGGGAGAAAAGACCCAGTGGTCTGCTCATAAAGATTACAACCTAGGAAACCCTATGGGGCAGTTCTATTCTGTCATAGAGGGTCACTATGAGTCAGAATCTAACTCAACTACACACAACAACAATGGCCTGCACAGTGGCCACACGTGCAAGGGCACTATCTTGCCCTGGCAGGATGGACTTTTGAAGGAATGAGTTACCCATGGCTCAGGGGCCTTTCATCTCTCTCTCTGGCTCCCTCCCAACTTCCCTGGCTTCCTCAGGCACCTCCTTCATCCCTGGCTCCTTTGGAGTGGTGAGAGGAATGGGAGAGTTCTTAATCTCAGTGACCTTGGAACCCAAGCATCAGTGCCAAGAGTCCCTTTACTGTTCTCCCAGAGGGCTTAGTGGCCTTCATAAAAAAGGATCATAGGGGCCTGCGTGCACATCACAGAATTCCAGAGCTCTGCATGCAGATAGGCCCAGCCAGGACGCTCACTACCCACAGAGAAATGAAAAGCCATCTCTTCCTGGAACAAAAATGAAACACAAGAGGAGGAGGCAGCAAGCACAGGAGATGTTTAGAATGAAAGGAAAAAGCTGAGCAAGCAAATTAAGGCCTTTTCTCTGAAAAGCAAAGCCAGGCAGAGGTACCATAAGGGCTTCTAATGCTAAAGCAAAGATTAATACCCAAAACGGGGCCTGAACAAGAGCTGAGCACAGCAGCACAAGGTTTCAGCCTCCAATAAAATGTTCAGGGTGAGTGAAGGACATTTTCTACTTAATACTAGTAGGGAACATCAGTTAGATAAAGCAAATTTTTAAACTGTTACCGTTCAGTCATCTGAGTAATTTATTTGCATAGATCTATAGATAGATAATAGAGATAGATGATAGATGGTAGATAGGTATAGACAGACAAATAGATATGGAAATAGTTTATCTTTCTGTTAAATATGTATACGATGTCATTAAACCTTGCTTAAATAATACTTGTACTATTGCTTTGAGAGTTATGGTTGTTTTTCCAGAAAAAGCTGTGACTAAGAAAGACTGCTAAGGTCCTTCTCCTTAGCTATACTTAGGAAAACCCATAGCCCCTTACCAAAAGACCTCATTTTCATTTGGTTGAAGACACCTAGATTGCAGATATACTGCCCAAAAAGCAAACCAAACCAATGTGATGGAGGCAAAGGGCACCAGGATCAAACCACAGGTCAATGAATACGAAAGTGATCCACATCCATTTTGTCCTCTCCAAATGATTTGACAAAGTTAGTGTATCTCCCCAAATTAAATTATTATGCCTGCTTCCATCCCATCTACCTCCAATCTGAGAAAGTCTCCGTCTGTAATCTATTCACATACATAGTTATAGTTGAGTTTACTTTTTAACCATTTAGCAAATACCTAATAATGCTCACTGTGTGCCAAACACTGTTATAAGCCCATTAAAAATAAATATTAACTCATTGAATTCAACTGGGAACTCTTTCTACATCTATGCAGGAAGCATGCAGCTACTGCTCCCTAGCCCTTCCACACTGGCTCCTTTAGACCAAGTGTGTGTGTGTGTGTGTGTGTGTGTGTGTGTGTGTGTGTGTGTGTGTGTGTGAGAGTCGGGGGCGGGAGGCATGTATATTGCCATTGAATCAGACCCCCACTTATTTGTAATAAACACTTGGCAGACAGAAAGAAAAATTCTCAAAGGCTATTTATTAAGCTCCCAACATACTTGGGGTGCCGTGTTGGGCACTGTAATTACAGGAAACGGTTTTGGCTCTGCTTCTTTTTCAAATGCCAGGCTGGAAGGCCCAGGGAGTGGGCCATAGTAACCACTCTTCATTTTCCTGGGCAATTGTAACCCTAATGAGATCCATTCTGATTGCAATTAGAACAGTGTTCAGCAGGTGAAGCCATATGGAGCGTGGTCATCTTGAAGCGGGAGCTGAAAAGGGGCTTTTGTCTACCCGGCTCTGCACATGCATTTTCAAAAATCAGGTCCCACCTGGTCCTGCTATAGCCCTGTAAAGGACAGGAATTTTCGGAGGGCTGAAACGTCCATTCATGCGCCCATTAGAAAAAAAAGAAAAAGAAAAAAACATTGCTGTGTGCCTACTGTGTGCCAGGTGCTGTGCTAGGCTTTTTTCAACGTCATCCCATATAATACCCTCAACATCTCAGGGAGCCAGCTATCATAAGCAACATCTGACAGAAACAAAGGCCCAGAGAGGTCATCAGGACTGCCTTAAGGTGCGCAGCTGGAATGTGACAGCACCAGGATGAGAAGCAAGTCTGACTGTAACACTTAAATGTTTTCTAGTCTAAGGGCAAGTTGCCACTGAAATCTGAAACTTCGTGTTTTGTTTTGTTTTCTCATCACTGGCTTGGATAAACAGATTGTCATAAAAGATTTCTTATTCCAGAGGGCCTCTGAGCTCTTTCTGATGGGCTACTCCTGGGCCAGATTATGTGACAATGGACTGGGGCAGCTGCTGAGTATATAGAAGATCCCACTGCCCACTTGCCTTTTCTCCCCTCCATTCAGGAAAGGCAGGTGTCATGGACTGAATTATGTCCCCCCAAAAGTGTGTGTATCAATCTGGCTGGGCCATGATTCCCGGTATTGTATGATCTTCCTATATGTTGTAAATCCTGCCTCTATGATGTTAATGAGGGGGCATGGGCGGCAGTTGTGTTAGTGAGGCAGGACTCAGTCTACAAGATTGTATTGTGTCCTGAGGCAATCTCTTGAGATATAAAAGACAGAAGTGAGCAGAGAGACAGGGGGACCTCATACCACCAAGAAAGCAATGCTGAGAGGAGAGTGCATCCTTTGGACCCGGGGTCCCTGCGCGGAGAAGGCTCCTCCTAGTCCAGGGGAAGGCTGAAGAGAAGGCCAACAGAGAGAGAAAGCCTTCCCCTAGAGCTAACACCCTGAATTTGGACTTGTAGCCTACTTTAGTGTGAGGAAATAAATTTCTCTTTGTTACAGCCATCCACTTGTGGTATTTCTAGTGTAGCTGCACTAGCTGACTAAGACAGCAGGGGTAGAGAAAAAAGAGTGGATGGGTTGGAAATCAGATTCCAGAATTATGCATATAATTGTGAGTTTTATACTGCTCACCAGGACTATTGCCCAGGTATAAGCTGGATAAACTGAGGTATGAAAAACTCTTTCATTGCACATAATGATTTTTTTTTTATTGGAACCACAGTACCTCTTCCCTTCCCTCCTCCTCCCTCTTCCCCCTGCTCTCCCCATATCTCCCTCCACCACGGCTAACCCAGTCAATAGGATAGATAAAGGAAACTTAGAGTCCGCAGTTCAGGGTCACATTGGTGTATTAAAGCCTAACAAAGAGTAAAGCTTTATGCCGAAGAAAACAGGTTTACCTTGAATTTGTGCGTTGAGAGGCTTTTGAAGGAGGCAGAGAAAACCTTTAATATTAGGCAAAACCTATTATTCCATAGGCTGCAATAAAACAGTATTTAATTCTAGGTGGCCACGTGGCCTCTCATACTAACCCTCAGAAGAATGGGTACTATGCAAAGAAAGGCGCTTAGGCTCGAATTAGAGAATTTAATTATTGGGTATAATCACCAATAAGTGACAGGACTGTACATTTGTATGTAAATATGTAAAATGATTGATGGGAAGAAAAATCATTTTCTAAAATAAAGCAATTTACTCTTCTAAAGACCTGCGTGAATTTATATCACTGAGTTTAGGTCCCCCATGTGCCTCCAGAAAGCATGTAACAATGCCTTTTACTGTCCCAGCAACCCCCTCTCCAAACCACTACCCCCACATGCAGGTTCACGCCTGCTCCAAGCTCAAGACCAGTGCTGCAGCCCCTAGACACAGTGGCCTTTTTGTTGTTGTTGTTAGATGCTGTCGAGTCAGTTCTGACTCATAGCGACCCTATGTACAACAGAACGAAACACTGCTCGATCCTGCACCATCCTCACAATTGCTGCCATGCTTGAGCCCACTGTTGCAGCCACTGTGTCAACCCATCTCGTTGAGGGTCTTCCTTTTTTTCTCTGGCCCTCTATTTTACCAAGCATGATGCTTTTCTCCAGGGACTGGTCCCTCCTGATAACATGTCCAAAGTACATGGCCTTAAGGCACCCTATTTCATCTGTGGGAGACTTGGCCTTAGCTGACAGGTCTGCTGACCTTGTGTCCAGCGCTAGGAACTGGTTCCACCTTACAGCCAACACTAGACCCCAAATGCCTGCCATGGATCCTGTAGCTGGATCTCTATTCCGATCCCTTGGTCCTTGGTCTCAGTCTTGACCTGCTCAGTCCCTTAGTCTGGAGGCCAGAAGAATAAGGCAGGGCCCCAAAGGTCTCTTCCTGCAGGGAGAGATGCCTGCCCACAAAGGCCAGCCCTGTCTATATGCTGACAGCCTGCCCTTCCAGAAGCTGTCACATGTTTCCCTGATGCCATGCTCTGCCTGGCTAATGGCACTCTCCTCACCCTCATTCCACTGCTCCAAAGCCCCCAGCTAGGCAGGCTTTGTTCAAAGTCAGCAAACCCTTCCAAGCCAAGCCTGGACACTCGCCTCCCTGAAATCTCAACTTCCAGTAGAATCCCTTAGCAGTGTTGCAAATCCTACTGTCATGTCTAGCCTCTCACATGGCTGTGGGCACAGAGGGAAAAGCTGCAGCCGTGTAGACTCAAATATTTGGGGGAACTAAATTGTACATTTTCCAGCACCCAGCTGAACCACAGCAACAACATGGTTGGGGGTCCACAAGAATGCTTTGGAGAGGGTACAAGATTCCACAGGCCAAATGCTTTAATTTAATAGTCCTTCTTCTCCATGTTCATGAGCTGTGGAGGCCAGAGAGGTGAGTAGGACCCATAAGTCAAGGAAGCAATTTGCCTAGCCATCATTACCATTCCTATTGGGAAAACTGAAGCACTCAATTACACTTGGCTTTATTTTTTTCCCTAAAGCCTCTCTTCTTTTGTAAAAATAAGAAAACATCATTATAGAAACCTGAAATTCAAAAGAGCAGAAAGAAAAAATAATACTCATGGTCCTGATACTCAAAGCCAAGGACAATCTTTTTTTCCTATCCTTTTGCTGTCTTCAGCAGCTGAAACTTATTTTAGGGTAAGAAAATTTTGAGCATCTTAATGCCCACTGAACAACTGATCCTCTTCCTTGTCCAAATATCTGCCGGGTTTTGTGAGAGACTGTCCTTCACAGAGGATGCAGCAAGCAGACTCGAGAGGGGTGGGCTGAGCAGCCTTCTCTGCCCTGGCCTTCCCCCAGCCCTAGATTCCCCATTGTGAGGGACAAAGCACAAAGGCATAGATGTGCCTGAAAAACACCACAGTTTACTATGTACGTACTGATCTACCACTTTCAAGAAGTTCTTAGGTTAATTCAAGAAAGGCAGGGTGTGCCCCCCTCATTGGAACACTGCTGAATACTAATGAAGTAAAAAGACCTTCAGAATTTATTTGAATTCCAAAGGCTCCACAAGAATTGTGCTTAAAGTTGCGTGGTGGGTTGAAAGGAGGGGTCAGGACTGATGACTGAATATCAAGGTCTGAGTTCTGAGGTGTAAAGATCCAGACTCCAACTTTCTGCAGCATATCAACACCCAGGTTGTGGAAAAGGGCCCTCAGGATCCCAGCACAGGAAGCCCAGCTGCCCAGTTTCTGGATGAAGTCAGAAAGCATAAGAAACCTGGAGAACAGATTGGATTTGATCACCAAAAGACCACTGACACCTCTTTTCACAAATGCCTAAGGACCACAGACATATAATAATCAAGAAGGATTGACAGAGTGGCTGCAACAACGCGGTCAAGCATAACAAGGGTTGTGAGGATGGCAGAGGACCAGGCAGTGTTTTCGTTCTGTTGTACATAGGGTCGCTATGATTCAGAACCGACTGGACGGTACCTAACGACAACTTACAAATGGATACATAGCTAGATAGATATGACAAGAGGTGTGGGAGGGTGTAAAGGAACATACCTGACCCAAGCCATGGTATTTTCAATCATATCACATGCATGCGAAAGCTGGACAATGAATACAGAAGACTGAAGAAGAATCGACACCTTTGAATTGTGGTGTTGGCGAATAACATTGTGTATACCATGGACTGCCAGAAGAACGAACAAATCTGTCTTGGAAGAAGTACAACAAGAATGCTCCTTAGAAGCAAGGATGGCGAGACTACGTCTCACATACTTTAGACATGTTATCAGAAGGGATCAGTCCCTGGAGAAGGACATCATGCTTGGTAAAATAGAGGGTCATCGAAAAAGAGGAAGATCCTCAATGACATGGATTGACACAGTGGCTGCAACAACAGGCTCAAGCATAACAACGATTGTGAGGATGGCACAAGACCAGGCAGTGTTTTGTTCTGTTGTACATAAGGTCACTATGAATCATAACTGACTCGATGGCACGTAACAACAACAACATTTATCTAGCATTCACAATGCTCCAGGCACTGAGCTATGATACAAGATGTCAAGAATCGACCAACAACTTCAAAGTGCTTTCAAATAATATCTAATGAAACAGGAACATTCTCACATTATAATGTTAAGTGAAGAAGCAGGATTCAAAAATACACAAATCGTATAGTCCCAACTATTTTTTAAAACCAATGCATGGATAAAGAAAAGATGGAAAGGAGATATACCAATAATGTTAACAGTAGTAGGACTGGGTACATAATTTGTGGGCCCAGTGCAAAACAAAAATGTGTGACCCCTTGTTCAAAAATTATTAAGAGTTTCAAGACACTGGCGTCTGAAAAAGCAGAGCATTAAGCCAAGGGTGGGTCTTCCTAAGTACTGGGCCCTGTGCAATTGCCCAGTTCACAAATCCAGAAAGCCGGCTCTGCTGCCAGTTAGGTAGCTCTGGGTGTCAATACTATCAGGGATTGTTGTCTTTTTGTATTTGTCTGTATTCTCCAAGCTCTATTAAGGAAACATACTGCTTTTATTATTAGAAAATATAGTGAATGATTTTAAAAAGTAACCAACAAAAGTTAATAGATACTGACCTTTAATTATAAAGTAGCATGATTTGGAACACTAGCCATTCTATGGTACAGACAGATAAGGACGGAAGCTGGGGTGCAGGCAGAAGTGGAAATCTAGCCAGAGGGGACAAAATCAGAGGCTGCCACAAGAAGACAGGGAGAGCGGAGGGAGGCCCTGTACATGGGATTGAGGAGACGAGGCCCTGCTTCGCTGCAAGATAGGTTCCTGCCCCAATCTAGGCAGGGGTGAATGATCAGCCTCATGTACAGGCAACAAAGACGGTTCCAGAGTAAGCAAGAGTCACAGTGGTGGTGGCAGCGATGCAGTTTTACAGAGTGCCAAGGCACAAGCCCGTGTCACCCGTGGTGGCCGCAGCAAGAGACTGCCGTAACAAAATACCACAAAGTAGGTGACTTTAAAGAACAGAAATATATTGTCTCTTATCTTTGGAGGCTAGAATTTCACATCAGGGTATTGGCTGTGTTCATTCCTTCTGGAGAGTTCTGAAAAACTGTTCCATGCCTCTCTCCTAGCTTCTGGTGGCTCCCAGCAATCCTTGGAGTTCCTTGGCACACACCTGCCTCCACTGTCACATGGCCATCCTTCTTCTGTCTAACTCGTTGTGTTCTCCTCTTTTATAAAACAACACTCGAATGGAATTAGGACCCACCCTACTCCAGTATGACCTCATTTAACTGATAAAAACTTCAAACACCTATTTCCAAACAAGGTCACATTCATAGGTACCAGGGGTTAGGACTGCAGCATACCTGAAGGAACACAAGGTAGCTCTGGGTGTCAATACCAGGGATTGTAAGGAACACAATTCAATCCATAACAAGTGGAGAAGTGAACCTAGGAGTTCCACCAGTGTAGGTAGTGGAGGCAAGGCCAAGACTTAGTCTAAGTTAGTACTCAGTATCTCTTTATACCCTCAGGCTGGTATAAGGGAGAACCACATATAATTTACTTATTTATTTTAATTAATATTTATTGTCTATTCCTCCCAACTAGAATGTAAACTCTACAAGGACTACAAATATTTAGTGTTTGGTTCACCATTGTACCCCCAGTCCCTAGGAATATGACTAGCACATAGTGGGCACTCCATAAATATTTGTTGAATGAATGATATACAAGTAATTGCAAGTTTGGTCCAATTCTTATCTCCTGTATGTGAAGCAGAGAAAAGGGTTAGTAACAGATGGGGTAGTCCAAGTCACAAGAACAATCAGGATGGAAAGAATATCTTCGTTTTTGAACTCCAAAGGGAACATGAGGGATTTCTTTTTAACTATTCAGTATCTTAATTATTCAGTATTCATCCCAGAGGAGATGGGGGAAAAAAAAAAATAGACAACAGGGTCAGGTGTGAGCAATACACCTATCTACATCTCATTAAGATAAATCAATTCTTGGGAATTCCCCAGAAGACAGCCAGTCTTTCCTCTTAGCTTCAAGAGGTGACCCCAGACACCACACAATTTCAGGGTCATCCTGAAATTGTATTAAAAATCCCTGACTCCACATCCTCTGTGAACAGGTGGAAGAGTAAAAAGGAAAGCAATTACTGAGATGCCATAAGCTGCGAAAAGGTTAAATATGGGCTTGGGAATGAAAACGGCCAGCCTCCTGCTCTAAGGAGAAATGGCCTCTCTACTCCTGTCCCATAATCCTGCTCAGGCTGTCCATGTGCTATCTCTTTGAATATAATTGTATTTTGTTTTTTTTCAAAAAGACCAAGATCGGCTATCCCCTGAGCCCAGGTGTATGGCATTTCCCCAACAGGTATTACAATTGCCCAAGGTCTCCATGGGGGAGCCAGGTCTGGTAACTTCATAGCCCATGCATGCCCTTTCCCATGCGTGCATCCCCCTCCAAATGCTGTCCCTAAACCAAATGTCACAGGATAGTGGGTAGCTGAATCTTTTCGAGCATCCAGACTTGCAGTCTAGAACTCCTAATTGTAAACCATACTCTTATCACAATGGCTCCCAATGCCCACAGGCCTCTCTTCTTCATTTCTCATCTAAACCCAGGCACTTGAAGAAGGTAAATCTAGCCACAAAATGCTTATTTTTTATTCTATTTGGGCCATCCCTTTTACCAGTATAATAGACAGGAAATGTCTTCAACGCTCCAACATCATCAGCTATAGGCACTTCCAAGCCTTTTCTAAATCAACAGAGAAATATTTCTCCATTTTCCCATTTTCTTTATAATCAAGCCCTGAGGTAACATGAAAGAATACCATTCTCCCCAGTCAAAGAATAGTAGCTTGGAAGAATGGTTTTAGCACTTGTAGAAAAAGAGAATGTCTTCTACAATGGCCCAAAAGGCCCTACGTGACCCACACTCACCAAGGGGCTGGGAAAAGTAAACCATGGTTTACAATTATGAGTTCTAGACGTTCTGAAAGGGCCATCTACCCACCATCCTGAGATCTTGGGCAACTGGAACACCTGCCGGGGAAATGTTGTACACCTGAGCCTGGGGAAGGGGCAACTGGTTTCTCTGTACTCAACTGCCAACAGAAACGTTGGAGGTTCAAGCCTACCCAGAGGTGCCTCAGAAGAAAGGCCTGACAATCTACTTCTGAAAAATCAGCCACTGGAAAAGCTTATGACGCACAGTTCTACTCTCACAAACATGGAATTGCCATGACTTGGGGTCAGCTTGAGAGCGACTGGTTTCTCTGTACATCAGGAGTGGGGATAGAGAGTCTTCTCCCCAGACAAGCTTTGGAAGTCACATTATTACCAACTAATAATGAGACCGCCTACAGTATTAGTACTGACTGATGAAATTCAACTTCAAAAGCCCTATTAGTTTGCAATGTGATACTTGAAAAAACATCATCAGTAATGCCTGTGAGGTCAGTTGTCCCTGACAACATGGTATGCACTGGAATGGAAGGTAAGGTTAAGTGAGGCAGAGAAGGGGAGCTATTTGAAAACAAGAAAAAATAAAGACCTTAGGGCTACTTTCAAAAACAAAACAAGGAAGTTGAACAACAGAAGGAATCCAAAACATTTTTTAAAATTGTGTGTGTGTGTGTGTATTTCCAACTACACTGTGAGCTCTTTGACAAGAACCAGGTCTGCTTCCTCTCAGCATCCCAGACACTAGCAAAATGCTTGGTACATGGTGGGTACCTAATAGATGCTCATAGTATGTTAAATGAGATTACAAATTATGGGTAAGGGAGAGAAAGAAGGAAGATAAAAACCAATTCTCAACAGGAGTGGGGGGTTAATGTAGGATTATCCATGTTCCACTTTCACTTAATGCTTTAATCTTTAGACCAGATCCCTACTTTGACAACAAGCTACCTGCATTGTTTTGCACCTACCAGCAAAGTGGTTAAGCTACCAGCTGGGCCTTTCTCTGGGAGGTCAGTCCCTTCCCTCAACAAAGCACTGCAGACCTGAGACTCCACCTCATCTAAACAGCAGTAACAAGTTAACCAGACTTCTGGCAGGTTCCACCCTGGTTCAGCAAAGCATAGAGCAGCCTTTCCTATTTCAGAGCCAATGGGACAGCTACAGCTGCATCTCCACTGCTTTATGCAGCTGCCATTGCAGTCAGTTCCTACAGAATCAAAAGCCAAATTTCATTTAATCTTAAAATGACTCTTTAAGCCAGGTATTATTTTTCCCATTTATAAATGAGAACACCAGGGTTCGGTAAAGTATCCTGGTCAGGATCATACAGGTAGCCTTGAAACCAGAAGAACTAGATGGTGCCCAGCTACTGCTACAGACCATTCTGATCAGGGCCACAATAGATGGACCCAGACAGAAGGGAAGGACATCATGGAACAGAACTCAAATTCTTAAAAAGTCCAGACTTACTAGACCCGTTGAGACTGGAGGACTCCCTGGGACTATTACCCTGAGATAGTCTTTAGACCTTGAATGGAAACTATCCCGAGTTCACCTTTTATCGAAATAAGAGACTGGCACAGAAAATAAAGGATATTACCCGTGAGTATGGGGTTCCATTAAAAAACCATCTGTATGAGACCAAATGGTCAACAATTACTCTAAATCAAAGATGAGAAGGCCATGGGGGCAGGAAACTAGAGTTCTGGAAACGAACAACCAGAATGCAAACAGTAAGAATGCTGACACATTGTAAAAAATGTTAACTAATGTCACTGAACAACTTGTGTAGAAATTGTCAAATGGGAACCTAACTGCTGTGTAAACTTTCACCGAAAACACAATAAAATATTATTAAAAAAAGAAAGATCATATAGCTAGTAAGAAGCAGATGTGGTACTAGGACTCAAGCCAACAGAATTCACCCAGGAATCCACTGGACTGTGAGCATATGGCAAGTAGATAGGGTGACCAACCATCCCAGGTTTCTGAGGACGAAGGGTTTCTCAGGGCATGGGACTTTCAGTGCTAAAACCAGGACAGTATAGGGCAAACTAGGACAGTTGATGACCGCAGCAGGGACTATGTTGGTCTTGTTTACTCTGGTATCTCTTTGGCACATTGTGTGTGCTCAATAAATATTTGCTGAATGAGTGAATTAAAGAATGAATGAACGATTTTATAATGGCTCAGGGACACCTTTCAGTGCTACAATTCCTTTATGAAAGGCCCTTCAAGGCATCTTCTTAGCCCCCTCTCTGCATCATCAAACAGTAAATGAGGATCATAGACTTACTGTGCATGAGAATTTCAATGTGAAAAGGAAAGACGAGAGGGATACCCTAACGAGCAACTGAAATTGAGTTCTGCTTGTCTTTGTTGCTTTACAGGAAGGAAATAAATGAACGGTACAGTTGATTCTTATTTTCAAATAAATTAAACATTCGGAAATGTGTGTTTGTTGCCTCCTTTTAATAGCATGTTTCTTCCTTAAGCCAGACTCCAAGTCAGCCTCCTGTCCAAGTTTTCTGCCATGCCTTATTGTCTAGTCTGTTCCGCTATTTTAAAAAATGTTGAATATCAACAATGGCTTTCAGGCGGGCATTGTAAACTTTTGTATGAAGCAATCTTGGTTGAATGAGAAGATCCCAGAGCTTATAGTCCCGTCTACTATGCCGCCCCAGGCTGGGCTTGAATGTGTGTGACTGATAACAGGACATATTTCTACCTTTGTTATTACATTTCTGCTCCATAATTCATTGGCCACTCTCTTTTTAGGAAAGATCTTTGTGGCAAAGTGGGCAGGACAGCAGGTAAGTGCTCCTAGAGGGGAAAGTAAGTCCAGTTGCCTCGTGGGGCCACTGGGCTGTGTTTCCTGGGGGTTAACTCCTCTGTACCTTGTCATGCCCACCAAGTGTCCCTGGCTGACCCAGAGGGGTCCACAGGCCCCAGAGACTTGGAGTATTCCTCATAGAGAGGATGGTTTTCAACAATATGTAGTAACAACGAAATCAAACTACCTGTACCATTTCATGTTAAGAAATGGCTTTGTTTTACCTTCTGTCAGGCTAGAAAGAGAAATAAATATGCTGATTTGGAATTGACTTTCTTTCCCTATGCTGGTTTGTGCACCTCCTAAGGGGACTCTAGAAGCTGCCAGTACATAATCTCCTGCATTTGCAGAGGGCTCCAGAGCCCCAAAAGGGCCTTTTTTCCCCTGCCCTAAGATAAACAAGGATCCCAGCAGGGGCCAGGCCACTGGCTCCAGATAACTTTTATTTGAAATTTCTGTTACTTCAAACAAACAAACAAAAAAATGCATTGACTTTGCTGAACTGTTATGTATTCCATATGGAGAGAAATTCCCTTGAGATTGCATATCTTAGAATTAAAAGCCCTTAAGGGAAAAGCTTCCTATTGCTTTGGGAACTGTAACGGTTAATTCAGTTTATGTAGCTGGCTTAGCAAAGATGAGACTGAGTCCTCCTGGCATACACATAAACTACATGAAGGAAGAGCCACAGGGACTGAGTTACTCTAGGCAAACAAACGTGCCAACACTTAACTCTTGAAAGACAGAAAGAAGTTGAATAAGCACCCCTACTCTGTCACTGCAGACTGTGGGTGGTGCAAAGAGTTAACATGCTCAGCTGCTAAGCAACAGACTAGAGGTTCAAGTGTACCAAAAGGCACCTCGGAAGAAAGGCCTGGCGATCTACTTCCAAAAAATCAGCCATTGAAAGCCCTATGGAGTACAGGTCTATTCTGACACACATGGGGTCACCATAAGTTGGAATCGACTCAACCGCAACTGGTAGTCTGTCACCAGCTGGGCAAGTAGGGTTGGAAGAAGGGAGATGAGGAATGAAATGGGAGAGAACCAGCTCAGTCTGGTTTGAGTCCCTGCTGAGAATTTGCATTTCTAACAAGTTACCTGCTGAAAATTTGCATTTCTAACAAGGTCCCAGGAAGTTATACATAAGAATCACCTGGGGATCTTGTTAAAATGTAGATTCTGATTCAGTGTATCTGGGATGGAAACGCAAATTCTCAGCAGGGAACTTGTTAGAAATGCAAATTCTCAGCAGGGAACTTGTTAGAAATGCAAATTCTCAGCAGGGAACTTGTTAGAAAGGCAAATTCTCAGCAGGGCTTCAAACAGGACTAAACTGGTTCAAAGCCATGGAGAAAATACCTCTCACAAGAAACTATTTATTTGTGAATGAAGCAACATCCTGACATCTAAGTAGAATATTTCTGGGAAGGGAAAAAGAGCAAGATAACATATCGTATGTTAAGCTGACCATGGAGCCATCAGGCCCCAGGAGTTCATTCATTCATCTGCCATGGTCCTTTGGTCCCAAACCCAGAACCCTGGCCAGGGTCTCCATCAGCATGTGCTTCGCTGGGACACAGTAGAAAGACCACTTGAAAGGCTGTGCAATCAACCTCGCTGTCAAGAGGAGCAGTCGCCCAAGGTAACACCACCTAGAATTCTGGTTGGCATACAATGGTAAGACGGATCTCTGACAACGTGTGGAATACATTAGACAGCTGAAGCTACTGCTCACATTTTAAAAAAGTAATTTCTAAAATAAATCATCAAAGATTTACTTATTCTCAACAAAATGAGACTAAAGGGGCACACTAGCCCAGGAGCAAGGACGAGAAGGCAGGAGGGGACAGAAAAGTTGGTGTCTTAGTCATCTACTGCTGCTCTAACAGAAATATCACAGGTGGATGGCTTTAACAAGGAGAAGTTTATTCTCTCACAGTCCAATAGGCTGCAAGTCCAAATTCAGGGTGTCAGCTCCAAGGCAATGCTTTCTCTGTTGGCTCTGGAGGAAGGCCCGTGTCATCAATCTTCCCTTGGTCTGGGAGCATCTTAGCGCTGGAACCTCAGGTCCAAAGGACACGCTCTGCTCCCAGCACTGCTTTCTTGGTAGTATGAGGTTCCCATGTGTCTCTGCTCGCTTCTCTCTTTTATATCTCAAAAGAGATTGGCTTAAAACACTACCTAATCTTGTAGACCTCATCTATATAACTGCTGCTAATCCGTTTTATTAGATCATTGTGATAGAATTTACAACACATAAGGAGATCACATATAAGCTCATCATAGTGATAGAGTTTACAACACATAAGGAAATCACATCAGATTACAAAATCATACAATACTGGGAATCATGACCTAGCCAAGTTGCTACACACATTTTTGGGGGGGCACAATTCAATCCATGACAGCTGGTAATAGGGAACCCAAGGTCGAGAAGGGGAGAGTGCTGACATGTCATAGAGTTGGCAACCAATATCACAAAAGAGTATGTGTATTAATTGTTTAATGAGAAGCTAGTTTGTTCTGTAAACCTTCATCTACAGTACAAAAAAATTTTTAAATAATTAAAAATAAAGATTTACTTATTCTCTTTAGGATTTAATATAGCTTAATTAAGGACAAACATGCATACAGATGACCACATCTGCCACTTTGCAGCACCTAATTATTGTATTCCTTTAAGAAAAATTGTTTTTGCTTTCTGGAGAGCAATCCAGAACTACCATTTGTGTAATCATCGACCAAACCGTGACAGCAATTTATGACAATACCCATACTGAAATGTAAGTAAAACCCAAAAGGTTAAATAAAATAATTTGAATGTTTCACTTTAAACAAAGCAATGAGAAAAAAAATACCCTCCCCCCCAATTTTTTTTCTCAATGTTAGAAAGCAAAATGGAATTGTATGAGAGAAATGGTCATACAATCAATTATTCATTGGAATCAGATCAAATTGCTTTTGGAAGAAGAAAAAATTCACTACTTGAAACATTCTCTAAACTGTGACTTATATCTCACAGACTGTATGAACCTAATGATCAGGCTAAGAGACAGGTCTCTGCAGATCTCAAATCCCCCAGGCTTCTCCCACTTTTCCCTTTAAGTGTGGCCTCTTGGAGAGACCAACTAAGGGACTAAGAGAGGAAGATGGCAGACGGGGGGTTAAGTTGACTAGAGTCAAACAGACAAATGGATGGATGGCAGCCTGGCTAGTTTTTAAATTCCTTTCTTTCCTTCGGTTTACCATCTTTCCTGAGATTTTATTGGGTTTGGAGGTTTGAGGGCAAAAGGCTCTTGGATTGTGCATTTATGTGTACTATTATCGATACTCATAATGTCAAATAAGCTAGGTGTACTGGGTTAGTGTTTCCTAAAATTTATGTCCTTTCCCAGAACTTCAGAATGTGACCTTATTTAGAAATAGGGCCTCTAAGATGTAATTGTAACCTGGCTCCTGCGAACCTCCCTACGTGTTTTTTTTCCTGGAGCTTTCCCCTGCCAGTGCACCTGCGGGTGTGTCTTAGTCATCTAGTGCTGCTACAACAGAAATACCACAAGTGGATGGCTTTAACAAAGAGAAATTTATTTCCTTACAGTAAAGTAAGCTAAAAGTCCAAATTCAGGGCGTCAGCTCCAGGGGAAGCCTTTTTCTCTGTCGGCCTTCTTCCCTTCAGTGTTCCCCCGGACTAGGAGCTTCTCTGCGCAGGGACCCCAGTCCAAAGGACGTGCTCTGCTCCTGGCGCTGCTTTCTTGATGGTATGCAGTCCCCCTGTCTCACTGCTCACTTCTGTCTTTTATATCTCAAGAGATTGCCTCAGGACACAATCCAGTCTTGTAGATCAGTCCTCCCTTACTAACACAACTGCCACCCATCCTCCCTCATTAACATCATAGAGGCAAGATTTACAACATATAGGAAAATCACACAGTACCAGGAATCATGGCCCAGCTAAACTGATATACACATTTTTTGAGGGACATAATTCAAACCATGACAGGGTGACTCCCCCCACCCCTCTGCCTTCGAGGGGAACCCCCGTCCCCTCCCTCCCCCTCGCCCCTTCTCTTCCTCCTCCCCACCCGCCTGTAAGGGGGGAACCCCCCAGGTGCACCTGTGCAGCCACCATGTTGTTACCTAATCACATAAAAGCCCTGCCTCCTCGCCATTCAAGGAGTCGGATCTGAGGAACATCCTCGCGGCTCCTTGCTCTGTGCATTGCAAATAAAGTTACGTTGTTTTTCTCAAAGGCCGGTGTCTAGATTATTGGCAGGTCTGAGCGCACCAAACAAGGACCCACCTTCCCAGGTTCGAAAGCAATAATTAGTTAACATGAGATCATACTGGAGTAGGGTGTCCAATAAAACAGGTGTCCTTATAAGATGAAAAGAAGAGGTACAGACACAGAGACACACGGGGAAGAACACCAAGTGATGATAGAGGCAGAGACTGGAATGATGCTTCTACAAATTAAGGAACGCCAAAGATTGCCAGCCACCACCGCAAGCTAGGAGAGAGCATGCAGTAGATTCTCCCTCAGAGCCTCCAGAAGGAACCAACCTTGTCAACACCTTGATTTCAGATTTCTAGCTTCCAGAACTATGAGAGAACAAATTTATTTTGTTTTAAGCCACTTGCTTTGCAATACTTTGTTATAGCAGACCTGGGAAACTAATACACTAGGTTAAAAAGGTCTTCCCCCCTCACCCCAAAGGGAAGTTATTTTAAAAGTGTACGTGTGCAAGATTAGCCGAGGAGTCAGTAGAACTGCTGTGAGGAAAGAAAGCCATAAAAGTTAATGATGGCCAAGGTATGTGTTGACAATGAGAAAATGAAGATTACTACTGTTCTATTTTATTAGCAAAATATAGTCATAGGTACAGTAAATTTAAAAGAGCACTGGCATTCATGTTATTTTTCTAGTATGTCAATGCTTTTTAAACTTGAAGTACTTTATATGAGGCAATAGATTATAATGAAAAGAACAACAGGTGAGGATTTTAGTCTTGCCCTGCCACCAATGTACTGTGTGACCGTGGACAAACAGCTTCTTTTCTGGGTTTTGGTTTCTACTTTTTATACTGAGGCAGTTGTACCAGATGAGTTCCTTTCAGCATTCACAGTCCATGCATTTCTTTCGATCAGTGTGGAAATGAGGGGCATGGTCAGCGGTGAGGCTTGTTCAATGGGTAAAGAGCAGAATAAACTGAGAGATGTTTGGAGTAGGTGGGGTGAGTGAGCCACAAAGATGTGAAATGGTTGTGACAGCATGCGACACCATGCCAGCCATTCAGCTTGAAATGACAGGACTTCTGGAGTAAAAGAAGGATATAATGGCAAGACGCACCACACCCCCTACACCAAACAAGGGGTATGAGTGACAGGAAAATAATCAGAGAAGCTCATTCTTTATGGAATAAGGATTGCTGTGCTCCAATTTAGCTAAGAACTCAGATGAGTGGTAGTACTGAGTGGTAATACTATTTTCTCTGAACTATGAAAGACCGTTGAGTACCAACTATTGGTATAGCCCTAAATGATGACTGTGGCATATACGTAATTAATACGTACTTGTTATCAACAGAAAAACAGGTAAACATCTTTCCAGTATTCTCTGCTTTCGGCCAAGATCCATATGACAACAGCAACGATATCCCTCGTTCCACATCTTCTTCTGAATCCAACTTGAATGTCTGGCCGTTCCTTGTTGATATATGGCTACAGTCATGTTTTAATTATCTTCAGCAAAATTCTGCTAGTATGTGATATTAATGATATTGTTCAATAATTTCCACATTCTGTTTGATCACCTATCTTTTGAATGGGCATGGATATGGATCTCATCCAGTCTGTTGGCCAGGCAGCTGTCTTTCAAATTTCTTGACACAGATGGGTAAGTGCTCAATTGGTATTCTGTCAATTACTGGAGCCTTGTTTTTCACCAATAACTTCAGTGCAGCTTGAACTTTTTCCTTCTGTACCAGCAGTTCTTGATCATTTGCTACCTCCTAAAATGGATGAATATAAACCAATTATTTTTGGTATAATGACTGTGTATTCCTTCCTCTGCTTTTGATACTTCCTGCATTGTTCAATATTTTCTCCACAGAATCCTTCAGTAAGGCAACTTGAGGCTTGAATTTTCTCTTCAGTTCTTTCAGCTTGAGTTTTAAAAGGCAAAGATGTCACTTTAATGATTAAGGTGTACTTGACCCATGTCATGGTCTTTTCAATCTTCTCATATGCATCAAAGGCTGGACAATGAAAAAGAAAGACAGAAGAAGAATTGATGCATTTGAATTGTGGTGTTGGCAAAAATACCGACTATACCATGGACTGCCAAAAGAATGAACAAATTATTCTTAGAAGAAATACAACTAGAATGCTCCTTAAAACCAAGGATGGCGAGCCTTCATCTCACTTACTTTGGACATGTCATCAGGAGGGACCAACTGCTGAAGAAAGACATCATGCTTGATAAAACAGAGGGTCAGTGAAAACTAGGGAAACCCTCAGTGAGATGGACTGACACAGTGGCTTCAACAATGAGATCAAATACAGCAACAATCATGAAGATGGCGCAGGACCAGGCAACATTTCATTCTCTTATACATAAGGTTGCCGTGAGCCGGAGCCAACTCGCCCGCAACTAACAACAACATTATCAACAAGACATTATGTGAAATAGAAATAGAGCAAGTCACATTCCCCACACTTAGCACCTAAATCCAGGAAATTAGATTCAAACAAGGAGGAAGCAGACCAGGTTCTGGAAGGGGAAAGATAACCTCTTTTCTAAGGCAGGCTCCTGAGGCTTGACACTGAGCCTTGAAATATGAGACATGTGCAAATGGAATAGGCCACCATACAAAGGAATGACCAAAGGGAAATGAAGACAGCTCCTGCCAAGGAAGGAGCAAAGAAGAGGCCAAAGCAGAAGGCTGGGGAGCCTGGTGGGAAATCATAGTAGATATGAGAACTCAAGGTGAAGGGAAACTAGAGTCCTTGTGGGAGGCACTTAACATGGAAGTGGGGCTAGGAACTAGAGGCTAAACCCAGATAAACAGCATGCCTCTCAACAAGACACTCCTGGAGGCCAGGGACCAAATTGCATGTTTCCCTGTCTCCCCATCACTGCACCCCACATCTGGCATATAGAGCTGACAAACTGATAGAGGTAGCTGGAAGAAGCCATCACCATTCAGGAGAAAAAGATCCAGGATGTTTTAAAGTCGAATTGCTGAAAATGCACCTGCTATGAGCACTGGAAAGAAGTTAAATTCCTTAGGGTACAGACAAGTGGAAAGAAATGATTGGTGCATGCTCTTATAATTAAAGAGCATGTTTAGGGGTATGGAGTTGTGTGTGGAACATCTCTTACTATCCAAAGTGTGGTGCGTGGACCAGCAGCATGGGTATCACCTGGGAGTATTACAGACAGAATCTCAGGCCCCGCCCAATACGCACTGAATCCAAATCTGCATTTTTTAGCTTTTTTCCCATACAAAAACTTATACATACATTGTTATTTGACTCTACTTACTCTCCCCATACTGTGACACCACACTTCTCCTTTCCACTCTTGATTCCCCATGTCCGTTCAACCAGCTCCTAACCCTCTCTGCTTTTCCATCTCACCTCCAGACAGAAGCTGCCCATTTAGTCTCTTGTATCTACTTGAGCTAAGAGGCACACTCCTCACCAGTATCACTTTACGTCCCACAGTCCAGTTCAATCCCTGCCTGAAGAGTTGGCCTCAGAAACTGTTTTACTTCTGGGTTGATAGAGAATCCAGGGGCTATGCTTTCCGGGGTTCCTCCAGTCTCAGTCAGACCATTAAGTCTGGTCTTTACTAGAATTTGAGGTCTGCACCCCACCTTTATCCTGCTCCATCAGGGACTCTCTGTTGTGTTCCCTGTCAGGGAGATCATTGGTGGTAGCTGGGCACCATCTAGTTCTTCTGGTCTCAGGCTGATGAAGTCTCTGGTTTATGTGGCCCTTTCTGTCTCTTGGGCTACTACTTTCCTTGTGTCTTTGGTGTTCTTCATTCTCCTTTACTCCAGCTGGTTGGGACCAATTGCTGCATCTTAGATGGCTGCTTGCAAGGTTTTAAGACCCCAGACGCCACTCACCAAAGTAGGATGCAGAACATTTTCTTAACAAGTTTTGTTATGCCAATTGACCTAGATGTCCCCTGAAACCATGGTCCCCAGACCCCTACCCCTGCTACTCTGTCCCTCAAAGTGTTTGATTGTATTCAAGAAACTTCTTAGCTTTGGTTTAGTCCAGTTATGCTGACTTCCCCTGTAGTGTGTGCTGTCCTTCCCTTCACCTAAGATAATTCTTGTCTACTATCTAGTTAGTGAAAAATCCTCACCCTCCCTCCCCACCCTCATAACCATCAAAGAATGTTTTCTTCTGTGTTTAAACCTTTTCTTGAGTTCTTATAATAGTGGTCTTATACAATATTTGTCCTTCTACGACTGACTAAATTCACTCAGCATAATGACCTCCAGCTTCCTCCATGTTATGCTTCACAGCTTCATCATTCTTTATCATTGTGTTAGCATTCCATTGTGTCAATATACCATAATTTGTTTATCCTTTCTTTCGTTAATGGGCACCTAGGTTGTTTCCATCTTTTTGATATTGTGAGCAGTGCTGCAATGAACATGAGTGTGCATATATCTATTCATGTGGTGGCTCTTATTTCTCTAGGATATATGTCAAGGAGCGGGAGAGCTGGATGGTTTGGTACTTCTATTTCTAGCTTTTTAAGGAAGCACCAAATCGATTTCCAAAGTGGTTGTACCATTTTACATTCCCACCAACAGTTTATAAGTGTTCCAGTCTCTCCACAACCTCTCCAGCATTTATTGTTTTATGTTTTTTGGATCAGTGCTAGCCTTGTTGGAGAGAGATGGTATCTCACTGTAGTTTTGATCTGCATTTCTCTAACAGCTAATGATCATGAGCATTTCTTCATGTGTCTGTTAGCTGCCTGAATATCCTCTTTGGTGAAGTGCCTGTTCATATCCTTTGCCCATTTTTTAATTGGGTTATCTGTCTTTCTGTTGTTGAGGTTTTGCAGTATCTTGTAGATTTTAGAGATTAGACGCTGATCGGATTTGTCGCAGCCAAATATTTTTTCTCAGTCTGTAGGCTGTCTTTGACTCTTTTGGTGAAGTCTTTTGATGAGCGTGTTTGATTTCTAGGAGCTCCCAGTTATCTAGTTTCTCTTCTGGTGCTTGTGCATTGTTAATTATGGTTTGTACTGTGTTTATGGCATGTATTAGGGCTCCTAGCATTCTCCTTATTTTTTTCTTCCATGATCTTTATTGTTTTCAATTTTATATTTAAGTCTTTGATCCATTTTGAGTTAGTTTTTGTGCATGGTGTCAGGTATGGGTCTTGTTTCAGTTTTTTGCAGATGGATAGCCAGTTATGCAAGCACTATTTGTTAAAGAGACTGTCTTTTCCCCAGTTAATGGACTTTGGGCCTTGGTCAAATATCAGCTGCTCATAGGTGGATGAATTTATGTCTGGATTCTCAATTCTGTTCTGTTGGTCTATGTACATGTTGGTGTACCAGTACCAGGTTGTTCTGACTACCGTGGCAGTATAATACATTCTAAAATCAGGCAGTGTGAGGCCTCCCACTTTGTTCTTTCTCTTGAGTAATGCTTTACTTATTCGAGGCCTCTTCCCTTTCCATACGAAGTTGGTGATTTGTTTCTCCAACTCATTAAAAAATGCCGGTGAAATTTGGATCCGGATTGCATTCTATCTATATACGCTTTGGGTAGAACTGGCATTTTCATTATGTTGAGTCTACCTATCCATGAGCAAGGTATGTTTTTCCACTTATGCAGGCCTCTTTTGGTTTCTTGCAGTACTGTCTTGTAGTTTTCATTGTATAGGTCTTTTACGTCACTGGTTAGATTTATTCCTAAGTATTTTACCTTCTTGGGGCCTATTATAAATGGTATTGATTTGGTGATTTCCTCCTCAAAGTTCTCTTTGTTGGTGTAAAGGAATCTAACTGATTTCTGTATGTTTATCTTGTATCCTGAAACTTTGCTGAAATCTTCTGTTAGTTCCAGTAGTTTTCTCATGGATTCTTTGGGGTTTTCTGTGTATAAGATCATATCATCTGCAAATAAAGATACTTTGAATTCCTCCCTACCAATTTTGATGCCCTTTATTTCTTTTTCTAGCCTAATTGCTCTGGCTAGGACCTCCAGGACAATGTTGAATAAGAGAGGAGATAAAGGGCATCCTCGTCTGGTTCCCATTCTCAAGAGGAATGCTTTCAAAGTCTCTCCATTTAGGATGATGTTGGCTCTTGGCTTTGTATAAATGCCCTTATTTATATTGAGGAATTTCCCTTCTATTCCTATTTTGTTGAGAGTTTTTATCATGAATGTGTGCTGGACTTTTTCTAATAACTTTTCTGCATCGATTGATAAGATCATGTGGTTCTTGTCTTTTGTTTTATTTATGTGATGGATTATACTGATTGTTTTTCTAATGTTGAACCATCCCCGCATACCTGGTATAAATCCCACTTGATCATGGTGAACGATTTTTTGATATGTTGCTGAATTCTACTGGCTAGAATTTTGCTGAGGAGTTTTGCGTCAATGTTCATGAGGGATATTAGTCTGTAATTTTCTTTTTCTGTGGTGTCTTTACCTGGTTTTGGTATCGGGGTTATGCTGGCTTCCTAGAATGTGTTTGGGAGTATTCCATCCTTTTCTATGTTCTGAAACACCTTTAGTACTAGTGGTGTTAACTCTTCTCTGAAAGTCTGGTTGAATTCTCCAGTGAAGCCATCCAGGTCAGGGCTTTTTTTGTTGTTGTTGTTGGGAGTTTTTTAATTACCTTTTCAATCTCTTCTTTTGCTATGGGTTTATTTGGTTGTTCCACCTCTGTTTGTGTTAGTTTACGCAGGTAGTGACTTTCTAGAAATTTGTCCAATTCCTCTAGATTTTCAAATTTGTTAGAGTACAACTTTTCATAGTATTCTGAGTCTTTTAATTTCATTTGGGTCTGTTGTGATATCACTCTTCTCATTTCTTATACAGGTTATTTGCTTCCTCTCCTGTTTTTCTTTTGTCAATTTGGCTAATGGTTTATCGATTTTGTTGATCTTTTCAAAGAACCAACTTTTGGTCTTGTTAACTCTTTCAATTGTTTTTCTAGTCTCTGTTTCATTTAATTCTGCTCTGATTCTTATTATTTCTTTTCTTCTGGCACCTGAGGGCTTCTTTTACTGCTCTCTTTCTGCTTGTTCGACTTGTAGGGTTAATGTTTTGATTATGGCCCTTTCTTTTTTTGGATGTGCACATTTATTGCTATAAACTGACCTCTGAGCACTGCTTTTGCTGTGTCCCAGAGATTCTGGCAGGATGTGTTTTCATTCTTGTTTGATTCTATGAATTTTTTTTCCATCCTTTATTTCTTCTATAACCCAGTAGTTTTTGAGCAAGGTGTTGTTTAGTTTCCATGTGTTTGATTATTTTTCCTTGCTTTTTCTGTTCTTGGTTTCTCCTTTTACGGTTTTATGGTCAGAAAAGATGCTTTGTAATATTTCGATGCTTCGGATTTTGTGAAGGCTTGCTTTATGGCCTAGTATGTGTTCTATTCTGAAGAATGTTCCATGTGCATTGGAAAAGACGTATACTTGGCTGCTGTTGGACAGAGTGTTCGGTATACGTCTATGAGATCAAGTTGGTTGATTGTAGCATTTAGCTCTTCCGTGTCTTTGTTGAGCTTCTTTCTGAATGTTCTGTCCTTCACCAAAAGTGGTGTGTTGAAGTCTCCTACTACTACTGTGAAGCTGTCTATCTCTCTTGTTGGTGGTGTTAGAGTTTGTTTTATGTATTTTGGAGTCCTGTCATTCGGTGTGTAAATATTTATTATAGTTATGTCCTCCTGGTATATTGACCCTTTAATCATTATACAGTGTCCTTCCTTATCCTTTGTGCTGGATTTTACTTCAAAATCTATTTGGTCAGAGATTAATATTGCCACTCCTGCTCTTTTTTGAGTGTTGTTTGCTTGATATATTTTTTTCCATCCTTTTAGTTTGTGTCTTTAAGTCTAAGGTGTGTCTCTTGTAGGCAGCATACAGACGGATCATGTTTTTTAATCAAATCTGCCACTGTCTCCTTATTAGTGCAGTTAGTCCATTTACACTCAGCATAATTATTGATAGGTATGAGTTTAGTGCTGTCATTTTGATGTCTT
>NW_004444015.1:7762491-7784684 GCF_000243295.1 Trichechus manatus latirostris
GACAGGCATGGGTGATTGGTGTAGGCACAGGCATCTGGCTGCAGCAGGGGGACACACTCTGAGCAAGGCAGGGGGCTGACGGCCGCCCCCGAGTGTCCAGAAGGAAGGCGTGCCTCTGTTCCCTAGAGCGGGTAGGTGGGTGGGTTTTGCAGCCGGACTATGAGCACCTAATGCTATTGGCTGTAAGGACTGGGGGGCACCTCTTATTCATGGGTCCCTATCGCAGGTGACTAGGTTGCGTGGGTGGAGCCACCAGTCCTCAGGCCACTGATGTGGGTAGGTGAAGACCCTGCTTAATGGGCAGAGCAGCATCAAATGTCAAGAAGCTGCCACTTCATAGCTGAAACAGTTGAAGTTAGAGTTCCAGTATACACCCTGTAGTACTGCAGTAATGAGGGCCTACACTGTTGAGATGGGCCCACACAAGTCTACGCAGGGGGAAAGGCACTCAGAGTCCGTGGATCCCTTATTCCTGTGCCTAGGTAAAGGAGCTGTGCCTACCCTGGGTTCCTCGCTTAGGGGAGCCAGCAGTTTATTTTTCCTTTGTTAATCTGTTCACTCTCCAAGGCAAGGAGAATGGCTCTGGGCATATGACGGATCCTACTTACCGCCCAGGGAACTCGGCAATTGCTGAAGCTGGTCCGGGACCCAATGCACAGCAGGGAGCAGGGAGGTAAATGGAAGAGAGGTTTTTCCCTAAGGGAGGTGTTTTTGATCCCCGTGGTAGGCCGTACGCAATTACTTATCTTTCGCTGGATCAAGGGCTGCATCTCACCGGTTCTGGGTTGCAGTGCAGACTCCCTGGCGCTAGGTTTCCCCCCAGCGTGGAATACGCCTCCCAAGCATGGCTGTTTGCCTGCCTCACCACTCACCCACGAGCTGATCAGGCCTGAAGGGCTCAGGCTATTGCCAGGTCAGGTCTGGCAACTCCTCTCTGCTTCCGAACCGTCTCTCCCTCCCCCTGACACTCCATTAGGTTCCTCAACTCTGCCTTTGATGTGCAGGGCTTCCAGATTGCCATATATAATCGAATCACTTGTTTTTTCTGGTCTTTGTTGTAGGAGGGTCCACCGGAAGCATCTGACTACTCCTCCATCTTGGCTCCGCCTCCCCGAATCTGCATTTTAACAAATGCCCAGAAGACTCATATGCAGGTTAAAGTTTGAGAAACGCTGCTCCAAAGAGGAGTCAGCAAAGCTTTTCTATAAAGGGCCAGATACTACCTAGGCTTTGCAGGCCACATTCCGTCTCTGTCACTGCTGTTGCTGCGGCTTCAACCTTGTAAAACTGTAAAAAGCATTTTTAGCTGGCAGGGACTCGTGGGATTTAGCTCATGGGTCTTGGTTTGAGCACCCTGCTCTAAACCACAACAACACAGTGCTGAACTCAGGGAGGGTGGTGTCAAGGGCAGAAAGCACAACGTTTAGAGTCAAAAAAAAACCCGTAAGGCTAAGTGCTAGCTTGCACATGTGTCTTAACCTCTCTATGCTTCAGTTTCCTCATCTGTAAAGTAAAAGTAATATTAGTACCTGTATCACAGGGCAGCTGAGAGAAGTAAAAAAGATAATGTATGTTAAAGTACTTTAAAAACTATGAGACTATTATTCCGATTATTTTTGCTCCATTTAAAGAGAAAGAAGAGCTGTTCTAGAGTGTAGTGAGTTTGACTAGAACTGTTCTTTCTCACCCAAAGTACCACCTTCAGTTTATCCTCACTAGAGAAGGAAGAGCTGGATTGGTCAGACTGACACTCAAAAAACAAAACAAAACAAAAAACACCAGACTGAAGGCTCGTTTAAAACCATCAGCCCATAAAATCTCCAGCCACAATTTTGCTTTTGTAAAATTTTTTTTCCCTTCTGGCACGTTCTAAAGTTCTTTTAAACTGGCATTCCACTTGGATTCAGCTACTTCCAACTTATTCAACTTGTGACTCCATTTCCCACGACCCTGTAGACCACAGAATGTTCTATGTTGTTTTGTAGGGAACACCATATACTTTCTACTCGTGCTAATTGCTTTATGTACATTAAAGCATTCTCCTCATGACAACCTTGTTAAATAGCTATTATTACAGAAAGAAACTCAAAGAAGTAATTTGCCCAAGGTCACACAGCTGTGGCAAAGCTGAGATTCAAACCCTGCAGTCTGATTCCAAAGCCCACCCTCTTAACTGCAAAGCTACATAACTAAGGAAGAAAATGTGTTAGAGAGATACTAAATAAATATGGGAATGGACTTGAGTGCAGTTTTTTTCCATGTCATGATACCCTCTGGTTCAGACTGTGGGTGGTCAGAAAGGGCGTCTAGCATTTCTGAGATATAATGTGCCAAACTCACTGCCAATGATTCGATTCTGACTCATAGCAACCCTGTAGGATAGAGTAGAACTGCCCTATAGGGTTTCCAAGGCTGTAATCTTTAAGGAAGCAGACTGCCACATCTTTCTCCTGCAGAGCAGCTGGTAGGTTCAAACTAGCAACCTTTTGATTAGAAGCTGAGCACTTTAATGACTGTGCCAGCAGGTCTATAAAATCTGCAGAGGTGACAAGAGGCCAGGTGCATTTATAAAAAGGAAAAATTGCATGCATAAGGCAGCTCACCTGTCTGCACATGTGGCATAAACTTTTCAAGTCCTATGTGATGGAGGTGCTCTGTACTGCAGCCACCTCCCCTACTCTAGGGCACCCACATTTTGTTACCCAGAAGCTGAGAGTTTGCAAAGGCCCACACATGAGAAGGTATCCATGGCGGCCAGCCTCCATGGAGAACGGAGTCAATGCACCCAAGGCCCTGTGAGCCATATCACCCTCTCCGTGGTTGGTCAAGGTTACTATTTTACCTTTTTGACATACTATCAATTATGCTGCCAACAGAGACACTGGACCTTTAGTTTTCTTATAAAATAAGAAATTGAGTTTAATTAAACCATCAGTAACTTGGACCTAATTATTTCAGACAGTATTTAATTAATGTTTCATGGGTACCTAATGTAATTAAGGTTCCTTTAATAAGACCTTCTGTGACATTAAAATATATGACCTTTATCTTCCTTATCTACCACATTCTGACACCTCAGATTTGTCATTTTCACTAAAAGGTATAGTTTGATTAAATAGAACAGACCATAAAATTAATCTGGCAAATTATACTTGTTTGTTTCTTTTTTCCTCCCCTCTGAAGGCCTAATAAGTTAAGTCTTTTAATTAGCACTGCAGATACAAGTGTTCATGCTACCATTTTACTTTTAATTTGCCAAAGTGTTTCTTTTGTACATGAATTTTTGTGACCAAAGCAGATAACAACTATCCTTTATTAATCATGGTGACAGGTCGAATCTTTAAGATATGAAAAATAATGAGCTCTTCTTTACATTAACGATGACTAGTGATTGTTTTAAGATGTCGTGCTGTTAATAAGAGGGTTTAATTCCTGGTATTAATAAGCCATTCTTAGTATAAAAACCCATAGTGGCATTGCAAACAAATACAGGCAGCATCCTAAAGTCTAAGATGATTCAAAAGGTGCTTCCCTGTCCCCATGATTTTCTTCCCCCCAGAGCTGCAAATATGTGAGACTTCATTCGGGGGGAGGGGCGGGGAGGTGGTAATCTCATATTGGTTAGGTATATAATTTGCTAAGAGATTACCTTGTTCAATAAAACTGGGGAAGGCAGGCTAAAGAGAAATATAATCCACGTGGGAATCCTTATGTCCCCGTCCCAATTTCAAGACCCCCAAGACTAGACTCCCTTCCATCTTACCAACAAAGAGATCAGACTACATACTGCTCCCTCGGAAAGACAGGATCTGCCTCCACCTTTAAGGAAAAGACCCAGAGCTGTGTAGGGAAAAAGAAATGGTTCTTCTCTGAGGCACTGGCTACCCGGCTGCAAAGTACTGGACATAAGGATTGGGATGGGGTGGGGAGTAAAGGGTGAGGACCCACAGAAGTTTGCAGGGAGTCTGGGGTACACCTCTCCTAACTCTGCTGAGTCAGAAACCCCAGCACGTAGAATGGGGGCTGTCACTGCTCTAGACTGATGCTGTCCAATGGAACTTTCTGGAATGATGGAAATGTTCCATATCTCTGCTGATCAATAATAGTAACCATGTGGCTACTGGGCACTTAGAATGTGGCTACTGTGACTGAGAAGCTGAATTTTTTATTTTATTTAATTTGAATTACAATTTAAATTGAAATGGCCACACGTGGCTAGTGGCTACTGTATTGGAGAATTTCCTCTCCCCACTCACAGAAGGGGAGAATGTCCAGAGCAGAAAGCCATCCTGGTGGGTGGCCTCCTGTGCTGGATAGGGTCCCCTACTCTAGCCTGGGGACTAGCCCACAAATCCGGTTAGTCCTGTGAGTATGAGGCCAGACTCAACTGCTTCACGTGGACACCTTTTCCAGTTGACACTAATGAGTTCTTTCCGCAGCAGCTCTGGGGCAATGCTCCCATGGAATAATTTGCCCACCTTCTGCCACAGTCATTTCCCAGGCCCCACAACCGATGAAACTACAATGCCACCTGAGGTAGAAAGGGGAAAGTAGAGAAACAGGAACTCCTCTAAGTCATTTTCCTGCTGAAAAAGTATAAGGGGATAAAGTAGGGCATTTTGAATCACACAACCAAGATTCTGGAGGTTTTTCTACTGTGTTAAGAGGCTCTGAGGTCAGACCAACCTAAAGTCAAATTCAAGTACCTCCACTTCCTAGCTGTGTGACCCTGAGCGAGTCATTTCACTCTCTGAGCGTTAGTGTCCTCCTCTGTAAAACGGGAATAACGCAAGCTTTCTAGCATGGCTGTGAAGATCCAAGAAGACAACAACAACGTAGAAGAAAGTGCTTTAGAAAACCATAAAGCATTACCTCAGTATTGTTATTGTGTGCTGTTGAGTCCATTCCAACTTAGAGAGACCCTGTAGGACAGAGTACAACAGCCCCATAGCGTTTCCAAGGCTGTAACGTTTACTGGAGCAGATCGCCACATCTTTCTCTTGTGAAGCGGCTCGGCTGGTGGGTTCAAACCACAGACCTTTCAGTTAGCAGTGGAGTGTTTAACCACTGTGCCACCAGGGCCCCTTACATCAATATTACTTGTTGCTATTCCATTGCTAAACAGTTTTAACGCTATGCCCAGCATCACCAGTGAAAACAGTTCCTTTTGCTTTTTTCCAGATCCCAGATTGAAACCTAGGATGGTGGGAGTAAGACTGGGGAATCTTGGCCCCGATGATGGTATTGTTAGCCTCATGGGTGCTTCAGGATGGCCCTCTGGGCTCTCACTTCACAGTCAGCCTAAGAGTCTAATGCCTGGCACTGAGCAGTCCTGGGACACTAGCACCCAAGAAAGCTCGCCTAAACCGAGGCCTACCCTCAAACAGCCTGCTCACTTCTCGCGATAAAGAACTATGACCATGGTAAACTCAGGGAGAAAAATGTTACTTAGGAACTCGATTTGCTTAAGAAAGAAGACTGCAGAAAAGTCAGGGCAAATTCCAAAACGTTTTATTAAACCTTACTAAGTGGATGGTAAGGAGCCCTGGTGGCACAATGGTTAAGCGCTCGCTGCTAACTGAAAAGGTTGGCGGTTTGAACCCACCAGCTGCTCCACGGGAGAACGATGTGGCAGTCTGCTTCTGTAAAGATTTACAGCCTTGGAAACCCTACGAGGCAGTTCTACTCTGTCCTATATGGTTGCTATGAGTCAGAATTGACTGGACGGCAACGAGTTTGGTTTGTGAGGGGGTTTTAAGGGGAAACGCTGGTGGTGTAGTGGTTAAGTGCTATGGCTGCTAACCAAAAGGTTGGCAGTTCAAATCTACCAGCTGCTCCTTAGAAACTCTATGGGGCAGTTCTACCCCATCCTACAGGGCTGCTGTGAGTTAGAATCCACTTGCAGGCAACAAGTTGGTTGGTTTGTTTTTTAAGTGGATGGTACTAAACAGATTCAGCTAAATGAGATCAAGGCTTTTACATATGAATGCCTGGCTCAAATTTCAGTGATAGAGGTCCAAACAGTGGCCAGTAGGGAGTAGGAGGGAGTTTGCTGGTGGGCAGGCAAGCCCTATATCCTGATCTGGGTGATGGTTGCATGAGTATCTATGTATTTCAAAATTGACCCATCAGTACACTTAGGATCTGGGCCCTCACTGAATGTACATTCTACCTCAATAATTTTCTTAAAATTTCAATGGGTAAATTTTTAAAAAGATGAACCAAGACATCTGTGGAGTAGCAGTAAATGCCCACCTTGGGAAAGCGACTAGCCCAGAGCCACATAGCTAGCTATCATATGGTGGCTAAAAGGATTAGAATTCCCGTCTCCAGACTCCCAATCCGGCACACATTCTACGTCACCATTATGCTTCAAGCACTGCACAAGGAGTAAGTTTTAGGTTAGGCATTGTTTGTTGTTGTTGGGTGCCGTCGAGTGGATTTCAACTCATAGTGACCCCATGTGACAGAGCAGAACTGCCCCATAGGGTTTTCTTGGCTGAAATCTTTACAGAAGTAGATTGCCAGGTGTTTCTCCTGAAGAGCCGCTGGATGTGTTCGAACTGCCAACCTTTCGGTTAGCAGCTGAACTGCTTAACCATTGCGCCCCCAAGGCTCCTTAAATTAGGCATCACAGGACAGCAAAGAGCAAATTTGTGCTCTCAGTGTGAATGACAGAATTGACTTTTGTAAACATCAATTCCGGGAGCAATTTGTAGCTAGTAGCACTCCCTCACCCAAAAGTGCACTGCCTCCCAAAACTGTAAAGGCCTCCAGCCTCTTCCAGTCTTCTCCCTCGGGCATTCGTCCCACAGTTCCCTGATCCCAGCCAGCTCGGCCCACATCTGCACTCTACTTCTCAGGACCACATCCAGGCCAAGCAGCAAATCTCTGGGTGACAGCTACTAGGGGGAGAGTGCCGGGGAGAGGTCACCTTGTCATTAGCGCATTCAAACCCCCTGCGGGCTATGGAGAGGGAGTGGAGATGTGAAAGATGAACACAAACCATAGCTTTAAGAAATGATTTGTAAAATTCCCTGCAACCCAGCTCCTAACTCAAAACCAATCGCTGAAGCTAAGATGTTTTAAACCCTCTGTAGGTTATCCCTCGGCAAGCAGAATTACAGACTTAATAACAGAAAGTTTGGAAAAGAAATCAAAAAATGTAAAAGCATGACAGGAATTCTGGTAACAACTGATGGTTTCTTTTATTATCACTGACTGAATTTCCATGAGAACTTGTGTTGACTAAGAACGATTAATTTAATACAACCGTTGCAGGACGAAGCTTACGTGTAATAAAGAAATTCTAGTACTCTGATATTAAATACAGAGAGAATATTTCCAGCATAGAGAACAACTACATTTGGACTCATAAAGTGACCCTTTGCTCAATAATTCCTGAAATCAGATATGTCTGCCATCTCTGGATTCTTCTGATAAACAAATCGTTACTTTGCATACATCTTCCTCCTAGAAAATCTTCGTTTCAAGAAGGTGGAAACAGGGTAATGATGGAGAACTGGCCATTTTAAAATAAAAATAAGATAGACATGACATAAAAATAAGACAGATATGGGTGTGAAAAAACAGATTTAGGTATATAAATTACAACCAAAAAAAAAAAAACCACGATGCTAATAGCTGCAGTGCAGTATTTCATTACAAACACAAATCAGGTATCATTTTAATCAAATTGAATTTAGATTATAGACTTTCATGTAAAACCTAATTTACTTTGAATTCCCGGGTCACGACTTGTGCTCGCCTTACTGGACAAGGTTAAAGAGATTACATCTGGGTTCACGTCAGCAGCATGTGCTGGTTAGTCCTCTGCGCGATGATTTAATGAGAAGTTAGCACAGCCTGTCGGAAGGACTTCTGTTTCAGGCAGGTGCTTGAGAGAAGTCTTCATTTCCATTGCGACAACGAACGGGGCTTTCAGAATTAGGAAACTGATGCCTCACTGTCCTCTGATGTATAAAACAGTCTGATATTTGTCACCACTTAACTAAATTTACAAGCAAAAACTGCAAGCAGACCTTTTTTTTTTTTTTTTTTGGCAGTTCACAAAGGAAGAAACATTGTTATTCTGAAATGTAGCTTTTTAGAAAACTGATTTCTGCATATTTTCCTCAAATGACAGTCATCTAAAGTGGTACATTTCCAGGCAATACAATGATATACGTAATTGTGTAAATAGTATGCATATTATAGAAGGAAAATGCATTAACGACTGCTTATGCTTAATAAACGAGAAGGAAATTCAAAAATCATTCATCTTGAAAATTCTAATACAAATTTTTAAATAATTTAAATTCATTAAAACATTTTCTATTTCAATTCACAAGTTCTTCAGAGAAGAGCTTAAAGATGTTCCTGTAATTATTGTAACAGGAAGGGGTTTGAGCCATTAAAATAATCTCTGGCAACTCAGTGTGATTCTCTTATTTATGCAGCACTCTTTCTGAGTATGCCGAAGTCCCCTTTTGCCTTCGCTGAAATGGTCACTTCTAAGCAGCGTATCACAAAGAGGTTCAAAGTCCAAAATCAATCAAGTCATTTTGCCAAAAAAGAATTTACAATCGAGTAATCTGTAATCATACAGATGCCTTATGATAATTATCTTCTTTTCCAGAATATGTTTGTGGCCAGGGGTGTTAGAAAAAAAAGAAGGGGGTGGATGTGGCTCTTGGTATTTTATTAGGATGAGACTGAAAAATTCCAAGCATTTTTTTTATATATTAAAACCCACCTTTGCACATGCCCTGCTCACATACCATTGTGCAAACCTAACAACAACTGGACATAGCTCTTGACAAATCACAGTTTAAATATTCATTCTGAGTATGCATAAAAATTATAATAAGAAGATGGGCAATTTTCTCAACAGGCCTATCATAATCATGAGAAGAACTGATTATTCGTGGTAGGGGATACAGGATGAACAGGTGTTTGGGCTCAAGAGAATACATTAATTTCTCCAATTTCAACAACTGGGATCACTACTAAAGATGATAGAACTTTCCCCATTGCCTGTATATTTCAGGAAAGTACACTGGGGTAAACCAGGGTTGTTCTTAAGCAGCTACATACACAGAATCCCACCGGCCTCAATTTATTAACCGATGCTTATTCTTTTGTATGTAGTCATTAGCGAGTTGAACATCGCTGTAAGAGCTCCACAGCCCTCGCACAGAGGAGGCTCACCAGACCGCGCAGCGCCAAAGCCGATGCTCTAACCCTCCTGGCATCTGACAACGCCCCGCCACTGCCAGAGAGAAATCTGCAAGGAAATGGCCTCAGCTGGGCAGCTGACAATGAGGAAGGAATGTAAAGGATTAGGACGCCTAAAGACTTCGAAGCTGAGCGATATTGACAATTCTCCCAGCGTTTAATCAAACATTTAAGACAAGCTGAAGAGGCAGACGGAGAGTAGTTTAATTTGGGGCCAGTAAAAGCAAACAGTCTTGTCCGGACAAGTCAATTTCTGCTAAACTGACAGCGTGTCTGAAATAAAGTTACTCCTACCCCACAGCTAGAGTAGCAAGTGGATTCGGTGGCCACCTGGACAAATGGCCACATGCTTAGATGCAGATGAGTCTGAGCCAGTCCCTTGCACAACTGTGACGATATACAGAGTAAGAATGAACGAAGACCATGGAGGTACATCTTTTGGTCCTAATGCACATGCTGTACGCTAACTATTAGACAGACTTATTCTTATTTAGATTTCTAAAACCGTATTCTTTGTGGTTTTTCTTGTACCTCTGGATGTTCACAGGATAAACATAGTTAATAAAACTCAATTGCAAAATATGTTAAGAAAACTAGGCTGAACGTTCCTGTATTGAGCAAGCACTTTATAGTTTGGCAGAAGCCTCAGTTCTTTAGTTATCTGACAAACCCTCTGCTTGTTGGAATTCTGCTGCTTGGGGAAACTGCAGGATGTAAAAAGCTAGAAGTCTATTTTTTTTTTTTTTAAGAAAGCTTCCTCTGAGATTCTAGAGATGAGTGGGGCAGGTAAAACTAGGGTGTGCAAACTATAATTTACATATCAACAGATGGGTTTAACATACATTAACATATTGGCGGGAAGGAACCATTGTTTATATGTTAATGGAGACAGTTTCCTAATGATGGGCATGCATTTTTGCATAACTCCTACATCCAGTTTGTGAAAATTCGACTTTCTCGGGGCAAGGCAGGGGGAAAGTAAAACCGCGCTTTTCCTGGGTGAAGAATTGGAAGTTACCATCAAGGTGGCCGAAGCAGAAAAATGCAGCACGTTAGTAACTAAAATATCAATACCAATCGATCACATTTAGAAAAAAACATTTCCTTCTCTTGTGGCATCAACTCAACTGCTCAAAGTTGAGGAGATTTGTCCTTCTCAGCATGAGGCTTCAGATTCAAACACAAGTCCTGGCTCTTAGCAAGTGACAAAGGATGACCGCCTTGAGGACACCATCACTCCTGTCGACCTGCCTCCCTGGCAGGGTATGGAAACGCTAACTCCCCCCAAGGTCACAGTCTACCTTTTCATAAAGCATTGCACCTTTTGGGGCCAAGTGACAACTTTCTAGAATTAAAAATATGGTTTATGACTCCTCTGCAGCCCAGAGGAAAGCCTTTCAAAGGGCTGGGTTCCAGGAGATGACAAATGCTTTCCCTCAGAAGTCAGCCTGAAAGCCTTGGCCCAAGCTCTCCTCCCTGCTCTCCTAGCCTGCTCCTCCATTCCTCTTACACGCAGCTCTTCAGATCCCGATGATCTCCTAGGCACTGGGGCTGGGCACTGGGGGGCACTCTGTGGTCAAGACTTTCCACAGCACCCCCTCCTCCCCACAGGGCGCGCACACACACACCTTCTTCCCTTCCTTCCTTAAACCTCACTGCTAGGCAATGAGGACACAGACATGAATGAGCCCTGCCTGCCATCGGGACCTTCACATTCTCGGAGGGGAGGGGAGGACTGGCAAATACAAAAAGGGCAACAGCATCGGAATCGCCCTGTGGTCAGGGCTCTCACCTAGGTCAAGACAGAGTGCTCTGCGGGCACAGAAGAGAGCGCCACTAACTCTGCCCCAAGAACTGGGAACTCAGTACAACCCCTATCTTCAAAGTTTAATGCTTTGAAGAAGATAAAACGGTCTGCCTTGCCAAAAATTTGAAGACCTCTGAATTACATACTGAGGATACGGAAAGTATCTGCTCTGCAAGGTGGGTGGGAGCGAGTAGGAGGCGGTGGGAAACAGGAGGAACCAAAACTCCAAACCCCCTGAAAATGTAAACAGAATGGTTAAGGCTTAGCAAAGAAACCGACTTTTGTCAAACAAGAAGATAGGGCGTCTCTTGTATGCAGACTGTTTTTAGAGTGCTTAACGCAGTATGTCTTACTTTAAAACAGTGGCATCCAAACAATTGCTTTGTTGGCTGTGGAACCCCTTTGTTCCTCCTCTTGGGAAGAATCCCAAAAATAAAACAGAGACAAGCAGGGCTGCTCCTGTTGAAGACCTGGGGGAGGGGGGGGATTCCTAAGACCACTCCCAAGGGTCTGCTGGCTCTACAGACTCCATTGAAGAACTTCTGTCCCCAGCAGCCATCCCCCACCCCCACCAGATCATGAAACCTACAGAATAGCAACCATATTTCTGAATTCCAGAACCTACCACAGTGCATGGGAAATGGCATGAATAAATTAAATTGAAAAGGAATGCAAGGGAAGGAAAAAAAAAAAAGATGTGTTCCAGAGAGGAGCAGGATGTGCCGATGAAGACAAAAAAGGACAGTTATTCTCAGTTAGACGTGGTGACTGAAGGACCAAAAAGGTTGGGCACAACATGTACAAGGCTGGCCTCAAGTAGGAGTCCTTGGGTGGTGCAAATGGTTAAGCGCTGGGCTATTAACTGAAAGGTTGGTGGTTCAAACCCACCCAGAGGTGCCTTGGAAGAAAGGCGTGGTGATCTGCTTCCAAAAGGTCACAGCGATGAAAACCCTGTGGAAAGCAGCTCTACTCTGACACACATGCAGTCGCCACGAGTTGGAACTGAATTGTGGGCAACTGGTTTGCTTTTGGGGCTTGGCCTCAAGGAACTCAAAACCTGGTGCAAAAACAGAAACACAAGCAAACAATTAGGACATCCAATAACGAAAGCAATATTTATATATAAAATGCACAGATGCAAGAATATGGAACCCTGCCAGGGGGTCAGGGAAGACTTGTTGGAGGAGGTAAAGCTTGTGCTAAAACATGCAGATCTGGTCACATAAAAGAGAAAGAAGGAAAGGAGAGGCAGGGAGGCCCTTTCATGCCACTTTCAAAAGTCTAGCTTTATTATACAGGAAGTGCAGAGTCACTGAATAATCCCAAACAGGTGAGTGACAGGGTCAGATCTGGATATTAGGAAGCCTAGTATTTGAGAAGCTATTTTAATAAACCAGTGAAGAGGTGGTAGGCAGTGGCTTTGGGTATGGAAAGGAGACCAAGGATTAACAGTTATAAATTAAAAGAGCAGAATTGGCAGGATTTGATGACCACTTAGCAAATACTGATTGAGTAATGAAGAATGAAGTTCCTTCAAGTGGAATACAGACAACTTTGGCGGTTTTCAAAATTGTCTAACAGCATTAATCTCTAACATTTGTTTAGGGCTTTTCTGTTTACAAAGTACTTTTCTTTCATTTAAATTATAAACTGCTCTAACACCTAGCAGACCCAACTCCCCTTACCCTATTTTTTCCATAGCACTTATCACCTTCTCATATACTATGTATTCAGCTTTATTATGTTTAACTCTTCATTACTTATCACCCCTCCTCCACTAGAATGTAAATTCCACAGGGCAGGGATCCTCGTTTTGTTCCCTGATACATCCCAAGTGCCAAGAATGGGGTCTGTTGTTGTTAGGTGCTATCGAGTCGATTCCGACTCATAGTGACCCTATGCACAACAGAACGAAACACTGCCCATTCCTGCACCATCCTCATGGTCATTGTTATCCTTGAGCCCACTGTTGCAGCCACTGCGTCAATCCATCTAGTTGACGGTCTTCCTCTTTTCCGCTGACCCTCTACTTTACCAAGCATGACGTCCTTCTCCAGGGACTGATCCCTCCTGACAACACGTCCAAATTATGTAAGACGTAGTCTCACCATCCTTGCTTCTAAGGAGCATTCTGGTTGTACTTCTTTCAAGACAGATTTGTTTGTTTGGCACTCCATGGTATATTCAATATTGTTCACTAGCACAATTAAAAGGCGTCAATTCTTCAGTCTTCCTTATTCATCATCCGGCTTTCCCGTGCATATGAGGCAACTGAAAACACCATGGCTTAGGTCAGGCGCACCTTAGTCTACAAGGTGACATCTTTGCTTTTCAACACTTTAAGGAGGTCTTTTGCAGCAGATTTGCCCAATGCAATACGTCATTTAATTTCTTGACTGCTGCTTCCATGGGCACTGATTATGGATCCAACTAAAATTAAATCCTTGACCACTTCAATCTTTTCTCCGTTTACCATGATGTTGTTTATTGGTCCAGTTGTGAGGATCTTGTTTTCTTTATGTTGAGGTGTAATCCATACTGAAGGCTGTAGTCTTTGATCTTCATCAGGAAGTGCTTCAAGTCCTCTTCACTTTCAGCAAGCAAGGTTGTGTCATCTGCATAACGCAGGTTGTTAATGAGTCCTCCTTCAATCCTGATGCTACGTTCCTCCTCGTATAGTCCAGCTTCTCAGATTATTTGCTCAGCATACAGACTGAATAGGTATGATGAAAGAATACAACCCTGACGCACACCTTTCCTGACTTTAAACCATGCAGAATCTCCTTGTTCTATCTGAATGACTGCCTCTTGATCTACGTACAGGTTCCTCATCAGCACAATTAAGTGTTCTGGAATTCCCATTCTTCGCAATGTTATCCATAATTTGTTATGATCTACACAGTCGAATGCCTTTGCATAGTGTCCATAAAACACAGGTAAACATCTTTCTGGTATTCTCTGCTTTCAGCCAGGATCCCTCTGACGTCAGCAATGATATCCTTGGTTCCACATCCTCTTCTAAGTCTGACTTGAATTGCTGGCAGTTCCCTGTTGACACACTGCTGCAGCTGCCTTTGAATGATCTTCAGCAAAATTTTACTTGTGTGTTATATTAATGATATTGTTCGATAATTTCTGCATTCGGTGGGATTACCTTTCTTGGGATTGGGCACAAATATGGATTTCTTCCAGTTGGCTGACCAGGTAGCTGTCTTTCAAATTTCTTGGCAGAGACGAGTGAGCATTTCCAGCACTGCATCCATTTGCTGAAACATCTCAATTGGTATTCCGTCAATTCCTGGAGCCTTGTTTTTCGCCAATGCCTTCAGTGCAGCTTGAACTTCTTCCTTCATCACTGTCGGTTCCTGATCATATGCTGCCTCCTGAAATGGCTGAACGTCGAATAATTCTTTTTGATATAGTGACTCTGTGTATTTCTTCCATCTTCTTTTGATGCTTTCTGTGTTGTTTAATATTTTCCCCGTAGAATCCTTCAGTACTGCAACTCAAGGCTTGAATTTTTTCTTCAGTTCTTTCAGTTTGAGAAATGCTGAGCGTGTTCTTCCCTTTTGGTTTTCTATCTCCAGGTCTTTGCACATGTCATTATAATAACTTACTTTGTCTTCTCGAGCTGCCCTTTGGAATCTCCTGTTCAGCTCTTTTATTTCATCATTTCTTCCTTTTGCTTTAGCTACTCTACGTTCAAGAACAAATTTTAGAGTTTCTTCCTACAACCGTTCTGGACTTCTCTTCCTTTCCAGTCTTTTTAATGACCTTTTGTTTTTTTCATGTATGAAGTCCTTGATGTCATCCTACAACTTGTTTGGTCTTCAGTCATTAGTGTTTAATACGTCAAATCTATTCTTGAGATGGCTTCTAAATTCAGGTGAGATATAGTCAAGGTTGTACTTTGGCTCTTGTGGATTTGTTTTAATTTGCTTCAGCTTCAACTTGAACTTGCATAGGAGCACTGACAATCTCTTCTGCAGCAGGCCCTTGGCCTTGCTCTGACTGATGATACTGAATTTCTCCATCATCTCTTTCCACAGATGTAATCAATTTGGTTCCTGTGTATTCCATCTGGCAAGGTCCACGTACACAGTCACCATTTATGCTGTCGATAAAAGTTATTTGCAATGACGAAGTCGTCAGTCTTGCAAAAAGTCTGTCAAGTGATCTCCAGTGTCGTTTCTATCATCAAGGCCATATTTTCCAACTATTGATCCTTCTTGTTTCCAACTTTCATATTCCAATCATCAGTAATTACCAATGCATTTTGATTGCATGTTTGATCAATTTCAGAGTGCAGAAGGTGGTAAATTTTTTCAATTTCTTCATCTTTGGCCTTAGTGGTTGGTGCATAAGTTTGAGTAATAGTTGTATTAACTGGTCTTCCTTGTAGTCGTATGGGTATTATTCTATCACTGACAGCACTGTACTTCAGGATAGATCTTGAAGTGTTCTTTTTGTAATGAATGCAACGTCTCTTCATTTTGTCATTCTCGGCATAGTAGACCATACGACTGTTCAATTTAAAATGGCCAATAGTGGTCCATTTCAGCTCACTTACACCTAGGATATCGAGCTTTATGCATTTCATTTTTGATGATTTCCAATTTTCCCAGATTCATACTTTGTACATTCCATGTTCCGATTATTAATGCATGTTTGCAGCTGCTGCTTCTCATTTTGAGTCATGCCACATCAGCAAATGAAGTTCCCAAAAGCTTGACTCCATCCACATCTTTAAGGTTGACTCCACTTTGAGAAGGCAGCTCTTCCCTAGTTGTATTTTGAATGTCTTCCAACCTGAGGGGCTCATCTTCCGGCACTATGTTGTTCAGACAACGTTCTGCTGCTATTCAAAGCAGACTGCCACATCTTTCTCCTGCAGAGCAGCTGGTGAGTTTGAACCGCCAACCTTTCGGTTAGCAGCTGAGCACTTAGCCACTGCCTCACCAGGGGTCCTTCTGGGTACAGAACTGCCCTCAAAAAACCTCTAGCTCCCATACAAATAATAATCAAGAAAGAACAGATTCACTTCTTAGTGCAGCTAAGCTAGTGGAAAACAGGACTCTGAGGGCAGGCAAAGGGAAGAAGGAATCCACAGAGAAGTGGAAGGGAACCCAGGTTATCTGGGCTAGGGGGTCACTAAGAGAAACAGAGGAGCAAAAGATCACAATGAACTACTAACTAACAAAACACAAAGGTCACCTGCCTTTTACAGATGGAAAAATTGAGACCCAGGGACAGACAGTGATTTCTGTAACGCTGCATATAAATTTATAAGAAATAATCAATCTAACAAATAAAACAATCAACATTAACAACCAAAACAATCAACCACATACCTGGGCTTTTCACATACATTATCTTATTTAACAGCACAAACTACCCTGGGAGGTATTATATTCAGCAGCCAGAATGAGCATTCCAATCTACAATCTGGCCATGCCACTCCCTTGCTTAAAACCCTTACTGACTTCCAGAATGTCTCAGGGAAATCTCCTCTCTGGAAAGACTTTTGTTAAGTTAGTCAAAACTAGCAAAGACAATCATTCAAAGTCTCTGGAGACTGATCAAAGGGCCTTCAATAATTTGAGAAGCATTTATTCAGCAAAATCTGCAGAAACTGAGTCACATGAGCATGACCTGTTACAGTGGGAGACTGTGGCATTCAAGCTACTGACTCTACCCAACCCTCTATGGAACAGCCTTGCAGAAGAACTATTTCAGTGGGCTCGGACACCGAACAGCAGTTCCCATCTCCCCAAGTTCCCTGAGGTGAAAGACCTATTGGGGGTGGTCTCTGCAACCAGTGAACATCGGCAGACATAATTATCCACAACTCTGCTGCAGAAGGCTGAGACAGAGCAAGTAGTGGCAGGTGGGCAGCAGCACCTGGTCTTCCACCTCCAACTCCCTATATGTAGTGAGGATCCAGGTGGGCAGCTGGGGAACTGCAGTCCTCAGTTCACCCATAGCTCTGTGTTGTGGGAGAGGTGCTCCACTGGGCTTGGCAGTCAAGTGGCAGCTCCATCTTTCCCAGCTACCTAGGGCAGAAGAGCTATTCCAGGTAGATTCAGGAGTCAGTGAATATTGGCAGAGCCCATCCTTCCTGGCTCTAGCTGCAGAAGATCCATGCTGGGCAGTGTCAGCAGCGATGTGTCAGCAGTCATGTGGCTGTACCAGTTGCCACCACCATCCTTTACTTTACCTACCCCTCCAAGTCCTGCTCTACTGACTTTACAGAAATAAAAAGAATTACAAGGGGATAGTATGAATAATCATATGCCGTTAAATTATATAGCCTGAGTGAAATGGACAAATGCCTAAAAAGGCATAAACTATTGAAACTGACTCAAGAAGAAATAGAAAATCTGAACAGACCTATAGTAAGTAAAAAAACTGAGTTACTAATTTAAAAAATTCCCACAAAGACAACCCAGATGACTTCACTGGTGAATTCTACCAAACGTTGAAAGAAAAATTAATACTAATACTTTACAAATTCTTCCAAAAGTTAGAAGAGTAGGGAGCACTTCTCGACCCATTCTATGAGGCCAGTATTACCCTGATACCAAAACCAGACAAAGACAAAGACATCACCAAAAAAAAAAAAAACCCTACATAAAATACTCATTATGAACATAGAGACAAAATCCTCAACAAAATACTAGCAAACCAAATCCAAAAACATATAGAAAGGACTATATACCATGACCAAGTGGGATCTATGAGAATGCAAAGTTGGTTTAATATCTGAAAATCAATTAATGTAAGGTACATAATAAAGGACAAAAACTACATGATCATTTTAATAGATGAGGAAAAAGCATTTGCCGGAATCCAATACCCTTTCATGATAAAAACAACAGAAAAAAAGGAATAGAAGGGAAATTTCTTAAACTGATAAATGGCATTTATGAAAAACCCACAGCTAACATCATACTCGGAGCCCTGGTGGCCCAGTGGTTAAAGAGCTTAGCTGCTAACCTCTGCTTGGAATAGAGCAGTTCAACAGGTTAGCAGTTCAAATCTACTGGCCACTCCTTGGAAACCCTATGGGGCTGTTCTACTTTGTCCAACAGGGCCGCTACGAGTCGGAATCGACATGATGGCAAAGAATTTGGTTTGGTTCTTAACGTCATACTCAATGGAGAAAGACTGAAAGTTTGTCCTTTAAGAGGTTCTAGACAGGGAAATTAGGCAAGAAAATGAAATGGAAGGCATCCAGACTGGAAAAAAAAAAAAAACTATCTCTGTTCACAGATGACATGGTTCTATGTACAGGCAGTCCCCAAGTTATGAACAAGATACGTTCCTAAGTGTGTCTTTAAGTCGAATTTATAGGTAAGTCAGAACAGGTGTATACCGTTCTTATTCAGCCTCACTTTAGTGCAAGAAAAGGCTCAAAGCTTTTCCAAAGATTTAAAAGCTCCATGTGCAGCAAGTGAAGGTGACAGTGATGAAGAATTTGTTGCAAGTAGGGGTTGGTTCATTCCAGTTCAAATCCCTGCTGAGAATCTGCATTTCTAACAAGTTCGCAGAAAGTTATACATAAGAATCACCTGGGGATCTTGTTAAACTGTAGACTCTGATTCAGTATAACTGGAGTGGAAATGCAAATTCTCAGCAGGGAACTTGTTAGAAATGCAAATTCTCAGCAGGGGTTCAAACTGGTTCCAAGCTCTGTTCCAAAGTGAGGGCAAATTTACATAACATTAAAGGGCAAGTATGAGTTGTCTGTAAGTCAGACATTCATAACCAGGTGACTTACTGTACATAAAATTCTAAGGAATCCACTAAATAACTATCAGCACAAATAAACAAGTTCCACAAAATTGCAGGATACAAGATTAACATACAAAAACAAATTGTACTTCTGGCAGTGGGTTAAGAGCTCGGCTGCTAACCGAAAGGTCTGCAGTTCGAATCCACCAGCTGCTCTTTGGAAACCCTATGGGGCAGTTCTACTCTGTCCTACAGGGTTGCTATGAGTTGGAATTAACTTGACGGCAACTGGCTTGGTTTTGTTTCTTACAACTCAACAATAACAAGATAACCCTTTCAAGAATCCCCAATTTAGGCCACACATCCCTTTAAGAATCCAAAAGAAAACTGTCAAAAAAAACAAAACAAAACAAAACAAAAACTCTTTCCCTAGAAAATTGTACTTGCATGCCCACACTCATGCATGTATGGAAAATGTTGCATACCATTTCCAGAGGTTCATGGAGTCCCTTAAGCCAAGCCTGGATTGCCCTTTAACAATCCAAAGAACAAAGATATACAGTCGTTCCTGCACTCCAACCATAATGAACCTCTTCTGGCTTCACAAAGACTCTCTCCTCTCCCCTCAGGGATTCTACATATCCTGCTCCAACTCCCTGGTCTATCTTCCCCAACTAGACCTGCCTAACACCACTAATCCTTCTGGAGTCAATTCAGGAGTCATCTCCTCCAAAAAGCCCTACAGGAGCTATCTTCCCACCACCACCCATTTAGACTGGTTGCCTCTTTCTACTCCCTGTACTTGCATTCCATCATAGCATTTTTGTAACAGCCTAAGCACTGGCCTGTAAGCTCCTTGAGAGCACAATCTACGAAGTCATATTCATTTCTGCATTCCCAGCATCAGACACATAATCAGTTCTCAGTAGAATTTTGTTGAATAAGTGAATAAAGAAATAAATTAATCAGTTAAGTACTACCTTCATTTTACGGATCTGAAATTGAGACTCATATAATTAAAATGACATATTAAATAGAACTTGAACTCAAAATATCTTTACTCCAATTCTTGATGCTCAGCACTAATGTGAAGTCAGAGGAGAGAAATGCTTCAGCCTCCAGATGTTACTGTGGGGACTCTTCCTAGTTCTAATCTCCAGTTTGTATACCATTGCCCTTATCAGCATGGAATGAAAACTTCTCCTCTAGAGTACCATAGACTTCCTATAGCCTTCGGGCTGGAAGTTGGGGGACAGACCCAGTATGTCAACACCAGGTTTAAGCAGCTCTGATGCACACAGGTATCCACTGCTCTGCTCATTCTGGGACCTCAATCATCGGGACACCAATTAGCCATAGGACTCCTCTGTGCAAATTAGAACAAGGCACTCCCTTGGGTGGGTACAGTCCCTTAGGTGCATGGCTTGCCAAGTGGAGAGTACCTTTGTAATAAATGAGGCCCATGCCAGGTCATAGAGCTCAGCAAGGGAAGCATGGGCTGTACAACCATATGTGCCTCCTGCCAGATGTGCCCTCTCCCCACGAGCTTCAAGGGTAAAATCAACGGGAAGGCCAGGGCACCAGCATAACGGTAGAGGAGGAAGACATACTGGCAGATCCCATGGCCAATCAGTGCTAGGTCTCCATGTCCCTGAGAAGGCCTTTTTGGGATGCCTCCCTGGCCTCACACGCAACGCCAAGCCTGCTTCTTGGAAGACCAGCTACTTCCTACTTAGCTGAGAGCTCCTTGAGGTCAGGATTCAAGTGTTATTTGGCTCTATGACAGCCCATTTCAGTGTCCCTGGGTGATGATGGTAGATGGTCCTAATCACATCGATTGGTCACACACCAGAGCTAGGCTCTGGGATAGGTCCTGAAGCAGATAAGAAGAAAAGTCCCTGCCCTCAAGGAGCTCAAGCCTAAGGGGTGAAATAGACAGATAAACAGGTGGTGATTAAACAGTGTGGTAAAAGCGCTGAGAGAATAAACACTTGGGTGGTCTGTGAGCATCATGGGAAAGCACCTGACCCAGTCTGGGCCATGGGGCTGGGGGAGAATCAGGGAAGAAAATGGGTGGCCTGAGCTAAATCTTTAAGACTGAGCAGCATTAGTTAGGTAATGGAAGGAGGTGGGGTGAATGATTAGGAAGGAGTTCCAAGCAGGGGAAGCAAATGTGCAAAGATGGAAGCAAAAGAGCAGAGCCTGGTCAAGAACAGTAAGGAAGCAATTCCTTACAGTGCAATGTAGAGGCAAGGTGAGGAGGCAAGAAAGATGGGGGTAAAGAGCTAAGAAAGGGGCAAGTATGTGATGCCTGAATTCCTCCCCCTCCTGAAATCCCCACAAAGCTCACCTAAGAGGCAGAACATGGAGCAAGTGATGAGTGACTGCTCCAAGTTACCTCTTGATCCCTCTATTCATCCAACCCCAGAGGTTTTCCCCCTGCCCCCACCCACAGCAGACTGGGACACCTTCCTCTGTGGATAAAGAAGTAGACATTGGCTTTCCAAGTAGGGTTCTGCTACAAGGACTTCCTGCCAGAGGTCCTGGAGCTAATGGCTCTAACTAGTACAACTAGGAGACTGGCCCTTTCTGAAGAAAATCAAGGATCACTTCAGCTTTCAGCTTGTGCTGCTTGGGAGTGTGATGTTCAGTGCATGGTGCAGGTAGGCAGGAAGAAGGTGGTAGACTGTGATGTGTGGAGCTAAGATGAGTATGGGAAAGATGAGAGAGATGAGAGAGGAACAGGAGCCAAAAACATACACACAAACAAAAAAGGGCTCAGGGAGCTTGCTATTGGAGTGGAGAGATGAGACTGAGAAATGGGGAAAAACAAAAATGAAAAAAAAAAGGGTAAAAGGAAAAAAATAAGTAAATCAAGAAACTGGAAATGAAAAAAGACAAAAAGGGAATAAGAGAGAGAAGAAAATGAAACAAAGAAACAAAAAAAAAAAGAAATGCCCCCAGGGATGTCCCTGTGCATCTGCACAGAGTAAGGGAGTAGCTTCCAAGCTGCGTGGTACCGCCCGGCTAGAACGGGCTCCCAAGTGGAGAAAAGAACAAATCAGAGCAAACAAACAAAAAAGCCCCGGGGTCCCACTAGCGTGGCGGCTCGGCCGGAAAGCAGTTTCACAGTTGAGCGGTGTTTTGCAGCCTTTCAGGAAGACAGAAAGGAGGGGCAGGTGGTGAGAGGTAAGGAAGAAATCTAAAGAAGTGGAAAAAGGCAACACCAGCAGCCAACAAAAGGCACTCAGGGAACAGGAACAAGACAAGGATGCTCTTTAACACCACTCTTATTTAACACTGTGCTGGAAGTTCTAGCTAGGGCAATAAGGCAAGAAAAAGAAATAAAGGGCATCCAAATTGGTAATGAAGAAGTTAAACTGTCCCTGTTTGCAGATAATATGATACTATACAT
>NW_004444015.1:7784784-7791426 GCF_000243295.1 Trichechus manatus latirostris
GTACCTCTCCTCGCTCTCTGTTAGTTTCTAATTCCATTTGGTGCTTGGCTGAGTTCTTTATCTCTTCATTTGATGCTTAGGGTTTCAGGACTGATGTGTGACTCTGTTTGACTTAGTTTTTCTGATCTTTGCTGTGGAAGGGACAGTGTGGTGCTTCTGACTACAGCTCCATGTTGCCTGGAAGTCTCTCTTTCCTGTCTTTTTCATGACCTCCTTCATGTATGATGTCCTTGATGTCATTCCACAACTCGTCTGTCTGTCTGCCATAGGTAACCCTGCTGGTATTTGAATACCGGTGGCGTAGCTTCCAGCATCACAGCAACACGCAAACCCCCAGAGTACGCCAAACTGACAAATGCATGAGGGTTTACTTAAATATAGGAGGAAATAGTGACGTGCTCACTAAGATGGTATAGTGTCAATAACACAGCAGGATATGCAACCCAATGATATGGTATACGTATACTCATTGCTAAAGTGCAAGCAAACCAGACAAAGAGTCAGGAGGGGGTCATGTCCATTCACCGTTTCAGACAAGTCACTTAATCCTTCTGAGTCTATTTCCTCATCTTTTAAAAGATAAGTGCCTCCCCTCTCTATGCTACACAGCTCACAAGGTTGCTCTGATGATGATGATAACTTGACATATATACCATGACCTCGTACCAGAAACTGAGTTCAGTACTTTATTTACATAATCTCATTTATTTCCCACAATCACCTTAACAGGTAAATAACATCAATTCCCATTTTTATAGATCAAAGTGAAACTCAGAAAAGTTAGGTACCTTCTATTAAAGGGGAAGAGGCAGGATTCAAATCCAGGTCTTGGCTTTTAACCATCCTTTCATGCTGCATTTTTATCCATCAAAGTCCTACCTAGTCTTTCAGCAAGAATTTTAACTAGGAGACAATCAAAGGCTCATGTTAGATCTCTTTCTTCAAATGCAATGGCACAGAGTAACCACAAAATTCTTCTGAATCTGAACTGAAGTCTCTCTAATTTATTTATTTAAGAAATGATTTTTGTAATTCTCTAAGTCTTTTTAGGAGCCACTGCAAGGAAAGATAAGACTTTAATCTCTGTAGGTTATTAGTACTTTTTTCTTTTTCTTTTCCTGCTTGGTCAATTGTGCCTACTTCTGAGACCGAGGAGAAAATATAAAAGCTATGAAATTTGAACAAGACTTCTCTCCTAATTCAACAAGACTCTTGAAGCAATCTGTAGAAAGAACATACTTCATATTGAGCTCGAAAGAAAATAAAATTAAACCTTATATTTTAAGCAAAAATAGACTTTAAGAGCCTTATGACACTAATTGTATATTTTTAACAGCAAGCATGTCTCTATTACACAGGATATTTTATGTTATCTCAGAATTAAACTCAAGAGGCCCCTCTGTCAGAGACCCAAATCCCCATCATCTCAGGGAGTACCCTCCAGAGAGCCTTGACAGAAACAATCTCAAGTGACTATGCCGAATGTGGAGTGTGAGGCAGAGCTGGAACCATGGCGTAATTTGTTCTTTTTTTTTTTCATTCAAAAAGGACTTCTTCAAGGACTATGATTCATTCCACAAACATCTGTGCACAGCCCTGTGATGGGTAAGAAAAGCGAGACATGGTCTCCTCTCCTCCACACTAGAGGAATTTTTAATCACGTCAATTGAAAAACAAGACAACTCTTACGTTGAGCTGGCTCTGTGCTAAGCAGAGCGCCTGGTGCATTCAGCTGTATGACTTCATTTAATCCCCACTCTAACCCAGTGAAGAAGGCCTGACTACCCACTTCTTTCAGATGAGAAAAATAAGGTTTGGGGAGATTAATAAACTTGCCCAAATCATACAGATACTAAGTGCTCAAATTCAGGTTAAAATCCAGGTTTACCAGACCAACCCACCATATTTGCTTTTCCCACCATCCATACTATCCCAAAGTGAAAAAGCACAATAAATAGTAGACCAGTTGGGGAGAGAGAGCTAAACAAGGATCTGAATCCGCCCCACTACCCTTAGAGACTTCACGGAGGTTAAGTGGTGGTTTAAGCACTCGGCTGCTAACCGAAAGGTCAGGGAATTGAACCTACCAGCCCGGTCATTGGGAGAAAGATGTGGCAGTTGCATTCATAAAGATTACAGCCTTGGAAGCCCTATGGGGCCGTTTTACCCTGTCTTATAGGGTCGCTAGGAGTCGGAACCGACTCAATGGCACGCAGCAACAACAATAATTAATGCTAGTCTAGTATAGGGTCGCTATGAGTGGAAATCAACTCGATAGCAACAGGGTGTTTTTTGGAGTCAGGGACCTGGATGGTGAAAACGGTTTGCACTCGGCTACTAACCTAAAGGTTGGCAGTTCAAATCCACCCAGTGGCACTGCAGAAGAAAAGCCCGCTGATCCACGCCCATAAGATTGTTGAGTCGATCCTGACTCATAGCGATACTTGCATGTGTGCAGAGTAGAACTGCTCCATAGGGTTTTCAAGGCTGTGACCTTTTAGAAGCAGATTGCCAGGCCTATCTTCTGAGGCACCTCTGGTGGGTTTGAACTGCCAACCTTTCAGCTATAGTTGAGCACTTGACCGTTTGCACCACCCACGGATTCCTTCCATAAGATTAGTCATTGAAAACCCTACGGAGCACATTTCTTCTCTGACACACATGGGGTCACCATGGGTCAGAATCAACTGGATGGTAATGGGTTATAGCAGAGCTGGGACTAGGATGAGACGAGAGAGACAACCAGGGCACAAAATTTAAGGTGTCCCGCTCCCCAGGTCACACAAGATGACAAACAACTGGTGCAAAAGCCCCTGCTCAATCGTCCTAAACAAAACCCAAGCACATATGCGGTCAGATTCCTTGTAGTGCCCTGACCACTGAGGGATCAGGGAGCATCTTCACACATTCAAACTATGATACCTGCTCTCTCCCAATAGTTAAAGCACAGCACGATTCACTATATTGATAAGAAGATGCTCAATTTAACCCAGGCTGTCACTTTCACAATCCTAAGAGTCTCTCCTTAAATCTTGTGCCCTGGGTGCCTTGCTTGTCTCACTCGAGTCCCAGCCCTGGTCTGGAGCCTCACCTTCTTCCTGCAAGCTCTGAGTCCTGGGCCTCAGTTGGAGAGTAGAAAATCACCACTAGGCGATAACAATAATGGGTGCCATTTTTTGAGTGCTTACCCTGTGCCAGGTACTGAGCTGAACACAGTACACACCTTATCTTCTTTAATCCCAAAAACCCCATGACATAACTTTGCCCCAGATATTCACATGGCTCATTACTCACTTCAGGTTTCTGCTTCAGCATCACCTCCAAGATGCCTTCCCTGACTACACTATCGAAAACAGCACCTCCCATCCCTCTCTAGCCCCTTATCCAGCTTCATCTGTCTTCCTATCATTTACCACTTCCAGACATTCATTCACTGGTTCATTTAGCTTTATTGTTTCTGTCCCCTACTAGAATGTAAGTGCCATGAGTACAAGGACTTTGTTTAGTCCACTGCTGTACCCCAGGGTCTTGAAGAGTGCCTGGCGTATAGTAGACCTTCAATAAAAATGTGTCAATTAATAAATGTCCTTGCCCAGGGCCATGTGACCCTAGAACCTGTGCTGTAAGAACCACTAAGCTCTGCTGGCACTATCCAAGGAATAAGAATTCTGCACTGGGGGGCTTCTTCTCAAGGATTAGGATCCCCTCACTGTCTTGATTTTAAAGCAAGGAAAGACCCAGGCTTTACTTTATGTCAGCATCCTGAGAAACATTTCTTTCTATTCATTTCTTGATATGTTGCCCCCTTCCAAAGCTGCACTTAATGCTTCAAGTCTCTTTGTGGGCAGTTTTGATACTCCCTCAAACCTCAGCTGAATTGCCTACACCACCACCGACTTCATTCCTCTGACAAAAATGAAAGTCAAGTGCTGTAACACACAGAGCTAGAGCCACCAAGAATACCCATGCAGCTCTCAGTCTGGACAACTTCCAGGCTACTGATTAGTGACCACGCATTGCTGACCTCTGCTACTAAGCCTTACCTTGGGAAGGTGGCGGTTTTCCCTTCAGCTTCTGTAGAATTCACTCTGAAAACAGGCACTATCCCATGCAATATACAAGGAGAAAGGGTTTTACTCTTGCATACTGGTAAGACCACACACTCTATTATAGGAAAACCAAAGGGTACAGAGAGTCAAAGGACTTGATTGCCAAGAAGAGTCCCTTCTTCAGGTTATCAAGCAAATCGGATATGGCAACTCTGTCCTCTTTGGTCAAATGTTTATGGTAACTATTCTGACACCAGTATGAGAAAAGCAGCAAAGAAGTTAATGCTCAAAAGCTTTATACAACAATGTTCAAAAGCACTGACATTTACTCAGTATCAAAACTGTGGTAGGAAATCATTAAATGGAAGCATCTTCAAATAGGAATGTATACTGCGAAGGGAGCACAGGGGACATCTTGGTAGCAATTTGTTGTTGCTGTTCTTTAGAAATACTTTGAAAAGCCATTCTAGTGGTTCTACTCTGTCCATGCCTTCTAAATTGGCAAGTTATCTCTAATTTGTTTAAAGTATAAAGGGAATGACACTACTCAAGGACAAGTCCATGGTGGTTGTGTTATTTAAATGATTTTATAGTTACTAAAAATATTTACTTTGTAGTGAATAAACCAATTATTTTTAATTGTATTAAATAATTTGCTGTGTAAACTTTCACTTTAAACGCAATAAAATAAAAAATTGCATTAAAAAAAAAAACAAACTAAGTTCCTTTATTAACACAACCCCAAATGCTAAAATCCCAGACCAACCCCACTGGATTGCACCGTTAGTTCTTCAAGGAATCTACACGATGATTTATAAAGATCAGACAGATAAATAAGTATTCTACTTTCAAAGGAAGCAAAGCCTTCCCAGCCTATAACTCTATTGTGATGTTTCTAAAGCATGAATCGAAAGGACCTAAGACTCACTGGTCTTATTACTGAATATTTTTCTCCTATTATTACTTTATATATGTCGAAGGTTTTATTTTGTAGCATACCCTACAAACGGGATTTTTTTTTTTGCTTGCGGACTAGGTAATTTCACCAAAATGAGGAAGACAACATTTTTTTAATGAAATTATATCTAATGCCACCAAACCAATGGAGTTAGCAAATTTCAAAATCCATATTTTTAAAACACAAAGATGTATAAACTAAACTGTGGTCTAAAGGGCACAGAAAAATTATCAAGAGATGGATTTAGCTCTTCAAACAATTAGAAACAATACCGAAAGCTGCTCATTTATGTCCTTCCCCTGTCATCACCTCGTCTGGGTGTTTCAATGATGGACTAAGAAATATAGGGGGGAAAAAAAAAAAAGCAAGGTTCTCAATATGGTTTTTCTTTGGCGAACAATAAAAATATTAAACTTTATACATTTAAGTGTCTGTTCACCGAATGGCAGTCCTTTCATGAGAGTCCAGCTTGGGTTTTGTCTGGGAGGGGAAAGGAGGGAGTGTGTGAATACCCCAGAGTCATTTAAAATATATAGTATTAGCTAATTGATGAGAGGACTAAAAACAATAGCAAGTAGGCAGTCTGGCTGCGCGCCAGGAGCAGGGCTTTATGGTGAAACCGAGTTTACGTTAGAGGCCTGTTTTTCCCCTTTCCTTATATGAAATGAACAGCTGTAATTGAAAAGCAAGGAGCTCTATGGTTTATAGAAATAGGTGTTGTGAAGAGCCTTGGCCGTCTAATTTTCTTCCTATTGCAGGGCAGGCTTCCATTGTCTGTTTTTTAGAGCTAATTTCTTTTCTGATCAAAAGGCCCACGTCGTTGAAAAGGTAGTAATGACTTTCATTTGGCTGAAGCCTCCATTCTCCAGACTGCAAGCTTTATTTAGAAATGGCTATTTCTTTCTAAAAGGAAAAGCTCATTTATGTCCTCTATAATGTCAATTAAAGTAGAATATATTTTAATTATTTATCCTGAGAAGAAACCTTTTAGGAACTTAATTTAGTATGCCTATGCTACGCAGACACTACAATATGTGAATGTGGAATGATATCTAGGCACACGGGTTTTATTTTCTTTTACCACTAATGAATAGTTTATTTGCAACTAATTAACAAGTTAAATCGGCACAATTAGTGTCGGATTTCAATAATAATATAACTCATAAAGGGATAGCCATTGGAACTAGAAAATAAGGTTGGTTGTTGGCTTTGTAAAGAAACCATTCCACAAAAGGGGCAGTTTTTCCCCATTAGAAACGGTTATTGGGACGTTCTTCCCGTTGCTTTTTCACATGAAAGCTGGGCTGTGCTGCGGGAGGAAATATGTACAGAAATCCGGGGGAGACAGTGTTAATTACACAAACATCACATTAGCAAAGCCTCAGGGTCCTAACCCCGCGACGCTTCGCCGAAAAATGGAATTGAGGTGACGGCGGCCTAAGCGCCCAAAGCTCGCGCGGCCGTGCCGCCCCACAGAGCTGACTTGGTCGCGCCGTCTGGCCGCCGGCCTGCGCCGCAGTGGGTCCGTCTGAGGCTCCGCAGCCTCCACACCCAGCAAACTTGCGGCGCCCTGGCGGCTGCCGGGCCTCGTCCTCCGCCCGCTCCCGTCGCGCGCAGCGGCCCTGGCGCTCAGAC
>NW_004444015.1:7791526-7797315 GCF_000243295.1 Trichechus manatus latirostris
GCGCGTGAGCGCGTGAGCGCGTGAGCGCGTGAGCGCGTGAGCGCGTGAGCGCGTGAGCGCGTGAGCGCGTGAGCGCGTGAGCGCTTTCCCGTGCGCCGCCCGGCAAGCGTGCGGGGCCGTCCGCGCCAGGTCCCTGCGCCGCCCCGACTTCTTGGAGAGCGGCCCTGGGGGGCGCGAGGAGCCCTCGGGGACGATTTCCTCGCCCTCAGTCCCGACCCTCTCGACGTCCTCTCCGTGCCGGGCGCCCAGCCCAGCACATGGTAGGTGTACAACAAAGCGTCAGTAACATGGAAAGAAAGAACGGCCACAAAGAGTTAGGACCACAGAGTAATTCCACGCATCGAATTCCACGGCTCTCCTCTCTCTTAAAAGGGAAAGGATCAATAGAAAGAGCATGTCGGAAAAAAAACTAGGGAGGAAAAAAGAATAGTTGTATGCTGCCTTGAAATGTCAACTGTTCTCCACTCCCTAGACGCTCCCCGCACCCCCGCCCCATCCTCCTGCGCCCCCTGCCGTCAGGGCCCGTGAGCAGGCCTGGTCCCACCGGAGGTGCCAGAAGCCCGGTGGTTTTCCAGGCACCCTTCCTCGGAGAGCGCTGCCAGGCCGGACGGCCCTGCGCCCTCCGCTGTATAAATTAGCTGTGGATTTACGGAGACGTGGAATAGCTCAACAACAATACGTACTGATAACGAGTTTATGATTCTTTTCCTCGTCCTGGCTTCCTGCAGGCCTCGCCAACGCTGTAGAAGCGATGGCCGTGCCTTTGCAGCCACCGAAGGAAGTGGCCGAGGCGATAGGTCCGGTGGGAGGGGAGGCCTGACCACAGGGTGCCGGCTTCCGGGAGGCCGCTCCGCAGGGGTGTAGGTATGGCGGCCTGGAGAGCTGAGCGCACGCGGAGAGGTGCGGGGGTGGGGCAGGGAATGGGAGCGGGGAGGGGAGGGAGGCAAAGAGGCTGTGATCCGCAAGGCCCCCTGGAAGTGGTACTGGGCAGAGCCTTCCTCCTTCCGGAGAGATGGCTGTGTTTGGGTTATAAGGTCCGCAAAGAGGCGCTGAAGGCAAAGGTTATCCAATTCCTCGTCGTTTCTGGCCGGCGCAAGCCTCACAGCCCTTCTCCGCACCGCCAGAGAAGAGTCATTAACATCTTAATACCCTGTAGATGGAAGGAATCTTTGCAACTGAGCGCCTAGGTGTGGGCCGAGGGAACTCCCAGGGTATCAACCAAGTACACCTCAGCTGACCAAGTGAATCGAATGTGGAAACTCGCTTTTAAAATTACACCCCCCACCCCCAAAAGAGCTACATCAAAGTGCAATAGAATACAGCCTTTGGGATCTCGAGGACCATGTCACCACACATCTCGCAGCTCCTAGCAACCTTTCTCTAGAGAGCATCAACTAGAGTATTGTTTGCAACCTGCGGCCGCCTGTCCTTAGCTCCTTCCCAAAACCGTAAGAACGAGTGCTGCCATTGGAAGCTGGGGGACCGAGGGGTGTTCTGCAGGTTGAGGGAGAGTGGAAACTGGAAGGTGCAGTCTTTTCCACCCGCTGTGTTGCTGGTGACCTTTCCGACCTTTTTTATAAGAAATGGTGCTCAATAGCCCCCAAGCCACTGATTTCTTGATCCGTTGGCCTAAACACACACTCCTTTTGGCTAGGAGCCAGAGTAAAGAGTCAGGGGATGTTCTCAAGGAAGAAATGGGAATGACTGCCTTTAGATGGAAAAACTTTTTGTCCACTGGAAAGCAAAGCGTCTCCGGGGGTCACCAGAGTAAGTCGTTCTCACTTCCTCAAAGCCAGACCACGCGCTGGGCTCGGCTGCACACTTCAGAAACCTGGAAGGCAGCGCTTAGCCACGGCCCGAGGGCCATGGCCCGAGAGCCACCTTGGCCGGCGCTCTTGTCAGGCCTCAGCGGCCCTGGGCTAGCCCAAATGCCGCCCTCTCCCCAGAGGGGACAACACACGCACCCGCCCCGTACCACCCAGCACGCAGAGGGCCGCTCTTCTAAGAACTTGGGCCCTCATCGGGCCGGGCGCCTGAGAACGGTCCCCAGGACGCAGGTGCAGAGGAGGATAAAACGCGGGCCGCCAGCGCGGGTGGGCCCCGCCCCCTCCTGCTCTCGTTTCCAGCAGCTCTAAGGCACAACTGCCAGGAGGGTACCTGGCAGAGATGCGGCCCTTGGTAGAGGATTCGGCCCAAACTCACAACCCGAAGGCAGAGCCGGTGCGACCTCCGCATCCGGAGCCGGCCGGACTCCCCTGGCCTTTGCGATTACCGACCTTCTAGGGACCAACACCATGTCTGCCCCGAGGCGAAGCCAGCAGCCTCCGCGCCTCTCAGGGTCGGGGCGAGCTCCGGAGGGAGGGAAGAGGCGCCTCCGGGTGAAGTTTCTCCCCGAAGCCGACAAGCGGCGCTGTTGCCGCGCCCTAGGTCCTGGGAGCCCCGGGCCAGGCCCCAGGCGGAGGGAGCCGGAGCCTCTGCGAAGGGCGGGGGTCTCCTGGTCCGGGGCTCGGCTAGGCGCGCCGCCCACGGACTCCGGGAGGCCCCCGAGGGCGGGCGAGAAAGCTGTAGGGCGAGGTGGGAAAGGACCGGGACAGGGTCCCGCTCCGTCCCTGTGTGTTCCTCGCAGGGTGCTGGGTGCCTGCCGGAGGCTCTGAGGTTCCGGCACTGCCTCCCCGCAGCCCCAGTCAGAACCGTTGCACCTCGGGCCGAGTTACCTGCCGCGACACTTCTCCCGTCCCCGAGCAGAGATCGCGCCGCTCGGCTGTTGCCTGAGCCTACACCGATGGTGGGTCAGAGAACGTGTTTCCTTCCAGCCCTCCCCCCGCCCCCCATCTCCTCACGCTCTCAAAGACAACCTTGCTAGTTTACTGAAATGGTTTGGGCTCAGAAAGTTTCCTCGGAAGAGTTCCGAAAGAAATTCGGCCTGGCTCTTACCTGGGGCTATGCAGACCACCCCAGAGTCACCCGTCAAGAAGACCGGTTGAACCACCGCCTCGGCGGGCGGCCGGGAGGGTGGGCGAGGGTGTCTGATCCTAGCGCAAGACTGCTGTAAATCTGGCAGGAGGATGTAATGTGAAAAGGGCTCACCTAAGCCGCGCGCGCTAGGTAGGAGTGATCAGATGACAAACAGCTGGGGGCAGTGACTAGTTCCCCTAAATACCCTGGCGCGGGAGGAGCGAGGGCCCAGCACCGCATGCCTGCCTTGGGAAATATGCAGCCCAGAGCGCTGCCACCACAACGGCTTATTTGGGTCCAAAAACTTGGAAAGAATCCTGACATCTGTCAAGCTACTGGACGCCAGGCCGCGCGTCGGTTGGGTAGTTCCCTAAAACGCGCTTCACTTAGCAACAGTTTAGGGGAGCCAGAAAACCGAGACGGGGCATCTGGGCAAGGCAGCGAGGGCAGGGGCTACTGCACACAGGTGCCTTTTTGGGAAGGTGGGTTTGCCTAGGAAACTGTCAGCCAGTTTGCCCAGAAACCACGTGAAGGTGGGGGACGCAGAATCATTGTATTTTCTGAGACATGTCTTGCAGCCTGTTTGCGATAAGTGTTGTGCACACTCCTCCCCCCGCGCGCGCACGCAAACACATACACATTCACTCACACACATATACACATACACTGCACCCTTTCAAGTAGTTTACTTTCAATCCTAAATCCATACACCCATCCAATTGATTGCAGTCCTCAGCCGCGGACATTTGCTTCTGTTCTGTCCAGATGGGCAAAAGAACGTAGATGAGGTGTCACCCAAATGTAGGGGGCGGGGGCAGGGGCGCTGGAGCCTGGAGCGGGTTTGGGGACCACGAACTCCCAGGAGGTGATGCTGGCCTGGAGCCGGAATTTTAACGCCAGTTGTCTGCCCGTTACCCGTTAGAATGGGGGCTGCCTGCTCTGCCCCCACCCCAAAACACGGCGGCGCACTTTTTCATTCGTGCAGGAAAGAGGGGAGTTCCGGGCGTGCGGGCGTCCCCGGGTCGCCTGATCTGACATGAACGCTAAGGATGCAAAAGCCTGGAATTTTGGGTCACACTTAGGATTCACGCCTTCCGTTTTGTTCCCCACCTTTCCACGGGGCTGGGGGGCCGAGGCCCCACACCGCGCGGACACTTTATTTCGGTCTCGGCCACTTCTGCCCGGTTGGCTTCGCCTTCCCACCAGCCGCCTCTGGGAGTTTCAAACACTGTGCCACTCGCTAGGGCTGGCGGCAGCAATTGTCGGATTCCCTCTTCCCGCAGTCCGAGTTCCCGCGCCGCTCGTCTGTAACAGACAAGCCGACATGGTGGTGAGTGTTCGGCTCTGAGTCTCAGCGCCCGGGTCAGGAAGGCTGGAAAACAAGGAGGAGAAGGACGGCATCCGTTAGCGGAGCCTACTCCCGGGGGAAGCGGCAGGCCGGGTCCAGGCAGGTGCGCAGCCAGCGGAGGGGACCGGCGGTCCGCCCGGAGGATGGCCCCGGCTCGGCTCCGGCCACCACCCCCCCTCCAAGAAACTTTTCTTTCACTCCGAGAGGCTCCGTGTTGCCATGAAAACGGATTTTCCAAGGGGCCCGACCCTCCCCCTCGGGGGCATCGGACTGGAAAAACCGAAATGGCCACAGAGCAGAGACAAAAAGGGGCCGCTAAGGGGTGGGGGTGGGGGGGCGAGAACCAGAGAGCCGGGGCCGGCTCACTCCCCCAACACCCGCGTGCGAGCGCCTCCGCCGGCCCCGACAGGGGCCGTCAGAAAGGCCCCTGTGTTCGCCGATCGCTCGCCCGCCCACCGCCCCGTGAGCCCAGCGCCCCCCGGCCCCTAACCCCCGCTCTGGCCTGGGCGCGCTGGCCCGCCACGTCCCAGAGGAGGGCCCGGGCGGCCGGCGGCCGACTCCGGGCAAGAGGGGGCTCCTCAGAGCCGCAGCCAGGGCATCTCCGCTGCGCCGTGCGACTCTGAACCCGCCTCGGGAGCTGGCGGCCCCGCGGTGCCCGGTGTCCCTAGCGCTGGCAACAGACGCGGCCCGTGGACCTCCGCGCAGACCGCGGGAAGCTCTGCGGGCCGGTCGGGGACAGAACGCCGCTCGGCCTGAACAGGGCTGCAGAGTTTTCTTCTGGCCTCGCGGGGGCCCCTCAGCGCCCAGCCGCCCCTAGCAGTCCTGCTCGTGCCCCCCCCCCTCCCCCGCCCGGCACCTCCTCCAGTTTCGTTCTTTCAAACTTTCCGAGCCCCTAATTGGTGGGCTCTGAGCGGGTCTCCGGCACTCCCGCCTCCTGAATAACTTTCGGACGTCACGGGGCCCAAGAGAGGCGTGGGGGTGAACGAAAGGGCTCCCCGAACTTTTTTTCCAGCCCGCCGGCCGGGGGCTCGGTGGTGATTGGCCAGGGCGCGTCACTACGAGGCTGTCAATCACCGGGGCCCCCCATGGCGAGAGGCGGACCGAGCCCCAATCCCGGGGGATCTGAGCAGGTATATAAGGGGCCCGACGAGCGCCCGGTAGCCAGGCAGCCGAGGTCACCAGCTCCAGCCAACGCGTCAGGTGCGAGTAGTCTGCGGGAACCCGCCGGCTTGGCGCGAGGCACTTCTGCAAGCCTGCTGTTCCGGCCCGCCCCACCGGCCCTCCGGCCCCCGAACGCCCCTCCGACGGAGTCCCCGGGCCTTTACACCGTGGCCGCTCCCGCCCCGGGAGCGCCTTCTCCTCCCGCCACGCTGGCGCACCTCCTGCCTGCCCCGGCCATGTACAGCCTACTGGAGACTGAACTCAAGAGCCCCGTGGGGCCACCCACTCCGGCAGCGGGCGCGGGCGGCCCCGCGGCCCCGGGAGG
>NW_004444015.1:7798120-7833229 GCF_000243295.1 Trichechus manatus latirostris
GCCGCCGCCGCCGCCATGAGCCTGGGCCCCATGGGCTCGGTGGTGAAGTCAGAGCCCAGCTCGCCGCCGCCCGCCATCGCGTCGCACTCGCAGCGCGCGTGCCTCGGTGATCTGCGCGACATGATCAGTATGTACCTGCCGCCCGGCGGGGACGCGGCCGACGCCTCGTCGCCGCTGCCCGGCGGCCGCCTGCACGGCGTGCACCAGCACTACCAGGGAGCCGGGACTACGGTCAATGGCACGGTGCCGCTGACCCACATCTGAGCGCGCCGCCCGCACGCCCGCACCCCCGGGCGGCACGCCTTGTGTTTAGCTTTGCTTGCCTGGGACTGTTGCCTTGTACTGATGTCGGGGAGGACCGAAAGTTTGGCTGTAGCTGTCGGGTTTTGTACAAAAGCCAAGAGAAGTCGGGGGCAGCGGCCACGGGGCTTTCTAGAACTCGCCCGCCCTGCCGTTGCCCTCCTCCCTTTGTAGGCTGGGATCGCTGTGATAATTGCCAAGAAACAGCAGCCCTCTCCCCCTCCCGGGGCTGGGGGGTCTTTCTGTTGCATTTGAAAATGTTGTCTTAGTTTGCTGTTAGCCGAGGAGTGAGTGGGAGGGACGGGCTCCGAGCGAGGCAGGCCCCGGGACGGCACCGCCCCTCCCCTGGTCGCGCCGCCTCCGTGGTCGCGGTGGGATCCCGAGGTCGGCCGCGCGAGCGGCTCCGCAGCGAAGGCCACTGTTAATTTATAGCCAGGTGTGCGTTTGTCCCCTGCCTCGCCGCCCCGTACCGCGGGGCCGCTTCTGTCCAGTTCGCATTTAGGCTGATGAGCTGGTGATTTTGCCGTGATCTGTTTGCTGTTTTGTCGCGCCAGAAGCGAATGTGTTCGGATTTCGTTTGGGTAGTGGGGAGGGAGCTATTTTGTGTCAGGTTTTTAAAGATTTTACTCTGAATTCCTAAATGAGAGATCAATAAATTTTATAACCAATTTGATGGAGTCCTGCTAATTTCGCGGCCCTAGAACTAGGTGCGGGTTGGGGAGGGGGTCGGCGCTCGCTTTTATAACCGGGGACCTGAGTTTTATAATCGGGGGCGGGAAGGGGCCCGAGGGGGAGGCGAGCGCCATAGGATTTTTTTTCTTTCTTTCTTTCTTTTTAACTTTCGGTGACGCAAAACACAGCAGCTGCCACTCTCCTCCACGGAAACTCGGAGGAGAAAGCGAGTTGTCTTGCAGAGGAGGGTCTGCGGGAAGCGGGCACACACTCGCACAGTGGAGCACTCGCCGCAGCCGCACACTTGTTGATTGCGGTTAGCGTCTCCTGAAGGGGTGTCTGCTGCAGCAGCCATGCGGGGCGGGCTGGGGACGCCGGCGGCCGCGGAAGCGGCCCCAAAAGGGGCACCTTTACCTCTGTGTACTGGGGCAGGAAGACACTGGAACGGGGCTGAAGTATTTACAAAACGAAAACCCTTGGGAAAGTCTCAATTGTCCTGTTAAAAATGGTTCCAGGGCTCTCTAGCCGGAAAGATATCTATTGCAATCCTGGTGGCTGAAACGACAGGGCTACCACCACTTAACACTGGAAGGTTTGGTTTTAAAAAGTACATCTTAGATTTCCAAAGATCTGGAACTTGTCCGAAATTGTGTTTTCTTTTTTAACTTGTCAACCCAGTCCATTTACTTTGTGTTTTCTAGAACCTGGAGTCCGCTCTCTACTTTTGTATTCCCCACTTTCGCCCAGCCCCTGACCCTGGAGCATTGCTCTGTGCCCCCCCCCCGCCCCCTAGGGCCCTTCCTTTCGCGCCCAGCCACACGGCCCCAGCGTATCTGTTTGGGGCCTAGAAAGAAAACAAATAGAAGCAGTGTATTTTTACCCCCTCCTCAGTTGTTTGAGGTGATTTCCTTAATCCGGCTAATCCTGTTACCTCGCTATCCCAGAATCGGTAAACTCGGCCTTTCCAATAAGATTGGCCTGGTGCGGGGTTTTGATCCTCATCCACTCCTGACCCTGGACGACAGATTCTCCCCTAAATTGGGACGAATTCCACGTTGCCGGCGGCTTTCTTTGTGCGGGCCAGCCTTCCACCTGCGGGCAGGGCCGGGGCGGGCCTCGGGGGAGGAGCGGGGGCTTCTGCGGCCTCGGGGGTCGGGCCCGCTTTTACACATCACTGGGGATCCTGGCGGCTGAACCCACCCCGCCTCTCCGAGAAGGTCGGGTCTCCTTGGGAAGGCAGCGCCCTCCACCCCCCGCACCCCTCCACCCCCCTCACCCCTCCACCCCCCTCACCCCGCCCCCGACGGTGCTGCAGGGGGAAGGGGACCAGGGGTGATTTACAGACCCAGCGCCTGGCCCTCCACCTGGGGCTCCTCACCGCAGCACTCCCCCCTCGCTCCCCATCCCAGGGCTACTGACCTCGGCCCCTTCGGGCAGCTCGCTGCTTCCACCCTTGCTACTACGATTGGAGCCAACACACAGGCTGCCAGGCCGGTGAGCCCCACCCCCGGGGGTCCCAGAGTCCCAGGGGCGGAAGAAGACTCTCGTCATATCCACCCCCCCCCCCCCATTTAATCTTTATTCACACTGTTGGGGTCTCAATAAAATACCTGCTCTAGGTTACTCTGGGTTTCCAGTTGCCAGCAATCGTGGACTCGGGTTTGGTCTGAAAGGACTCTAGGCCACGGAGGGTCCAAACCAGCAACTGCCGGACTCTGAGTGAGCTGTGCAAACGGGGATAAACGGACACCGCTTCTTTCCTAGAGTCCACTGTGGCTCAGCCGCCTTAGAAGTGCCAGGGTCACCCGTTCAGCGTGTCTCACGGCTGCTCACTCCCTCTCTAAACATACAGCATTTGCGCTGCACTTTGATTTCTAAATTGCCTTTAAGAAAAAAGATTTCATCAGTCAGCACATTTGGAGGATTTAAATACAGATGAAAGTTTGGTGGTTTGTTTAACTTCAGCAATAGGGAAGAAAACCGAATTGAACTGAAATGAAACTTCGATCCCCTAGGCCAGAGTTTTCAAACCGGAGCGCCCCACGCCCCCTCCCGACACTTCTACCAGGACAACGGCGCCTTAAGCTGTTTTCTAGGTCCGGGCTCTGGTCAGGTTGAATGTGAAATGAGGGTTCTGCTGCTTAAACAACAACGATAACAAAATCTGATCACATCCCAACTCTCCCGCCTCCTCTGGCTTGTTTTACATAGGAGGAAACGGCTGGGAAAGGGGAAATGACGGTGCTCAAGGTCGCAGAGCTGGTTCTCCCGCGGCCAAGCAGAACCGGGCCCCAGGCCGGGGAGTGCGCTCTCAGATCTACCACAAAACGAAGAGAGAGACCGGGGACATCACAACCCCAGCTGCCTCTCAAGCCCGTAATCGAGCGGGGTCTCTAGAGAAAAAAGGTAACTCTTGACACGGAGACCCCAAGTAGCTGCCGCGTGGCGAATGGCGATGTGATGTGGGAAGCACCAAGTCCCGACCTGGGGGAAAAACACTAGCCCATCTTTTAGCCTCCCCCGACTGGAGCAGAGCTGCCTTTTGGTGGGAATTAGACTACACAGAGATTTACTTTGCTGTCCTCCGTCTATGCGACTTCCCTCATTAATCCCTCTTCTAGAAAGCTATTGGGGGAGGGGGATCCAAAATGCAAGCGCAGATTTATCAACAAAGATGTTCATTACATCCTTCCTTCTAAAGGTAGAAAGTTACAAACAACCCAAATGCCCAACAAATGGGAAAAGGTCAAGTAAAATACGGTGAAAAAAGACTACCTTGCAGATGTTAAAATTATGTGGACGGAGAGGTTTTAATGACACAAGGAAAAGCTTAAAACAAAATGAAAACAGCAGGATGCACAGAACTGTATTCAGTATATGACCTTGACTGTTTAAAAAGAAGTATATATGTCAGGAGGAATATGCAAAACATGCGGGGTGATATTTTGAATTCTAGTTAGTCTTATTTTATATTTCCCTGTACTTTCCAATTTTCTCTAATAGGATTGTATTCCTGTTATCACCCTAAAAGGTAGGTTTAAAATATATTCTCTCCCTATCATCAACACAGAAATGTGTTCCAGCCTTGCCTTCAGCTGTGTTGGGGTGAGGAGGGGGCAGGGAGCCCCAGGAGCAGTAATCCTCTAGCTTTTCTCCTGGTTGGGGCCGGCAGTTAACACAAGCGGGCCGAACACCAGAGCAACCCCCTGCCACGTCCCCTCCTCAGTAAGCAGGAGCGGGATCAGATTAGTGAGCAGCTCGGTCATTCTTCAGACCCACTCACTGGAGAAAAAGACCTCCTTGAGAGTCAAGCTGAACAGCCTGGGCTGCAGGGAGCAGGGGCCACTGAGGAACCAGAAAGAGGCCCAGAAACGCAGGGGCCCAGCAACTCTCGCAGCCCTCTTGGGAGGGGGGCGGAGAGCAAGCCCCGGGTTGGGCCCCAGGACAGGCCCGTCGCGGATGAGGCGCGAGGTGCGCACCCACCAGCTGAATGGAACTCAATGTGCGTGTCCCTCCCCGCATCGCCACCATCATTTCTTGCTGGGCCACTGCCACAGCCTCCTACCTGTTCTTCCTGCTTCCACTCTGCCCCTCACCAAGCCATTCTCGCCAGAGCGTTCACTCCGCTTTGCAAACAGAAATCCTATGATTGTCACTTCCCTGCTTAATACCTGGTGGCTTCCTTTTCTTTGCTCTTTGAAAAATATCCCAACCCCCCCCCACCCAAAGCCCGACTCAGCTCCTGCCGATCTCTCTGGGCTCAACTTCTTTCACCTCTCCTTCTCCCTCCCTTGACCCCAGCCAGGATTGCTTTGAGAAAAGTTTGTGGAATGAATAAATCATGGTCCCTGAAAGTCTTATATCTAAATAAACTTTCAAGTCCAGTAATGGTTTCAAATAACGATTATCATGCACAGTGCACCTTTTAATTTTGCATTTGGGGCATTTCCCAATATCCACACATCAAGTGCAAATTTCCTAACACTCAATAAACTCTACTAGCAAAATACATGCATGGTTTCTTTCATGCCCCAGGACTTTTGTACTAATCCCTTTGCCTGGAATGTTCTTTCCTGAGAACGCTTCCCTTAAATAGTCCGGTGTCCTCCTGCAGATCTCAGTTTAAACATCACCTCTTCTGGGAAGACTTCCACGATGCCCTCCTCCAGAAGAGGACAGATCTCCTTGTTGTAATCTCTCATAGGACTGGGTACCTCTTCAAAGCACTGGTCCCAGCGTTCATTTTACATTTCTCTGTGTGATTCTACCTATTTTCCATCTCCCTCCAGCCTGTAGGTTTCAGAAGGGCAAAGGCTATGCCTGGTTTATTGACCAGTACTTGGCACAATGCCTAGCCCATAGTAGGTTCTCAAAAATATATGTGGAGTGTTTACTGCATGTTGGGGACCCTGGCAGTATTGTATAATTAGAGCAGAGAAAAATAGATCTTTGAAAAAGGATACGAGGAGAGGCTTTCCCCTGAGGTCAATGAGATCAGTGCAAACCCTTGGAACTCAAGACTGAATTTCCAACCTCGGCTCCATTGCTTACCAGCTGTGGGCTCTTGAGGACATCACATATTGTAAGCCTCAATTTCTTCAGAAGTCAAGTGGGAACAACAATGTCTGGTTGGTTGGTTGTGAAGATTAAATGACATGATGCTTCGAGGGCTGAGCACGGTGCCTGGCACACAGTCACTGTGTAGTCTGTTTGTTATTATTATCATCGCTCTTAGCAGCCCATGTTGACCTGCCTGGGAGGAGTTAGTGCTCTCTGCTCAGATTCTATACTTCCTACCGTCACAAGTGACTTTCTCATTGCTGAGGCCAGTTCTTGATATAGAAAGAAGGCAAAATAAGACTTCCCCATTAAAAATTAACAAACCATATGACACCAAAAGCATAAGCAACAAAAGAAAAAATAAAGTGGATTTCATCAAAATTAAAAACTTATGTGCTTCAAAGGACACCATCAAGAAAGTGAAAAGAAACACAAAGAATGGAACAAATATGTGCAAATCATATATCTGATAAGGGGCTTCTATTTAGACTATATGAAGAACTCTTACAAATCAGTAATAATAAAAAGACAACCCAATTAAAAAAATGGGCAAATGACTTGAATAAATATTTCTCCAAAGAAAATATACAAACGGCCAATAAGCACATTAAAAATGCTCAACATCATTAAACATCAGGGAATGAAAATCAAAACCACAATGAGATACACTTCGCACCCACTAGGATGGCTATAGTCAAAAAGATAGATATTAGTAAGTGTTGATGAGGATGTGGAGAAACAGGAACCCCTCATACACTGCTGGTGGGAGTGTATAATAGTGAAGCTGCTTTGAAAAACAGTCTGGCAGTTGCTCAAAAAGTTAAATATTGAATTACCATATGATCCAGCAATTACACTCCTAGGGATTTTAAAACATATTCCCACACAAAAACCAGTACATGAATGCTCATAGCAGCATTATTAATAATAGCCAAAAAAAGTAGAAACAACATAAATGTCCATCAACTAATGAATGAATAAATAAAATGTATATTGATATAAATGGAATATTATTCTGCAATAAAAAATAAATTAAGTACTAGTATATATGTGAGTTAGTATGCATACATATATTTCCTTACTCTATCAGCTGAGAAGGCCTAGAAGCAAAGGCATTCCAATAGCAATGAATACACTTAGAACACAAATCTTGGTTTCTAATATCATTCTTCAATAAAAGGAACCAAGGCTCCTTGGAAAAATGGCTGATTCTAGGACTGGGGCAGTAAATATGCAAAATAAGCCTGGAGCATCTTGTAATGTAGTGCCACCAAGTAAGGAAGTACCATGGAAGGAAGGAAGGAAGGAAGGAGGGAGGGAGGGAGGGGAGGGAGGGAGGGAAGGCAGGAAGGAAGGAAGGAAGGCTGCAATGATGGGAATATGTCAAAGGGATACAGGAGCCAACTGAAAGGGCCTCCAGTGGCCAAAACTGGAACAATTTGAACAACAAAATAAAGTAGTATTAGCTTAACTCACAATATAAAGTAAATATCCATGAGTCCATACTGATATAAATAAATGACTAAGTAAATAAATAAATGTGAGAGAAGAGACAAACCTCCTATGCAGAAGAACCCCCAAATAACTTATGTAGATACTCCACCCTCAAGGAGGGGGAGCATAACTCCCCACTCCTTAAGTTATGGGCTGCTCATGGTGACTGAATCCCAAAGAGTACAATATGGTATGGGGGAAAAGAGTGACTTTGCAGTGAAGAAATCTGAGAAACACTCCCTCAGCCAAATGATCAAGGTCAGCATAAACAGGTCAGTGTTAAGTCACGTTGATAGTATGTACCTTTGATATAATGTGAAGAGAATGGCACTTCATCACTTGGGTCTTCCTCCCTCAAACCCACAATCCCAGTCTAATCATGAGAAAAACGTCAGATAAACCCCAGCTGAGGGACATTCTACAAAATATCTAACTGGTAATCCTCAAAACCCTCAAGGTCATTAAAAAAAAAGGAAAGTCTGGGAAACTGTCATAGCTAATAGGAGCCGAAGGAGACATGACTACTAAACGTAACGTGGTGTCCAGGATAAGATACTGGAACAGAAAAAGGACATTAGGTAAAAACTAAGAAAATAAAGTGTAGAATTTAGTTAATAATGTATCAATATTGGTTCATTAATTGTAACAAATGTACCGTACTAATGTAAGATCCTACATGGTAAGATGTAAACAACAGGGGAAACTGGGTGTGGGGTATATGGGAACTCTCTGCACTATCTTCTCAATTTTTCTGTAAATCTAAAACTGTTCTAGGAGTCCCTGGGTGATGTAATCAGTTAAGTGCTCGACAACTAGCAGAAAGGTTGGTGGTTCAAACCCACACAGAGGCGTCTCAGAAAACAGGCCTGGCGACCTGCTTCCGAAAGCTCATAGCCTTGAAAACCCTATGGAGCACAGTTCGACTCTGCACACATGGGGTTGCCATGAGTCAGAATTGACTCAGTGGTAACTCACAACAAAAAAACTGTTCTAAAAAAAAGTTTATTAAAAAAAAATGAAGTACTGATACATGCTACAGCATGGATAAATCTTGAAATACTATGCTGAGTGAAAGAATCCAATCACAAAAGACCACATATTGGATAATTCCATAAATATGAAGTGTCCAGAATAGGCACTCTATAGAGACAGGAAGCAGATCAATGGTTGCCTAGGGCTGGAGAGAGATGGGGGAAATGAGGATTGCCTGATACTGGGAATGGGCTTTCTTTTTGGGGTGTTGAAAATGTTCTAAAATTGATCATTGACAGTTGCAACACTCTATGAATATACTAAAAACCATTGAACTGTACATTTTAAATGGATGAATTTTATGGTATGTGTGTTATATCTCAATACAGCTGCTACTTTCAAAACAAACAGACAAACCCAAAACACCCTGGGGCCCTGGTGGCTGGTGGCAGGAGAGATGCTTGGGAGACAACCTGTCCAGTGCTACGGGCTGCTGTACACGCCAGCTGCTACTCAAACTCAAATATGTTCCCCTAACCTAGCCTGTTAGACTAGGATGGGCCCTCAGAAATCATCCAATCCAGTCCCCTCATTTCACAGGCAGGGAAACTCAGGCCCAGAGGGGGTAAAGACATGCCAAGGTCAGACAGCTTGTTAATGCCAGAGTCAATGAACTAGAATTTGGGTATCCTGCCTCCTTGTTCAATGTTTTTACAACTATCCCAGGCTGCCTTTAGTAACATTTAACATGTTTCTTTTCTCCTCCCCCTGTGAACCTCTTCCCAGTAGGAGGGCAAACCATTCCAAAAGGAAAAGCAAAACGTTTCCAGTTATTATTAAGCCCAGGACTAAATCTCCACTTGGAGTCTTGTAGTAGCAGCTCTGCTCAAAACTCCTGTTAAACATGACCACTTTTTGTGTTACAGAAAATCTTTGAGGAAAAAAGCTCCTGGTTTAAAAAAAAAAAAAAAAGCTGTTAAGAGCTAATTTTTTAAATGTGTTATTCTCTATGGAAAGGAGCCCTGGTGGCACAGCGGTTTAAGAGCTCAGCTGCTAACTAAAAGGTTAGCAGTTCGAATCCACCACTGCTCCTTGGAAACCCTATGGGGCAGTTCTGCTCTGTCCTACAGGGTTGCTATGAGTCAGAATCGACTCGACAGCAATGGGTTTTTACTCTTTATGGAAATGTCAATAAAAATTGAACAGAAGTTTAAGTTACCATGTGTATTTTACTATTAGATTTTATTAATTCCTATTAAATATGCTTTCGTGTGTGGATCTTGGGAATCCCTGATAAGCAAAAATCAAACATATATCATGCTTGTTGTTGTTGTTAGGTCTTGTCAACTTGATTTTGACTAATACCTACTCCATGTGACAGAGTAGAACTGCCCCATAAGGTTTTCTAGGCTGTAATCTTTACCAGAGCAGATTGCCAAATCTTTTCTCCCATGGAGCTTCTGGGTGGATTTGAACTGCCAACCTTTCGGTTAGCAGCCAAGCACTTAACTGTTGTGCCACCAGGGCTCCTTATGTCATGCTTACTAAACATTATTTGAAACATTTACTAAACTCTAACTTCTTTTAAATATGAAACTGTCAAGGACTTTTGAAACATGTTTTAGAAAGTTTTGCCAGAGCCTATGATTTATTTAGTCCACAAGCATTTTCTAAGTCATTCTATCCATTGGGAAGTGTGCAAGGATCTGGGGACAACAGGAAGTCATGGGGCTCACAACATAGGATTGCAGAGAGAAAGCCAACGGGGGAGTCTGTCTTGAAACAGAATGAAATGAGAGCCATTCCCAAGGTAAAGCAAGGGGCTGTGGGAGGGCCAAGGAAGGGGCTTCCTGGAGAAGAGGACATTTAAGCTGAGCCTTGTAGGGCGTGTAGGACTTTCATAGTAAGAGAAAAAGTTGAGGACATTCCAGGCTGATAGAACAGCATGAAAAAGTCAGAGCGTATATTTTGGAGTCAGAGAACGGTACCTTGTCTAATAACATGGCTGCAGAGAAAGGAAGAGGGCATTGGTGGTTCAGTGGTAAAATTCACACCTTCCATTCAGGAGACCCAGGTTCAATTCCCGCCAATGCACCTCAAGCACAGCCACTCATCTGTCAGTGAAGGCTTGCAAGTTGCTGTGATGTTGAACAGGTATTAGTGGAGCTTCCAGACTAAGACAGACTAAAAAGAAAAGCCTGGTGATCTACTTCTGAAAATCAGCCAATGAAAATTCTGTGCATCACAATGGTCCCATCCCATTATGCATGGGTCGTACAACACCAGAGAAAGGGAGTGGAGAGATGTTGTGAGAAATGAGGCTGAGAAGCAGAAAAAGTCCTAACTCATTGGGTCTTGAATGTCACGTGAAGGTGTTGCAACTTGATCTTGTACTCAGTGGGAACCACTAAAGGGTTTTGGTCAGTACTCTATAAAGATCAAGGTGACAGCAGTGTGAAGGACAAATTGGAGAGGGAAGAGACTGGAGGCAGGGAGATTAGCCAAGAGGTTGTTTCAGTTTGGTTCAGGCAAGAGAGAAGGAGCTGACTGAGGGCAGTGGTGGTAAGAATGGGAAGTGGTAGAATCAAGAGGTAGGAGGCTGTGCTTCGCCCTGCATGGGGGAAACTAGAGAGGGAATGGCATTAACAGAGATAGAAAGCACAAGAAAAGGAATCTAAGTTCTTCCAACTTTTAAAGAGAAGGGAGTAGATTGTTATATCTGACTTTAGTTTGGTACTATACGATTCTATACATAATCACAATCATTTACATACACATGACTTGTTCAAATGAGCTATTGCTCTATCAAGTTTAATGTGATTTTGTATATTAAGAACATCTACTAATATTGCTTCACTGAAAATAATTCTATTTGTTGCTGTATCACTTGCTCAATTGAAGTAGCATTTGATTATTTGCAAGCCCGTAGTTTGAAACATTCTGAATTAGTCTGTGCACTCTATTTTGAAAAGACCTCTAAGGTGCCTTCTAACTTTAAGTTTCTTCGACAAGTCTCTCTGTGCGGGAACGGGATATCTGTAATGTCAAAAGCTCCAAGCAGCTCAGCAAAATGGAATGGTAACAAGCTTCTGTGCTCACACCCTGGGTAGGATAGTGGTGTCAACACCTCCAGCAGAGCTGATAGAGCTGTCTTTCAGTCTGTCTGCAGGTTCTGTTTACATTCTGCAGGTTAGCTAGAAACACCCTCACCCTGAAAAATCCCTGAAAAAGATCTCTGGGTCAACTTGACATCTTCTAGGCTCTCCATGCACTGTATTTCTCCTTCCAGCAAGCTCTCCTGCGATGTCTCTTCATATGATTTCTTTGCAAAAAACAAATTAGGCTCGGTGTGTAAACAACATACAAACTCTAGAGATGTTGCCAATAATTACAAGCAGTGGAAAATAAACAGCAGATTTCTGCAGTATTCTTTCAACTAAGACCTTGTCAAATTTGGAAAGGGCTCAGGTTAATCTGAGAGATGGAGAGACTCACTAACGTGTGGAGTCTTTACTGAGGTAGCACTGAGACCCAACTATGGCTGTAAAGCTAAGGAAAAAATATTTTAGATTGGGCATAGTGACTTGGGAGAAGATGCACACACACACACACACACAACACAACACCTGTTGGAAGAAAGGACTATCTCTTAGCTCTGGAAGATCTCCAGGGGGCCATCATTGGTCCCTGAACTTTCTGAGCCACCTCTACACTGATACCTTTCAAATGCCCAGTCCACGTGGTTCTTCTGAGTGTCAGACCTTTGGATCCAACTGCATCCTGAATATATTTACTGTGGTGTCCCACAGCCTGCAAACTTTGACTGGACGAAGCTAACCCATCATTTTCCTCTTCAAAGCAACACCTCCTACAGTATTTTCCATCTACAATAGCACCAATGTCTGCTTAGACAACTCCTTCCCCCTCATCTCCCATCCCAACTTTCTAATATTTCCAGAGGCCATCCATTCTTCATCCCCACTGCATTAGTTGGGGCCTGTATTAGTTAACTATTGTTGTGTAATAAATTACCCCAAATTTCAGCGACTTAAAACCACAGGTGTTTATTACTTCACAACTTTTGTAGGTCAGGAATCCAGGTGAGGCATGGCTTAGCTGGTCAGGTCTTACAAGACTGCAATCAAGGTGTTGGCTGGGACTATAGTTATCTCAAGACTGGACTACAGTAGGCTCTGCTTCCAAGCTTACTGATGTGGCTGTTGGCCTGCCTCAGAAGATCCACTTCCCATCTCACTCAAGTGGCTGTTGGCAGGCCTCTGGTCCTAGCTGACTTTTAGTCAATGACTGTCTTAGTCATCTAGTGCTGCTCTAACAGAAATACCACAAGTGGATGACTTTCACAAAGAGAAATTTATTTTCTCACAGTCTAGTAGGCTACAAGTCCAAATTCAGGGTGTCAGCTCCAGGGGAAGGCTTTCCTTCTCTGTTGGCTCTGGAGGAAGGTCCTTCTCGTCAATCTTCCCCTGGACTAGGAGCTTCTCCACGCAGGAACCCCAGGTCCAAAGGATGCGCTCTGCTCCCGGTGCTTCTTTCTTGGTGGTATGAGGTCCCCCACTCTCTGCTTGTTTCCCTTTCCTTTTATCTCTTGTAAGATAAAAGGTGGCGCAGGCCACACCCTAGGGAAACTCCCTTTACATTAGATCAGGGATGTGACCTGGGTAAGGGTGGTGTTACAATCCCACCCTAATCCTCTTTAACATAAAAATTGCAATCACAAAATGGAGGACAACCACACAATACCGGGAATCATGACCCAGCCAAATTGATACACACATTTTTTGAGGGACATAATTCAATCCATGACAATGACATTATTGACTTGCCTTCTGGATCTTCCCATAGGGCAGCTCACATCATGACAGCTGGTTTCCCTAAGAGCAGGCGAGCAAGACAAAGTCACAGTCTTTTCAAAACCTAACCTCAGAAGTGATATCCCATCACCATTGCCATATTCTGTTCTTAGGAGTTAGACTTCAGCTCTGGCCCTCACACAAGAGCATGGATATCATAAGGCAGAGATCTTTGGGGGCCACCCTAGAATCTGTCCATCACAGAGCCCTTGTCTTTCATCTGGAGTCTCTGGATAGTGAAAATGATTAAGTGCTTAGCTACTAACTGAAATGTTGACAATTCAAATCAACCCAGAGGCATCTCAGAAAAAAGTCCAGCAATCTACTTTCTAAAGGTCGCAGCAATTGAAAACCCTATGCAGCAAAGTTCTCTGAAACACATCGGGTCGCCATGAGTCAGAATTGACTCGATGGCAACTGGTTTGTTTGTTTGTTTAATAAACATTCACTAGCATCTTAATTGGCCTCCAGGCCTCCAGAGTTTCTGCACTCCAGGCCATCCTCTATATCGAGATCTGAGTGATGTTCCTACAAAAACAATGGGATTATACTACTCCACTGCTGAAAACCTCTGTTGGCAATTTGTGCTGCCCACAAGACAAAGTCCGAACTCCTTGGCAAGCCATTCAAGACCTTCCGTGATCTGATCCTGACCTATCTCTTTAGCCTCATTAACCACCACCACGTATCTCCTCTGAAGCAATACCAAACTCTCCATGGATCCCAGGTTCCCTGAAACAAGCCACGTGCTCTGAGGCCTTTCCCTAATTTCATATGAAGTAAAGAGTGTGCGTCTCTCCCTGGGCTTGTTTTCCCTCACCCTTCAAGGCACTGTTTCAGGGGCACCTCCTCTGAGATACCTGCCCTGACTCTCTCTGCCTTCAAGCCCCTCAAGCTCTTTGGATGTTGCTTTATTTGAGGAACTTACACTTGATGAAAATTTGTTATTTTCTGAAACAAAATCAAATAATGCTAGGGCTATAAAGAAAAAAGGGCATAGACATTCATATGTTCATAGAAGAAGTTCCTAGAAGTTCAAACAAGGAAGGACTTGAAGGGCATGAAAGGGGAAAGGAGAAGGTTTGTCCAAGGTCACACTGCTCCTTGGTTTACAACCGACTAGCTTAGCCAGACCTCCTCACCTCAACCCAAGTGTTCTTTCTACTCCTACCAAAGTACCTTCACTGCTTCTAGGATCTCTGTTAGCTCTCCAAATCTAGTATTCTCTGAGGGTGGGGAAAACAGAAGTTTAACAATCAGTCTGCAGGTGCTCCTTCTCCCTTCCTCTTTGGGTCCATGTGAGTCCTAGTAGTGTCTCCAGCTTGTGTGAATGTGGACTTCCTGTAAAGAAAGGTAGTAAGCATCACATTCTTGAGTAAAGAAATCTGAAGAAATTACATGCGTTTTTTTTTGTTTTTTGCTTATTTATTTTTTGCTAGCTAAATTTGTTTGTGGGAGTTCATGGGTCCCTGAAGGACCGCTCTTGAGCCTCTCTTGATAGCTGCGCTCTTCTCCATTTTCTATAATTTCAGCCAGCACTCTCCTCTCTGGGTACGTGGATTGAGGATTTCCATATCCAGGGCTCTAAACTCCAGGGCGTTCACTAGGAGAAATGTATAGGCGGCATAACGTTCTCCTTTCCTTCTTCTTCTTTTTCTACTGAATGAATCCTTAACATACCAAAAAGAGCCGTTCCAGAGATAACGGGGACTTTCAGCATGTGCCGCCTGAGTAGCTGCAGCAGCAATGGCAATCCCAGTGACAGTCCAGGCCCTGAAATCAGCAAGAATGAGGAATCTGACAGGAGGTGCTGAGGAGGAGTATGCTGCAACAGCTCAAGAGGTGCTGATGGTGGGAGGGTCATGCCAGGGCAGCGGTTGTGCTGTAAAATCCTAAAGATACGGCTAGATTCTTGCTGGAGACTGTGTATTTTCAGGGAGCAGAGAGAATGAGGGCTCAAACTATAATACCTGGGAAGAAGTCGATCAGAGTTTGGGCTCTGGAATCAGACAGACTTCGAATCTCATCCACTCCCCAGGTCCATAGATGAGGTGGTTTTCCTGAAGCACATTTTGTTAACTTCTGAGACTCAAGTGTCTCTTCTGTAAAATGGGGATAAGAGCAGTACTTACCTTATAGCTTTGCTCTAAGTGTAAATAGGATGATGCATGTAAAGTACTCATCATTCAATAAGTGGAAAATGTTACCTTTGTTTTTACAGACCTAGCAAGATCCCAAAAGCCCACATTCCAAATGAGCATTACACTATGACCTCCAATACACCAATCCACTGAGCTTCTCAACCCAGCTCCTTTGGGTCCTAGCTGTGTGACTGTGGGCATGTTTCCTAACCTCTCTGAGTCTCTGTTTCCTTATCTGTAAAATGAGGATAATAATGGTATTGATTTTATAGAGTTGTAATAATGATTAAACAAAAACTCTTAGCACAGTGCCTGGCATATATTATTATCATTATATATGTAGCCTTTCTACAGCTCCATGAAACCCAGGTTTGCTCTCATGCTATAGTGGAGACAGCACAGGCTTTGCAATCAAGCAGACCTCAGTTTAAGATGTTTAGACTGTAGATCCCAGAGTCCCAATGCCTAGATTTGAATCCCAGATCTATCACTTACTAGCTGTGTGACCTTGGGCAAGAACTTTAACTAGGAGTCAATCAAAGGTTCATCTTAGTTCCTTTCCTTCTGTTGCAATAGCAGATACCAATCATAGAATGATTCTTCGGTTTCAATTGAAATCTTCGCAATAGATGTATTTGTCTGAAGTGGTTTCTTTCATGTTGTAGGCCTTTTAGAAGCCCTTGTGCGCTATGTTGACCTCTCTGTGTCTCAGTTTCCTCATCTGTAAACTGCTGATAATAACAACACATACCTCAGAGTTGTTGTATTGTGGCCACCAATGTTTCTTTTTTTAGAGGAGAGCAGCAAAGGCTTCCCAAGCTGGTCTGAAAATGGCTCAAGAGAGCAAGGAAAGGAGACTAGCTAGGGGTTTTTAGTGGTTGGGGATATAGCTGTGGTGAGGGTTTCCACACACGGGCAGGGGTTTGCTTAGTTTGAATCTCCTGCTAGCACTAAAGGAGGGAGCAGCAGATTTCAAAGGAAGGCTTGAGAATACAAGGTAAAAGTATTATAATGAAATGTGCAAAGACCTGGAGTTAGAGAACTGAAAGTTTTTTTTTGTTTTTTGTTTTTGTTTTGGCAGTATAATAGGTTCTAAAATCAGGTAGTGCGAGACTTCCCACTTTGTTCTTCAGCAATGCTTTACTTATCCCAGCCTCTTCCCTATCCATATAAAGTTGGTGATTTGTTTCTCCATCTCATTAAAAAATGCCGTTGGAATTTGGATCAGAATTGCATTGTATCTGTAGATCGCTGTGGGTAGAATTCACATTTTCACAATGTCAAGCATAGAATGTTTTTCCACTTATGTAGCTCTCTTTTGGTTTCTTGCAGTAGTGTTTTGTAGTTTTCTTTATACAGGTCTTTTACCTCCCTGGTTAGATTTATTCCAAAGTAGTTAATCTTCTTGGGGTTTATTCTAAATGGTATTGATTTAATGATTTCCTCTTCGAGGTTCTCTTTGTTGGTGTAGAGGAATCCAACTGATTTTTGTATGTTTGTCTTGTATCCTGATACTTTGCTGAAATCTTCTATTAGTTCCAGTAGTTTTCTTGTGGATTCTTCGGGGTTTTCTGTGTATAAGATCATATCATCTGCAAATAGAGATACTTTGACTTCTTCCCTACCAATCTGGATGCCCTTTGTTTCTTTTTCTAGCCTAATTGCTCTGGCTAGGACCTCCAGGACAATGTTGAATAAGAGTGGTTATAAAGGGCATCCTTGTCTGGTTCCCATTCTCAAGGGGAATGCTTTCAAAGTCTCTCCATTTAGGATGATGTTGGCTGTTGGCTTTGTATAAATGCCCTGAATTATATTGAGGAATTTCCCTTCTATTCCTATTTTGTTGAGAGTTTTTATCATGAATGGGTGTTGAACTTTGTCAAATGCCTTTTCTGCATCGATTGATAAGATCATGTGGTTCTTGTCTTTTGTTTTATTTGTGTGATGGATTACACTAATTGTTTTTCTAATGTTGAACCATCCCTGCATACCTGGTAAAAATCCCACTTGATCATGGTGAATGATTTTTTTGATATGTTGCTGAATTCTATTGGCTAGAATTTTGTTGAGGATTTTTGCATCTATGTTCACAAGGGTTATTGGTCTGTAATTTTCTTTTTTTGTGGTGTCTTTACCTGGTTTTGGTATCAGGGTTATGCTGGCTTCATAGAATGAGTTTGGGAGTATTCCGTCCTTTTCTATGTCCTGAAATACCTTTAGTAGTAGTGGTGTTAACTCTTCTCTGAAAGTTTGGTAGAATTCTCCAATGAAGCCATCCAGGCCAGGGCTTTTTTTTGTTGGGAGTTTTTAAATTACCTTTTAAATCTCTTCTTTTGTTATTGGTTTATTTAATTGTTCTACCTCTGTTTGTGTTAGTTTAGGTAGCTAGTGAGTTTCTAGAAATTTGTCCATTTCCTCTAGGTTTTCAAATTTGTTAGAGTATAATTTTTTGACAAATTCCAATTTTCCTAGATTCGTACTTCTTACAAGTCCACGTTTCTATTATTAATGGATGTCTGCAGCTGTTACTTCTCATTTTGAGTCGTGCCACATCAGCAAATGAAGGTCCCAACCATGTTATTAAGGTCGACTCTACTTTGAGGAGGCAGCTCTTCCCCAGTCATCTTTTGAGTGCCTTCCAACTTGAGGGGCTCATCTTCAGGGACTATATCAGACAATCTTCTGCTGCTACTCATAAGGTTTTCACTGGCTAATTCTTTTCAGAGGTAGACCACCGGGCCCTTCTTCCTAGCCTCTCTCAGTCTAGAAACTCCTCTGAAACCTGTCCACCATGGGTGACCCTGCTGGTATCTGAATACCAGTGGCATAGCTTCCAGCATCACAGCAACATGTAAGCCCCCACAGTATCACAAACTGACAGACGAGTGGTGGACATGTCTTGATTATTGTAACTATATAGTGAGCATTAATATCAGGTACAGTGATTCCTCCTACTTTATTCTTCTTTTTCAAGATTTTTTTAGCTATTTTAGGGCCTGTGCCTTTCCAGATAAATTTTAGAATAAGCTTGCCTATGTCAACTGATAGGTTTTGCTCTTGTTTTGACAACTCTGTGCAGACAATACTCCCCTCTATTGCCTTCCCTGGGAGTGACCACTCCTCCCACCCCCACCTTGGGTCAGCCTCTGCTCCACCCCAAGTTTATTAGCTTTCAGTCCTTTGGGGGTGATGTTGGTGACTTTCAGTGGGGTGAGTCTTTGGTCTTTCTAAGGCCTTTCAGTTGCTTACAGCATAGGTGGTGTGTAACAAACACCTCTATGAAGTAGGGGGCCTGGAGGCGATGACTCTGCGTGCCTTTTTTACAGGGTGGCACTGCTACCCTATACAAATGATGCCTTTCCTAGGCTGAGTTCCGGCAATTAGACCCCTCCACCCCACCCCACCCCACTTCCACAGAAACACTAGGCCCTTTTGTCTCCTTGCCAGTGGGATGAAGTGTTAAGGAGGAATTATCCCCACCACCCAGCTAACTGTGAACTTGCTGGTCTGGCCCCCAGCCCTGCAGGATGCCACCTCCCTCCCTCCGCACCATCAGAGAACTCAGAGACACACACATATCTAATTTTCACAACAGGCTGATTTTATTTTAATCATCATCACAGGCGTACCCTGCTGCTGTAAGATATGGTCTTCATGGGATTGACCATTTCTCCACAGCCTCCTCTGGAGAGGAAACAGTTAGTTTTAGGTCTCTGAGACTCACTACATCCAGGGTGTTACTTGGAGTGCTGGAGTCCTCCAGAGATGCTCGTTCCTGATTCCATCTATTACTCATCATGTGGCAGCAGAAGTATACTGTTGGCTTTGTTGCTCCTTTATTCTTTCTTGAATTGGTACTAATTGTTTCAGAAGAATTTCTGTTTGCAAATGCTCGAAAGGGTAATTTTATCCTCATGGATGCCTTCTGTACCTGAAAGAGCAACAGGGTGAGCCTTCTGGGCATTAGTTCTGGGGAAGAGGGTGGGGACTGGATGAGAAGGGGGCTTCATAAGAAGGAGTGCAGGTCGAGGAGGGGGTTTGTGTCAGGTAAGGACAAAGTAAGAGTCTTCGGAGGGAACAAGTCATGAGGAAGAGGAAGAGCTTGGGTAGGGTCATCTGACCTTGTCACCAGAGAAGGTCTTCCTCTCCTTCCTTTCTTGCATACTTGCAGTTGACTGTGCCTTGCCTGTAATTTGTTGTTCAGTGCTCGGAGCTGGCTGTTCCGTGCTGGTGGCTGGCTTTTCTTTGCTCGTTCTTGGCTGTTCCTTGATTGGGCTTGGCTGCTCTGAGCTCGTGATTGGCTGCTCCACACTGGTGGTTGGCTGCTTCACGCTCATGGTTGGCCGCTCTGCGCTCGAGGTTTGCTGTTCTGTGCTCGAGGTTGGCTGCTCTGCGCTCGGGGCTGGCTGTTCTGCGCTGGTGTTTGGCTGTTCCACAGGTGTGCTACGTTCCTCAGGTCTGCCTTGCTTCTCATTTACGTTGAAGCCAAGCGGTGATTTATCCCAGGACGCCTGACCTCCTTATATATATCCCTCCCCAGAGCAATGAGGAGCCACACCCTTTAGTTTTGATTGGCCAGTAAGCCTGAGGTGCCTTGGACATCACAAAGCACCACACCTAGCAACTACGGGGGTGGGGGTGGGGGTGGGGGCAGGGGGGGGTGTATTGGATAGGAGGAAGGGGAGGGATACTGGGGGGAAGGGGAGAGGTGCAGTGGGGAGAGGGGAGGGATGCTGGGAAGGTGTTTCTTCAGCACCTCCTAAAGAGCGTTCCCACACTGACCTCCCTCTCCTCATCTCCCTATGCTCAAGTCTGAAGGTGCACATGGCAGGGAGAGAATATTTCCACTAAGTGATTTCCCCATGGACACCCCCATTCAATGGTTCATTCTCTTGTCTCCCCATCTTCCTCACTACCTAGTATTCTTACCTAAAATTCCACCAAGGTAATGTGTCCTTACTGAAGTCTGCATGGAGATGTGAATTATTTCACTTCCGCCCAACAAATTTCCCTTACATGCCTGTTTGTATATGGCCCTCAGGCTAAGAAGAGTTTTTACATTTTCAAATGGTTGAAAAAAAATCAAAAGGAGAATATTTCATGATGCATGAAAATTATATGAAATTCAGATTTCAGTGTCCATAAATAAAGGGTTTTTTTTTTCTCACCACATCCTCATCCATTTGTTTACATATTGTCTATGGCTACTTTTGCACTAAAATAGAACTGAGTGGTGGGAACAGAGATCCTATGGTCACAAAGCCTAAAATATTTACTATCTGGACCTTAACAGTTTTTCTGTTAAGTTTGCCAACTCCTCTATTCTGTTTCATGGATATATTTGCCTATGCATGAATATATTTGCCAATACCACACTGTCTAATTAATCTTGGTTGCGTTCAGGGCTTCCCACCAGTTCTTTTCTGGTTCGAACCCTTGCTGAGAATTTGCATATCCACCCCAGATACACTGAATCAGAATTTCCGTTTTAAAAAGATCCCTAGGTGATTCTTATGTATAACTAACTGAGAACTTGTTAGAGATGCAAATTCTCAGTAGGGAACCTGTTAGAAAAGCAAATTTTCAGCAGGGGTTCCAACTGGCACCAACCAATTCAAAGCCCTGATTTAGTTTTGGTAGTTTGTGGTTTTGGAGGGATTGATGTATTTCTTCTAAGTTGTTGAATTTATGAGTGTAAAGTTGTTTGTAATATTCCTTTATTATCTTTTTAATGGCTGCAGGATCTGTAGTGACATGTTCTGTTTTATTCCTGATATTGGTGATTTGTATCTTCTCTTTTATTTTTGTCAGTGTTGCTAAAAGTTTGTCAATTCTATTGATTTTTTTTAAAAAGAAATATCTCTTTCGTCTCATTAATTTTATCTATTATTCTCAATTTCATTGATATCTGCTTTTATCTTTATTATGTCCTTCTGTTTGCTTTGAGTTTATTTTGCTCTTCTTTTTCTACTTTCTTGAGTTTCTAGGTTGTTGATTTTGAGACACTTCCTCATTTGTAATATATTTGTTGTTGTTGTTAGGTGCCGTAGAGTTGGTTCCAACTCGTAGCGACCCTATATACAACAGAATGAAACACTGCCCAGTCCTGTGCCATCCTCACAATCACTGCTATGTTTAAGCCCACTGTTGCGGACACTGTGTCAATCCATCTCATCGAAGGTCTTCCTCTTTTTCGCTGACCCTCTACTTAACCAAGCATGATGTCCTTCTCCAGGGACTGGTCCCTCCAGATAACATGTCCAAAGTATACGAGAAGAAGCCTCACCATCCTTGCTTCTAAGGAGCATTCTGGCTGTACTTCTTCCAAGACAGATTTGTTCGTTCTTCCGGCAGTCCATGGTATAGTGAATATTCTTCACCAACACCATAATTCAAAGGCATCAATTCTTCTTCGGTCTTCCTTATTCATAGTCCAGTTTTTGCATGCATATGAGGTGATTGAAAACACTATGGCTTGGGTCAGATGCACTTCAGTCCTCAAAGTGACATCTTGGCTTTTCAACACTTTAAAGAAGTCTTTTGCAGCAGATTTGCCCAATGCAATAAATTGTTGGATTTCTTGGCTGTCGCTTCCGTGGGTGTTGATTGTGGATCCAAATAAAATGAAATCCTTGACAAGGTCAATCTTTTCTCCATTGATCATGATGTTGCTTATTGGTCTGGTTGTGAGGATTTTTGTTTTCTTTATGTTGAGGTATAATCCATACTGAAGGCTGCAGTCTTTGATCTTCATCAGTAAGTGCCTCAAGGCCTTTTCACTTTCAGCAAGCAAGGTTGTATCACCTGCATATGTCAGGTTGTTAATGAGTCTTCCCCCAATCATCATGCTGCATTCTTCTTCATATAGTCCAGCTTAAACTTTTACTTCTACAAGGAAATCAACTGGTGTAGGTCACTCTGGTAACTAATAGCTAGGTAAGCTGTTAGCACACCTCCCTACACACCCCCTTTTTCTTGCTCCTCTAGAGAATGCCCAGTTTTTTTTTTGAAGCAGATTTGCCCAGTACAATGTGTCTTTTGATTTCTTGACTGCTGCTTCCATGGGTGATGATTGTCGATCCAAGTAAAATGAAATCCTTGACAACTTCAATATTTTCTCTGTTTATCATGATGTTGTTTATTTTCCAGTTGTGAGGATTTTTGTTTTCTTTATGTTGAGGTATAATCCATACTGAAGGCTGTAGTCTTTGATCTTCAGCAGTTAGTGCTTCAAGTCCTCTTCACTTTCAGCAGACAAGGTTGTGTCATCTGCATATCACAGGTTTTTAATGAGTCTTCCTCCCTTCCTCCCATCCTGATGCCACATTTTTCTTCATATAGCGCAGCTTCTCAGATTATTTGCTCAGCATATAGATTGAATAAGTATGGTGAAAGGATATAACCCTGATGCCCACCTTTCCTAATTTTAAACCATGAATTATCTCTTTCTTCTGTTCTGTTTTTATTTCCTTTGGGATTTCCTGTTTGACCCATGGGTTATTCAGAAGTATGTTGTTTAATTTTCAAGGGTTTAGAGAATTTTTTGTTATTTTTCTCTTATTACTCTCTAGCTTGTTTCCAGTGTGGTCAAAGAACATACTCTGTATGATTTCACTATTTAAAAGTTTGAGATTTAACCAGACTTCCAGGCAACATGGCGCTATAGTCAGAAGCACCATGCATTCCTTCTGCAGCAAAGATCAGAAAACTAAGTCAAACCGAGTCACACATCAATCCTGAAACCCTAAGCATCAAATGAAGAGATAAAGAACTCAGCAAACCACCAAATGGAATAAGAAACTGACCGAGAACAGAGAGCGAGGAGAGATACATGCAGAGGTCCCCTATCAGCTACCGCAGCACGGATCCACCATCTTGGACTCGTATGGGAGATCAGCGAACAAGGGATATGAGAAAGCAGCTTTACAGAGCTTCCAGCAGGAGACAGAACAGCCACTAACCAGTGATACAGACTTTCCCACCACCCATCCTTCTTCACCCCCACTTAGCCTCCTCTGCTTCTGGCAGCCACACTCTTGCATGGGAAGCACCCCGGTATTGCTTGGATTCCACTCGCCTGCACTGGCTGGCTCCCTGAGTGCATTTTGTTGGCTGCTGGTGTTGCTTTTTTTTCAATTCTTTAGATTTCTTCCCTACCTCTCACCACCTCCCCCTCCTTCTCTCAAATACCTGGCTCCGTGTGCCATCTTTGCTTCTTCCTGAAAGGCTGCGGAACACCGATTGACTCTGAAACTGCTTCCTGGCCCGTGCCACGATGCTAGTAGGACCACCAGGGATTTTTTGTTTATTTGTTTATTTAATTTGTTCTGTTTTGATTTGTTTGTTTGTTTTCTTTTTCTTTTCTCCCCTTGGGGGCCCCTTCTAGCCAGGCAGTACCACAAGGCTTAGAAACTACTCCCTTACTCTGCGCAGACACACAGGGACATCTCTGGGGCCATTTCTTTTTTCCTGTTTTTTTGGTTGTTGTTGTTTTTGTTTTTTTTTGTTTCTTTGTTTTGTTTTCTTCTCTCTCTTATTTCCTTTTTGTCTTTCTTCATTTCCAGTTTCTCGATTTATTCATTTTTTCTTTTACCCTTTTACTTTTTCTTCATTTTTTCCCCTCATTTCTCAGTCTCTCATCTCTCCACTCCAATAGCAAGCTCCCTTAGCACTCTTTTTCATTTGAGTGTATGTTTTTGGCTCCTGTTCCTCTCTCCTCTCTCTTCTCTTTCCCATACACATCTTAGCTCCACACATCACAATCTACCCTCTCCTTCCTGCCTACCTGCACTGTGCACTGAACATCACACTCCAAAGCAGCACAGGCACGACCTACTGGAACCTGCCCTGCACTGATTCCCAGTCTGCACTGTCAGCCCTGGTATGTGCCACAAACAACCCATCCCAGCAACTCCCCTTCAGCTGGACCTGCCCTGCTGTACCATATCTGAGTGACTGACCATGCCAATTGGAAAAGGAGGTGAAAAGTATCGTGCCCACAGACAAGCAAACAACAAAGAATGCACAGCCCGCCTGCTCAGACATAACCAAATAAAACAAAAAAGCAGGACAAAACAAATCTACAATCAATAAATGTGGAAAATAACTACTGAATGCCCTGAAGACAGCAGAAAATATCAAAACATTTACAAGAACAGGACAGGATGGTTCCAGTAGGCATCCAAAATAAAACACCAGATGACCTTTCAGTAGAAGAAAAGGCACTAGATGTAACTGATATGGAATTCAAATCCATAATATTCAGAATTATCCAAGAGCTTAAGCAAAAAGCAGACAAAAATGAGGAAAAACTAGACAAATTCATGGAAAATACAGACAAAAAAATGGAAAATACAGACAAAAAATAATACCGGAAAAAAATGCTAAAATAAATCATACAAAAACAACAATTAGAAATCCAAAAGATAAACAACAAGATTTCAGAAATGGACAGTGTCATAGAAGGACTGAGGAGCAGGTTTGAAACAATGGAAGATAGGATCAGTGAAATTGAAGACAAACACTTAGATACAACTCTCTTTGAGGAAAAATCAGAAAAAAGAATGAAGAAAAATGAAGAAACCCTGAGAATTATGTGGGATACAATAAAAACAAAAATCTGTGAGTGATCGGAGTTCCAGAATGGGGGGAGAAAACAGAAAACACAGAGAGGATCACTGAAGAACTGCTGACAGAAAACTTCCCCAATATCATGAAAGATGAAAAGCTGACCATTCAAGAAGCTCAACGAACCCCATATGAGATAGACCCCAAAAGAAAATCACCAAGGCATATCATAATCACACTCACTGAAACCAAAGACATACAAAGAATCCTGAGAGCAGCTCACGAAAAACAAAAAGTCACATACAGAGGAGAAACGATAAGACTAAGCTCAGATTATTTGGAAGAAACCATGCAGGCAAGAAGGCAAGAGATGACATATATAAAACGTTGAAAGAAAAAAATTGCCAGCCAAGAATAATATATCCTGCAGAACTCTCGTTCAGATGTGATGATGAAATTAGGTCATTTCCAGATAAACAGAAATTAAAGGACTACTTAAAAACTAAACCAAACTTACAAGACTTCTTAAAGGGAGTCCTTTGATCTGAGAACAAACAACATCAGACCACAGACTGAATATAGAACACAGGATCATACCAGCCAGATACCAACCTAGGAAATGAACTCTTAAGGACTATGCAAAACCAAAAGAATTAAAACAGGGAACCAGAGAGGTTAATCTGTAAATGACAACAGCATCAGAACAATAAAAGAGGGAATAAAAGGTGTAGATATAGAACCTTCTAATGGAGAGGAAGGCAAGGTGATACTAAGTAATAATAGACTGGTTCAAATCTAGGAAGATAAGGGTAAATTCCAAGGTAACCACAAAGAAAGTTAACAAACCTACTCATCAAAATAAAGAAGAAAAACATAAAGTCTTTGTAAAAACAAAACCTACAAAAACAGAAGAAATGAAAAAAATCCTCAAAATAAAAGGAACTCAGCACAGGAGAGTAAGAGGAACAAAGAAAATGTCAGCACCACAAAAAAAGCACTACAAAAGCAATCCCACTCTTAGGAATATATCCTAGAGAAATAAGAGCCATCACATGAACAGACATATGCACACCCATATTCATTGCAGCACTGTTCACAGTAGAAAAAGATGGAAACAACCTAGATGCCCATCAACAGATGAATGGATAAACAAACTATGGTACATACACACAATGGAGTATTATGCAAAGATAAAGAAAAATGATGAATCTGCAAAGAGTCTCATAACATGGATGAAACTGGAGGACATTATGCTGAGTGAAATAATTCAATCACAAAAGGACAAATATTGTATGAGACCTCTACTATAAACACTCATGTAAAAATTTACACACAAAAATAAACAATCTTTGCTGGTTACGAGAGATGGGAGAGGTGGGGGGATCTAAATAGACAATAGATAATTGATAACTCTGGTTAAGGGTATGACAGTACACAATACTGTGCCCAGCACAACTTGTACAAGGAAAGGTCATGGAAGCTCCGTAGACACTTCCAAACTCCCTGAAGGACTGAATTGCTGGGCGAAGGGCTGTAAGGACCATGGTCTCAGGGAACGTCTAGCTCTGGGGTGTGTAGCATCTGGGGTCTTAAAAGCCTGTGAGCAGCCATCTAAGATACTCCACTGGTCTCACCCCTTCAGGAGCAAGGGAGAATGAAGGGAACAAGCTACAAGGAAAAGATTAGTCCAAAGGACTAATGGACCACAGCTACCACGGTCTCCACCAGACTGAGTCCAGCACAACTAGATGGTGCCCGGCTACCATCACTAGCTGCTCTGACAGGGATCATAACAGAGGGTCCTGGACAGAGCTGGAGAAAAATGTAGAACAAAATTCTAACTCACAAAAAAAGACCAGATTTACTGGCCTGACAGAGACTGGAGAAACCCAAGAGAATGCCCCCTGACACCCTTTTAGCTCAGTAATGAAGTCACTCCTGAGGTTCACCAAAGGTTAGACAGCCCCATAAAACAAAACGAGACTAATGGGGCACAACAGCGCAGGGACAAGGACTAGAAGGCAGGAGGGGACAGGAAAGCTGCTAATAGGGAACCCAAGATTGAGAAGGGACAGTGTTGACATGTCATGGGGTTGTTAACCATTGTCATAGGGCAATATGTGTACTAACTGTTTAATGAGAAACTATTTGTTCTTCAGACTTTCATCTAACGTACAAAAAAACCCACAATTATCTATGAGAGATCAAACTTACAACAGCAACTCAAAAGGTTTGATGGGAAGCCTAGGGGGCAGTGAGTTGAAGATAATTGTGATGGAATAATTTGGAAAAGGATAGTGAGAATAGCAGCACAACGGGAAGAATGTAATCGATGTCACTCAATTGTACATGTAGAAATTTTTGAAATGGTGTAACTTTGGCTGTGTACATTTTCACCAAAAAAAGGTCCTCCAAGGTCGAGAAGGGAGAGTGTTGACATGACGTGAGGTTGTCAACCAATGTCATAAAACAATATGTCTACTGTTTAATGAGAAACTATTTGTTCTGTAAACCTTCATCTAAAGTAGAATTAAAAAAATTAAAAGAAAAAAAGTTTGAGATTTATTTTATGGATCAGGATATGGTCTATCTTGGTGAATGTCCTGCCCCACGCCAAGCAGTCACTGATCTTCTGCCATTATAGATTAGTTTGCATTGCCTAGATTTTTATATTAATGGCATTATACATATGTATTCTTTTGGTTTTGGTCTGGCTTCTTTGGTTCAGGATATTGTTGTATGTATCAACAGTTCATTCCTGTTTATTTCTGATTGTTATTGCATTGTATGGATATACCACAATTTGTTTGTCCATTCACCAGTCGATAGGCATTTGGGTTTGTGTCCGTTTTTAATTTTTTGCCTCTTAGTTCCAAATGGGAGCCCTGGTGGTGTAGTGGTTAAGAGCTATGGCTGCTAACTAAAAGGTCAGCAATTCAAAACCACCAGCTGCTCCTTGGAAACCCTATGGGTTTGTTCTACTCTGTCGTATAGGCTCGCTATGAGTTGCAATTGACTCGACGGCACACAACAACAACAGTTCCAAATGCACCGTTCTAAATGTGCTCTGTGATACAAAACTGAATTCTTTTAAATCTTTCTCCTTTAAAGTGAGAATGAAGTTAAGCTTTTTAGTAGATGGCCCTGGAGGGATATTGTAGGAAGAAGAGGTTCTGCTGCTGTTTTCAGCATGGAGGAGGGTGTCACTTTTCCAAAGTTGTTGTGCCATTTTACATTTTCACCAGCTGTGCAAAAGAGATACAGTTTGTCCACATCCTCATCAGCACTTAGTATGGTCAGTCTTTTGAATTTTAGCCACTCTAGTAGCTGTGTTATGAGTTGGAATCGACTCGACGGCAACAAGTTTTTTTTTTTTTTGGTTTAGTAGGTGTGTAAAAGAGCCCTGGTGGCGCAGTGGTTAAGAACCCGGTTGCTAACTGAAAGGTTGGTGGTTCAAACCCACCAGCCGCTCTTCGGGAGAAAGATGTAGCAGTCTGCTTCCATAAAGATTACAGCCTAGGAAACCCTATGGGGCAATTCTACTCTGCCCTGTAGGGTCGCTATGAGTCGGAATTGAATCTAGGGAAATGGGTTTGGTTTGGTTTTGTAGTGGTGTCACATTGTGGTTTTAATTTGCATTTCCTAATGACTAATGTCGTTCGACATCTTTTCATATGCTTATTTTCCATCTGCATATCCTCTCTGGTGAAATGTTTCTTCAAATTTTTTGCCCATTATTTTATTAAGTTGTTTTCCTATGATTTTTTTTTTGAATATTTTATTGTGTTTTAGGTGAAAGTTTACACATCAAATTAGATTCCCATTCAACAGTTCATGCACAAATTGTTCTGTGACCTTGGTTACAATCCCCGCAATGTGTCAGCACTCTCACCTTTTCCACCCTGCCTGCCCCGTTTCCATCCATCCAGTTTCTCTGCCCCTCCTCTTGCCTTCTCATCTTTGCTTTTGGGTAAATGTTGACCATTTGGTCTTGTATAGTTGATTGTTTAAAGGAGCACATTTCTCTTGGGTGTTATTGTTTATTTTATGGGCCAATCAATTATTTGGCTCAAAGGTGACCTCTGGAAGTGGCTTCAGTTCTAGCTTAAAAAGGTGTCTTAGAGCGATAGTCTCGGGAGTTCCTCCAGTCTCTGTCAGTTCAGTAAGTCTGGTCTTTTTTATGAATTTGAGTTTTGTCCTATATTTTTCCCCATTCTAACTGGGAGTTATGATTGAGTTTTGAGAATTATTAATATTTTCTAGATGCAAGTAAATTATAAGCTTTGTAAATACTTTCTCCCAATCCATGGCTTGTCTTTTCATTCTTTTAACAAAGTGTCTTTGAAGAAGTTTAATTTATCAATATATTATTTTATGGATTGTGATTTTAGTGTCTTATAAAGGTATCTTTGCCTAATTCAAGGTCACAAAGATTTTATCCTACATTTTGTTCTAGAAGTTTTAAGTTTTTACGTTGAGGTCTATGATCCATTTTGAGTTAATTTTTGTACATAATCTGAGGTCTGAGGTATGGATAGGTTCATTTTTTTTTTTTTTGCATATGGGTATCCAATTGTTCCAGGGCCATTTGTTGAAAAGACTATCCTTTCTCCATTTTCTTGTACCTTTGTAAAAAATCAGTTATACACACACACATTTATATAGGTCTTCATTAACTTATTGCTACAATATTTTATAATTTTTATAATTTTCAGTGTACAGGTAGGTCTTTCACATCTTTTGTCAGATTTATTCCTAAGTATTTTATATTTTTGATGGTATTGTAAATGTACTGCATTTTTAAAATTTCAATTTCCAATTGTATATAGAAATACTATAGGTTTTTTTATATGTTGATATTGTATTCTTACATATTAGTTCTAGTAGCTTTTTTTGTAGATTCCATCCAATTTTCTACCTATATGATAATGTACTCTGTCAATAAAGACATTTTTACTTTTTACTTTCCTATCTGGATGTCTTTTATTTCATTTTCTTGCATGATTCCATTGTATAGAACCTCCAGTTGAAATGAAGTGGAGAAAGCAGTTATCCTTGTCTTGTGCCTGATCTTAGGGAAAAATATTCAGTCTTTCATTATTAATTATGATGTTAGCTGTAGGTTTTTCATATCAAAACAAACAAACAAACAAAAAAACCAAACACGTTACTGTCGAAGTTTTCCATAGGTGCCCTTTATCTGGTTGAGGAAGCTGCCTTGTATTCTTAGTTTGCTGAGGATTTTTAAAATCAGGAACGGATGCTGGCTTTTGTCAAATATTTTTCTCACATTTATTGAGATGATCATATACGTATATATTTATGTATGTATTTTTATACACACGTATATATAAACCAAAAAAACCAAACCCATTGCCATCAAGTCGATTCCAACTCATAGTGACCCTATAGGACGGGGTAGAACTGCCCCATAGGGTTTCCAAGGAAGGGCTGGTGGATTTGAACTGCTGACCTTATATACATATATATATTCACACATACATGTTTGTTAATATGGTGAATTACATTGATTGGTTTTTTTTAACGTTAAACCAACCCCGCATTCCTGGGATACAAACCAAACCAAACCAAACCCATTGCTGTCGAGTCAATTCCAACTTACAGGGTTTCCAAGGCATGACTGGTGGATTCAAACTGCTGAGCCTTTGGTTAGCTGCTTATGAGTGATATTGATCTGTAATTTTCTTTCCTTAGAATGTCTTTGTCTGGGTTTAGTATCAGGGTATGCTGGCATCATAGAATGAATTTGATAAGAGAGAGTTCTCTTCAATTTTCTAGAAAAGTTTGTGTAGAAATGGTGCCATTTCTTTCTAAAATGTTTGGTAGAATTTACCTGTGAAGCCGTCTGAGCCTGTAGTTGTCTTTGTGGAAAGGTTTTTAAACTATAAACCCAATTTATTTAATAGACACAGGTCTGTTCAAGTTACCTATCGTTCTTGAATGAGCTTTAGTAGTTTGTGTCTTTCAAGGAATTTATCCATTTCACACAGGTTGTTGAATTTATTTGCAAAATGTTGCTCATAATAGTTGTTTAGCTTTTTAATGTCTGTAGGATTTTTAACGATGTCTTTAGTTTTGTTTTTCATTTCTGACTCTGGTAATGTAATGTATATCTTCTCTCTTTTTTCCGAATCAACCTGGCTAGAGGCTTATCAATTTTGTTATCTCAAATAAACAGCCTTTGGTTTTATTGATTTTCTCTATTGTTTTTCTGTTTTATTGATTTACACTTTGATCCTTATTATTATTTCCTTTCTTCATGCATTTTGGGCTTCTTTTTCTAGTTTCTTAAGGTAGAAGCTAATTTGAGATCTTTCTTCCTTTCTAATATAGATATTTGGTGCTATAAATTTCCCATGTATTCCCACATTTTTTTTTCTCAACAAAACCAAGAGTTTATTTACCTGAGAAGTTAAATAAAATAGGCAAACTCTGTCAAATTTATTAAGTAAAGAAGGCACAAATAACCAATAATAGGAATACGTAGAATACATGACTTAAAATACATTATAAATCAAAATAACATCATGTCTCATTTACATCAAAGGTACCAATCTCACATCCAGATATAAACTATAGAAAACTCTTTCCCATGTGTAAAAGGAAACTTCCACAAAAATGTTTATAACATCATTGTTACTAATTGTGATATCCTAGGAACACTCAAAATGATTATCAGTGGAAAATAGGTCATTAACTTGTGGTATATCCATATAATAGAAGATAGCAGCGTTCCAAATTTTAGTTTTCCTTCAATTCAAATTACTTTCTAGTTTCACTTTTGAGTTCTTCTTTGACCCATGGGTTATTTAGAAGTATGTTATTTAGTGTCTAAATATTTGGGAATTTTCAGGGGATCTATTATGGATTTCTAATTTCATTTTCTTATGGTCAGAGAACAGACTTTTTATGACTGGAATTCTTCTGCATGTATTGAAACTTGTTTTATGGCTTAGAATATGGTCTGTCCTGATTGATAATGCTACTCAGATCTATAATACCCTTACAGATTTTCTGTCTACATGTTTTATCAATTATTGAGTGAGGGGTGGTGAAGTCTCTGACTATAATTTTGGATTTGTCTATTTCCCTTTGCAGCGTTATCAGTTTTTGTTTCATATATTTTGAAGCTCTGTTACTGGGTGCATAAACATTTCAGGTTGTTATCTTCTCCTGATTAATTGATCCTTTATCACTATGAAATTGCTTTCTTTATCCCTGATAATATTTTTGGCTCTGAAATCTACCATATTTTATGCAAATAGTCACGCCTGCTGCCTTTGTTTGCGGCTGCGCCCTCCCCCGAGATGCACCTTCACAAGTGTCGCCGTGCCAATTCTCTTCCACATGTTGCCGCCAGGCCAATCCTCTTCCACAGGTTGCTATAAAAAATTAGCATAACATGCTTAGGAAATACGGGGAGGGGGAAGCCATGGGGAGGCAAACAAATGCAGAAGGTGTGCGTTATTTGTGTAAAATGTGGTACTTTGTCTGGTATTAACATAGTCACTACGGCTTTCTTTTGACTAGTATTAGCATGATCTATCATTTTTCATCCTCTTATTTTTAATGTATTTGTCTCTTTATATTTAAAATGTGTTTCTTAGGGCAGGGCCAAGACGACAGAGTAGTCAGACACTTCTTGTGGTCCCTCTTACAACAAGACCCGAAAAACCAAGTGAATCAATTATATATGACAATCTAGGAGCCCTGAACATCAAAGGCAAAGTTGAGGAATCGAACTGAGTGGCAGGGGGAGGGAGAGACGGTTCGGAAGCAGTGAGTAGTTGCCAGACCTGACTCCGCGGGAGACGACACCATTCAGGCTGGATCAGCTGGCATGCAAGATGAGGCAAGCAGTGGCGCTTGGGAGGCATTTCCCACATCAGGAGAGACCGAGCAGCAGAGTGACTACTCGGGCCTCCAGAACCAGTGAAAAGTGGACCTCAATCAGCAAAAGATAAGTACACACATCTGACCTACTGTGCAGATAAAAAAACATCCAATTTGGGAAAAACCTCTCTCCCATTTACCTGCCGCCTCCCCACTCTGCACCAGTCCCGGGCTGGTTTCAGTGATTGCCGAGTCCCCTGGGCCGGAAGTAGGACCTGTCAAGTGCCATGAACCATTCTCCTGGCCTTGAAGAGGGAACAAATTAACAAATATGAAAAAATAATCTGCTGGCTCCCCTAAACTGGGAACTCAGGGTAGGCACAGCTCCTTTGCCACAGCACAGGAATAAGGGGTCCATGGACTTTGAATGCCTTTCACTCCTGCATGGACCTGTGTGGGCCCATTTCAACAGCGTAGGCCCTCATTACCACAGTACAACAGTGTATATACCTGTAGTCTAAGTTCAGCTGTTTCAGCTGTATGGTGAAGTAGCATGTTCATGACATTTGACAGTGCTCTGCCCATTAAGCAGTTCCTCACCTACCCACATCAGGGACCTGAGGACTGGTGGCTCCACCCATACCACCTAGCCACCTGTGACAGGGGTCCAAGAATAAGTGATGCCCCCTAGTCCTTACAGCCAACAGCATTGGGTGCTCATAGTCTGGCTGCAAAACCCACCCACCTACACACTCTAGGGAACAGGGACACGCTTTCCTCCCAGACACTCAGGGGCAGCCATCAGCTCCCTGTCTTGCTCAGCACATGACCCCCCTACTGCAGAAAGATACCTGTGCCTACACCAGTCACTCATGCCTGTCTAGGACTGTAGGTGAGAGCCTGCACCACACACTTGGTGACCAACTACCTGGACACCTGAGCTGAATTCTTACAAGAAAAGTAAACAGACTTCTGGGCTCACATAGCTAGTAACAGCTATAACCACATAGTGACAGGATGTTAGAGCTTCAAAGGTGCCAAAAATCAAACTAGCTCACAAGAGCAGCCTATTTGGGCATATCAAAACAAAACAAAATAAGAAGCTAGGACACAGTAAGAAAAAATAAAATAAATAAACATAATAACTTACTGATGGCTCGGAGGCAGCAGTCAGTATCAAATCACATAAATAGGCAGACCATGATGGCCTCAGCAAGCTCCCAAAATAATCAAGAAATTTTCCAGAGGAAGAGAATTTCTTGGAATTACTGGAGGTAAAATACAAAAGATTAATATACGGGACTCTTCAATAGATCAGGAAGGAGCTCAGGCAAAACACAAACAAGTAAAGGAACACACAGACAAAGTAATAGAGGAATTTAAGAAGATTACAAAAGAGCATAATGACAAATTTAATAGGCGGCAAGAAACCATAGAAAGACAGAAAACAGAAATCCAGAAGATTAACAATAAAATTTCAGAATTAGACAACTCAATAGAAAGACATAAGAGCAGAACTAAGGCGATGGAAGTCAGAATTAGTGAGACTGAAGATAAATCACTTGACACCAACTTATTTGAGGAAATATCAGATAAAAGAATTTTAAAAAATGAAGAAACTCTAAGAATTATTTGGGACTATCAAGAGGAATAACCTGCAAGTGATTGGAATACCAGAACAGGGTGGGTAACAGAAAATACAGAGAGAATTGTTGAAGATTTGTTGGCAGAAAACTTCCCTGATATCATGAAAGATGAGAAGATATCTATCCAACATGCTCATCGAACCCCACATAAGGTAGCTCCCAAAAGAAAGTCACCAACACATATTATAATCAAACTTGCCAAAATCAAAGATAAAGGGGCAATTTTAAGAGAGGCTAGGGCTAAATGAAAAGTCACCTACAAAGAAGAATCAATAAGACTAAGCTCAGACTACTCAGCAGAAATCCTGCAGGCAAGAAAGCAATGGGATGACATATATAAAGCCTTGAAGGAAAAAAATTGCCAGCCAAGAATTATATATCCAGCAACACTGTCTCTCAAATATGATGGTGAAATTAGGGTATTTGCAGATAAACAGAAATTTAGGGAATTTGCAAAAATGAAACGAAAATTACAAGAAATACTAAAGGGTGTCCCCCGGTTAGAAAATAGTAACATCAGATAACAACCCAAGACTAGGACACAGGACAGAGCAACCAGATATCAACCCAGATAAGGAAGTCACAAAAATAAAGCTGAAACACTGAAAATAAGGAAACAGAGATGTCAATATGTAAAAGATGACAACATTAAAACAAAAGAGAGGGACTTGAAAAATGTAGACATAGATTTTTCATATGGAGAGGAAGTAAAGGTAATATAAAGAAATAAAAGACTAGTTTAAACTTAGAAAAATAGGAGTAAACATTGAGGTAACCACAAAGGAAACTAACAATCCTACACATCAAAATAAAAAAACAAGAAAAATACAAAGACTCAGCAAATACAAAATCAACAACAATGAAAAAGATGAAAAGAAAATTCATAAAGAAAAATGACTCAGCACAGAAAATTAAGTGGAACAAAAAAACTGTCCACAACACACACACAAAGAATACATCAGATTGACAGTACTAAACTCATACCTATCAATAATTACGCTGAGTGTAAATGGACTAAATGCACCTATAAAG
>NW_004444015.1:7833764-7876800 GCF_000243295.1 Trichechus manatus latirostris
CCATAAAAGTAGAAATCAATAACAGAAAAAGCAAGGAAAAAAAATCAAACAAATGGAAACCTTGCTCAAAAACTACTGGGTTATAGAAGAAATTAAGGATGGAATAAAGAAATTCATAGAATCAAATGAAAATGAAAACACATCCTACTAGAACCAAAAAGCAGAAGTCAGTTTATAGCAATAAATGCACACATCCAAAAAGAAGAAAGGGCAAAAATCAAAGCATTAACCAACCCTACAACTGGAACAAGTAGAAAGACAGCAGCAAAAGAAGCCCTTGGTCTCCAGAAGAAAAGAAATAATAAGAATTAGAGCAGAATTAAAAGAAATAGAGAATAGAAAAACAATTGAGAGTTAACAAGACCAAAAGCTGGTTCTTTGAAAAGATCAACAAAATCGACAAACCGTTGGCCAAATTGACAAAAGAAAAACAGGAGAGGAAGCAAAGAACCCGTATAAGAAATGAGATGGGTGATATCACAACAGACCCAACTGAAATTGGAAGAATCATAACAGAATACTATGAAAAATTGTATTCTAACAAATTTGAAAACCTAGAGGAAATGGACAAATTTCTAGAAACTCACTACCTACTTAAACTAACACAAACAGCGGTAGAGCAAATAAATAAACCCGTAACAAAAGAAGAGATTGAAAAGGTAATTTGAAAACTTCCAACAAAAGAAAGCCCTGGCCCTGACAGTTTCACTGGAGAATTCTACCAAACTTTCAGAGAATAGTTAACACCACTATTACTAAAGGTATTTCAGAGTACAGAAAAGGGTGGAATACTCCCAAACTCATTCTATGAAGCCAGCATAACCCTGATACCAAAACCAAGTAAAGATACCACAAGAAAAGAAAATTACATATCAATATACCTCATGAACATAGGCATAAAAATACTCAACAAAATTCTAGCCAATAGAATTCAACAACATATCGAAAAAATAATTCACCATGATCAAGTGGGATTTATACCAGCTATGCAGAGATGGTTCAACATTAGAAAAACGATCAATGTAGTCCATCACATAAGGAAAACAAAAGACAACAACATGATCTTATCAATCGATGCAGAAAAGGCATTTGACAAAGTCCAACACCCACTCATGATAAAAACTCTCAACAAAGTAGGAATAGAAGGGAAATTCCTCAACATAATTAAAGACATTTATACAAATCCAACAGCCAACATCATCCTAAATGGAGAGACTTTGAAAGCATTCCCCCTGAGAACGGGAACCAGACAAGGATGCCCTTTATCACCACTTTTATTCAACATTGTGCTAGAGGTCATAGCCAGAGCAATTAGGCTAGAAAAAGAAATAAAGGGCAACCAAATTGGTAGAGAAGAAGTCAAAGTATCTCTGTTTGCAGATGATATGATCTTATACACAGAAAACCCCAAAGAATCCACAAGAAAACTACTGGAACTGATAGAAGATTTCAGGAAAGTATCAGGATACAAGATAAACATACACAAATCAGTCGGATTCCTCTACACCAACAATGAGAACTTCAAAGAGGAAATCACCAAATCAATGCCATTTACAATAGCCCACAAGAAGATAAAATACTTAGGAATAAATCTATCCAGAGACATAAAAGACCTATACAACGAAAACTACAAGACACTACTGCAAGAAACCAAAAGAGACCTGCATACGTGGAAAAACACACCTTGCTCATGGATAGGAAGACTCAGCATTGTGAAAAATTTCAGTTCTCCCCAAAGCACTCTGCAGATACAATGCGATCCTGATCCAAATTCCACCGGCATTTTTTAATGAGATGGAGAAATGAAATCACCAACTTCATATGGAAAGGAAAGAGGCCCCCGATAAGTATAGCATTACTCAAGAGGAAGAACAAAGTGGGAGGCCTCACACTACCTGATTTTAGAACCTATTATACTGCCAGGGTAGTCAAAACAGCCTGGTACTGGTATGACAGATACATTGACCAAGAGAACAGAATTGAGATACCAGACTTAAATTCATCTACCTATGAGCAGCTGATATTTGACAAAGACCCAAAGTCCGTTAACTGGGGAAAGACAGTCTCTTTAACAAATGGTGCTGGTATAACTGGATATCCAACTGCAAAAAAGTGAAACAAGATCCATACCTCACACCACGCACAAAAACTAACTCAAAATGGATCAAAGACCTAAATATAAAATGTAAAACGATAAAGATAATGGAAGAAAAAATAGGGATAACGCTAGGAGCCCTAATACATGGCATAAACAGAATACAAACCATAAGTAACAGTGCACAAACACCAGAAGAGAAACTAGATAACTGGGAGCTCCTAAAAATCAAACACTTATGCTCATCAAAAAACTTCACCAAAAGAATAGAAAGTCAACCTACAGACTGAGAAAAAAATTTTGGCTACGACAAATCCAATCAGCATTTAATCTCTAAAATCTACAAGATACTGCAAAATCTCAACAACAAAAAGACAAATAACCCAATTAAAAAATGGGCAAAGGATATCAACAGGCACTTCGCCAAAGAAGACATTCAGGAAGCTAACAGACACATAACGAAATGCTCACGATCATTAGTCATTAGAGAAATGCAAATCAAAACTACAATGAGATACCAACTCACCCCAACTAGGCTAGCATTAATCCAAAAGATACAAAATAATAAATGTCGGAGAGTTGTATAAGAGGAACAATTATACACTGCTGGTGGGAATGTAAAATGGTACAACCACTTTGGAAATCAAGCTGGCACTTCCTTAAAAAGCTAGAAATAGAAATACCATATGATCCAACAATCCCACTCCTTGGAATATATCCTAGAGAAGTAAGAGCCATCATACGAATAGATATATGCATACCCATGTTCATTGCAGCACAGTTCACAATTGCAGAAAGATGGAAACAACCTAGGTACCCATCAACGGATGAATGGATAAATAAATTATGGTATATTCACCCAATGGAATACTATGCAACAGTAAAGAACAATGATGAATCAGTGAAACATAATGTGGAGGAATCTGGAAGGCATTATGCTGAGTGAATTTAGTCAGTCACAGAAGGACAAATATTGTATAAGACCACTATTATGAGAACTGAATGAAAGGTTTAAACACGGAAGAAAACGTTCTTTAATGGTTACAAGGGAGTGGAAGGGAGGGAGAGGTGTATTCACTAGGTAGATAGTAGACAAAAATTATCTTAGTGAAGGGAAGGACAAACACACACTACGGGAGAAGTCAGCACAACTGGACTAAACCAAAGCTAAGAAGTTTCCTGAATACAAACGCTTCGAGGGACAGAGTAGCAGGGGCGGGGGTCTGGGGACCATGGTTTCAGGGGACATGTAGTTCAATTGGTATAACAAAGTTCTTTAAGAAAATGTTCTGCGTCCCACTTTGGTGAGTGGCATCTGGGGTCTTAAAAGCTAGCAAGCGGCCATCTAAGATGCATCAATTGGTCCCAACTCACCTGGAGCAAAGGAGAATGAAGAACACCAAAGACACAAGGAAAATATTAGCCCAAGAGACAGAAAGGGCCACATAAACCAGAGAGTCCATCAGCCTGAGACCAGAAGAACTAGATGATGTCCGGCTACCACCAATGACTGCCCTGACAGGGAACACAACAGAGAGTCTCTGATGGAGCAGGAGAAAAGTGGGGTACAGAACTCAAATTCTAGTAGGTAGTCCAGACTGAATGGTTTGACTGAGACTGGAGGGACCCTGGAAGACATGGTCCCAGACTCTCTATCAGTTCAAAACTAAAACCATTCCCGAAGCCAACTCTTCAGTCAAAAATTAGACTGGACTATGGGACATTAAATGATACTTGTGAAAAGTGTGCTTCTTAGCTCAAGTAGATACATGAGACTGAATGGGCAGCTCCTGTCTGGAGGCAAGATGAGAAGGCAGAGAGGGTCAGGAGTTGGTTGAATGGACAAGGGAAATCCGGGGTGGAAAACAGGAGTGTGCTGTCACAGTATAGGGAGAGCAAGTAGTGTCACATAACAATGTATGTATAAATTTTTGTATGAGAGACTAACTTGAATTGTAAACTTTCATTTAAAGCACAACAATTTAAAAAAATATATTTAATCTTCAATGCAAAAAAAAATAAAATGTGTTTTTTGTAGGGAGCATATAGTTGGGTCTAGCTATTTTAAAAATCAATCTGATAATCACTGTTTCTCAAAGAAATCCACTGAATGTTGATTGACCATTGTTTCTCCAATTTATCCTACCATGTACCTTCTCTTTTGGACATCCTGAGGAGTGTTCCACGGAATGTACTTTGAGGAAACTGCACCAGACCCTTGTTCAAATCTCAGCTTTGAATCAACTGCATCAATATTGCCATTCTGAACAAGTACATCTTTCTGATTATGTTGCTTCCTCCACTCAGTCCTAGTTCCTGCTCATTTGCCACATTGAAATCCTGCCCATTCTTAAAGTTGTGGCAGCAAGAGAGCATGTTTGAGAGCTATACAGATTTAAGTTCAAATCCTTGCTCTACCACTCGTTTATGTGTCCTTAGTTCTCTCACTTCACTTATCTGTGCTTCAATTTCCTCATCTGCAAAATGGGGATAATTATGATACCTACCCCATATGTTTATCGTGGGGTTGTGTGTCAGAGGACTACAGACATTCACTGTGGGGTTTCAGTGGATAAGAATTGCTTCCCACAAATTTTCTTATCATTTGGAAAATTTGTAGGGTTGTAAAGGTCCTTGTCATTTTTCAATGTATTCTGCCCACCTTTATTTTCTGCCCACCTTCAATATATTCTGCCCACCAAGTAGTCGTCAGCAATTTAACCCAAAGGGATGTAAATTGGGCGTTAAATGTCTGTAGAGCAATAGTTGTAATGTAATATAAAGAGGTTTCAAATAGAGAATAGTTTCTTGTTAATAGCTGTACCCCTTCTCTAGCCCCACCCCAAAGAAAGATCCAGAAATAATGAATTTAATAAAAAGAAGTGCAGGCATCACAAAGAACTAGATGAATGTGTTTTGCAATTTTTTACTTTTCAGTCTGGCTGTTGCAGAGATATCCTGGCAACAAGTTAACCATTGCAACTTAGGTCAGAGTGCATTCGAATGAAAAAGCCAACAAACAAGGAGAGATCGTTCAAGTGGGTTTTCAAAAACCAGACTAATGAGAAATTGCAGATAAAAGATAGGCACTCTCTCTCTCTCTGCTGCAAAATAGCCTCTTAAATAGATCATTATTTTCTGGCATCCAGGAATGGCCTGAGGAGAGCAGCATAGTAGGGGTGGCTTGAGATGAACTTTGAAATTAAAAAAAAAAAATGGGGCTTAATTCCATACTTTGGCCCTCACCATCTATGTGACCAGACTTAGGTAGGTGTGTTCACATGTAAGAAATGGCAATAGTAGAACCTAGCTCCGTAAGTTGTCATGAGAGTTGCAAGAGATGATATTGTAAAGAGCCCAGCAGGCTGCCTGGCCTGGGGAGAGTAGGTGCTTGTCTCATCTTCAGAAAAGATCCTTTAGCTTTCTGACTCTTTCTCCCTTTTATTAATGTCTGTTACTAATATAATGGTCTCTCTTGGGTTTTTAAGCCTTCTGCTCCTATGCAATATACACCCTTTCAATTTTTTGGTTCTTGTTTCTATAGTTGATCTCTTCCAGAGAAAATTATACAAATGTGTGGACTCATGGCTTGCAAAATCGTCTGGGTCCATAAACCCAGCCTGAAATTCCTTACTTGTCTTTGGTCGATTTCCTATCCCACCCAACTCTTCAAAATCTCACCACTCAAACACAAGTCCCTCAAATGACTGCCATATGCCACACTCTCAGCAGAAGACCTTGCCCCCTCCCTCACAGAGAAAATCCCTCAGATTCCTGATGTCTTAGTCTGGGTTCTCTAGAGAAGCAAAACCAGTAAAGCATATAAATATATGTACAGAAAGATATATATTAAGGAAATGGCTCAAGTGATTTGTAGAGGCTGGAATGTCCCAAGTCTGTGGGTCAGGATAGAGGCTTCTCATGATTCACATAGCTGCAGGGGCTGATGCACTCCAGATCAGCAAGTCAGACAGCAGGGCCCTGGCTCACAGGCTGTGAAGACCAATGAATCCCAAGATCGGCAGGCAAGATGGCAGGTGAGGTGCTAGCTCAGGTACCAAGAACTGGAGGTCAGATGAACAGGAGCCAGCTGCAGGATCCAGAGGAATTAAAAGCCCATGAGCCTTGCCAGGAAGTCCACCTATACTGGATGCAGGCCACACCCCCAAGGAAACTCCCTTTCAACTGATTGGATACTCACAGCAGATTCCATGATGGAGGTGATCACATTATATCAAATCTCATCATGGAGATGATTACATCATTATACAACTGCCAAACTACGTCATAACTGCCAAAACACTGAGAATCATGGCCCAGGCAAGTTGAAACACAACCTTAATGATCACACCAGACCAGCCCTCTGCTCATTTGTTTCTACATCCATCTTTTCTTTATCATTTCTCCTCTCTAGGATATTACCCTATCTGTATGTTGTCAAAGGTGGCTTAGCATGATGTCTTTTTTCTAACCTGGGCTTTGGATCCCATCCATCCTGACTTTTTAGGGTCTTCTTTCCATCAATTCCCCTCTCCCTTCTGTATTTCAATCTCTTGTTCTATACGTGGGAATCACTATAGGCACTTCTTTGAAATAAAGACTGTTAGGCTCTTGTCAAGAGAACCTGTTGTTTGAGACCCTCTCCTCTTGGTAGTGACTATGGTGTTGTTTGGGACACTCTTCTCTAAGTAGTGGCTGGAAGTCTCTAGGCAGTCATGAGATTGGGTTGTTTATGGAAAGGAAGAGTAACACTGGTTTGTGTGAATAGGACAGGTTATTTAGGAAGTCTAAATTGATAGTCATACAGAGATGGGGTTGGGTGTATAAATAGGCTTGTCATTTACAGAGCCCCACTGTATTTCAGGCAGTCTATCACCAGGGCAAAAGTGGCCTCAGCCACCTCCCTGTACTCTGAACTTTTGAGACAAGGATAACCCCAAGAATGTTTCCATGTCCTTAATATGCAGTGGTGAGAGTTGAGGATGAAAGGAGATTAGGATTTAGGATACTTTGTCTGAGTTATCCACATTCTCGTTCACCTGGTATTTAGCCGAAGAATTCAACCCCCTGTTTCTCATGGTGTCATGGATTGAATTGTGTCCCCCAAAAATATGTGTATCAATTTGGCTATGCCATGATTCCCAGTATTGTGTGATTGTCCACTATTTTGTCATCTGATGTGATTTTCCTATGTGTTGTAAATCCTACCTCTATGAAGTTAGTGAGGTGCAATAGGCAGCAGTTATGTTAATGAGGCAGGACTCAATCTACAAGATTGGATTGTGTCTTGAGCCAATCTCTTTTGATATAAAAGAGAGAAGCGAGTAGAGAAATGGGGGACCTCATACCACCAAGAAAGCTGCACCAGGAGCAGAGCACATCCTTTGGACCGGAAGTTCCTGCACTGAGAAGCTCCCAGACCAAGGGAAGATTGATGACAAGGACCTTCCTCCAGAGCCAACAGAGAGAGAAAGACTTCCCCTGGAGGTGATGCCCTAAATTTGGACTTGTAGCCTACTAGACTGTGAGAGAATAAACTTCTGTTTGTTAAAGCCATCCACTTTTGGTATTTCTGTTATAGCAGCACTAGATAACTAAAACAGAATTTGGTACTGAGAGAGTAGGGGTGCTGCTCTAACAGATACCTAAAATGTGGAAGTGGTTTTGAAACTGCGAATGGATAGAGGACACAGAAGGAAATGAGGAGAACTGTTAATACTAGAGAAGGCACAGATAGTGAGAAACAGCAGCAGACGACCAGCTGCAGAAGAGGACCGGTAGCAGCAGGGGACCGGCCACAGCAGAACCAGGAGACCAGTGCAACATGGTGCTGGAGCTGACCCATGGAGCGAGAGAGTTGAGTGCCTTTGTGCAGGAGGCTTCCTGGCAGAGTGGGATGCCTCCGGGAACTTACTGGTGGAGTTAGGCTTGCCAACCCACGGAGCAAGAGAGCTGAGTGCCTTCCAGCCTAAGTTTACAGGAAGAGTGGGGTTCCTCCAGGCACTTATCAGTAGAGCTACAGAGCTTTGGAACACTTGCCCCAGCACGGCAGATGCGGGCGATGAGGCCTGAGGGCCGAGAGGCCAAGAAACCAGGAAGCAGAAGCTGAAGAGACAAGGAACACAGGAAGCCAAGTTGCCTTAGTCTCAAGGGGTATGGTAACGACCTCTGGAGTTTCAAAGGGTGGAGCCATGGCCTCTGGTGTTTCTAAGGGTGGAGTCGCCACTCTGATGGACTAGGAGAATGGTGCACCTAAAGCTGAGGGAGCAGAGTTGCTGTCCCAGTGGGCCTGGAAGGCGGAGCTAAAGCCCAAGGCTGAGGGGCCTCTACTCAGAATCTGGAGAGTGTGGCCAATACCTAGAGTCTGGAGGGCAGTGCCATTGTGTAAATTGTCTCAGAGAACAGACGATTATTTTCAAAGCCTTGAGGGCTAATGTAATGTGTTCTGCTGACTTGCTTGGTGCCTGTTATCTTTTCTTACCTTCCAGTTTCTCCCATTTGTAATGAAAATGTCTAGCTTGTGACTCTTCTGCCATTGTACCTTTGGAAGCAGATAATTTGTATTCTAGATTTCACAGATGAAGAGGAATTTTTGGATTTTGGACTTGGAGTTGATTTAAGACTTTTTCTATAATACGATGGGGTGAATATGTTTTACATGTGGCAAGGACATGAATTTTGGGGGGTCAAAGGGTGGAATGTCATGGATTGAATTGTGTTCCCCAAAAATATGTGTATCAGTTTGGCTAGGCCATGATTCCCAGTATTGTGTGATTGTCCACTATTTTGTTATCTGATGTGATTTTCCTATGTGTTGTAAATCCTACCTGTATGAAGTTAATGAGGTGGGACAGGCAGCAGTTATGTTAATGAGGCAGGACTCAATCTACAAGATTGGATTGTGTCTTGAGCCAATCTCTTTTGAGATATAAAAGAGAGAAGTGAGCAGAGAGATGGGGGACGTCATACCACCAAGAAAGCAACACCGGGAGCAGAGCTCGTGCTTTGGACCGGAGGTTCCTGTGCTGAGAAGCTCCCAGACCAAGGGAAGATTGATGACAAGGACCTTCCTCCAGAGCCGACAGAGAGAGAAAGACTTCCCCTGGAGCTGATGCCCTAAATTTGGACTTGTAGCCTACTAGACTGTGAGAGAATAAACTTCTGTTTGTTAAAGCCATCCACTTGTGGTATTTCTATTATAGCAGCACTAGATAACTAAGACACATGGTTTGGACAGAGTTGGGGCCATCCTAATTTGCTCCAGGGAGGCCAGGCCAAGAATAAATGGGTATAGTATTGAGTTATTCACACAGGTCAAAATACATTGTTAGTTATACTAATTGCCCCAACTACATGTGAAAAATCATTTTCCAGCTATTGCTTTCATGGATGCAACCAAGATCTGTGCCGTGGAAAAGTCCAGATTCATGAATACCTAGGCTTCTCTGAATTGACAGAAGTGGTAAGGGAAGAGAGGGAAGAAACAGCTATTAGTGCTGAGGCCAAGAGGATCCTGGCAGAGCCTGAAGTCCCAGTTCTTCTTCTCCTTCTAATTCTTCTTCTTAATCATGGGCTTTGAGCTCCATTCACTTAAATACTTAAGGTAGATAGCACCTGAAGGCTGAAGAATAAATACCCTCTTCTTTCTGGACCTGAATGGAGACCTGTGACCGTAGCATATTCCTTCATTTCTTGTAGGTAGTGGCATTTCCCGGCAGTAGGTTATGGGTCTCCCAGAAAAGGCATTCACACAGGTTCCAGGCAAGACCGGCCAAAAGTGGAAGCTGAGCAGCAGATGTAGTATTATGAGTTCAACCTGTTCAAATCTAATCTTTTCTGAGTGGCCCTCTCAGAACATGTTCTTAAGGTATGGGCTTTCTAACACAACCTTAGGTCAGCAGCTACAATTTGGAGGTATGGCAGCTGGTAGACAGACCCTTTCCCGAGGTGAAAGTGGCAATATTCTTCTTTAACAAGAGCATCACATATTTCCTCTATGCATCTAGGAAGCTTGCATTGTTCTCTTAGCACACGTTGTCAGGTCATACATATGGAACTGACTGCCAATACCTGCCTGAAAAATTCCTCAACATGTCAGAGTTGCCCAGAAAATCCCTTGGAAAGAATTGCAATGGCACCATGGGGGCAGAGGTGACTGATGGGTTAGTTCCTAACAATTCCCTGAGTAAAATCCTTCTGTGGCTGATCATATTGGCTGAGTAGCACAACACCCATTCCCAGTCCTTGTCTGCCTTCCTTATAGAAGTTGGAAAAGCTAAATACTATATTCAGGATCGACTTGACAGCAACTGGTTTTTTTTTTGTTTTTTTTTTTTTTTTTGGATCAGGGTTGATGGCCATACTTTCCTCACGGGACTGAGATAATGTGCGTGGCACAAAGTCAGTTCTTAATCCCCGGCGCCTAGTCCAGTGTCTGGCACACAGCCAGGGCTCAACAGTCATGGGTTGGTGGAAAGTGCACAGGGCTTGAAGTCAGAAGATACTTATGAGCTCTTTGATTTTGCCCATAAAACATACTCCCTGAGGATAATCGTATCTAAGTATGGTTGCTTTGAGGATCAAATGAGATTACATGTTTTTAAAAAAATTATTTACTTATACCTTGCCTCTTTCCAAGAAGGATTTGTGGAGGCTTGCAGAAATACATAAACTTCAACAGGAGAAAAAAAAAAAAAAAAGATGAGAAAGCAAAACAGAGATAAACCAAGGGTGGAGAAGTAAGAAGGAATCAGAAAAAAAAGTAGTTTATGCCAAGACTGTCTATGCCAGGAGAAGCCAAGCCTAATAAAAAATGATGTGACTCGCCATGACACATGACTGTGTTGTCCCCCCCTTGCACTGGGTTGGAGTGTCCCCCCAAAAATTCATGTCCACTTGGAATCTCAGCATGTGACCTTTTTTTGAAATAAGATCTTTGTAATGTAATTAGTTAAGATGAGGTTATCCTGGATTAGAGTGGGCCCTAAATACAATGACTAGTGTCCTCATAAAAAGAAGAGGGGACACAGAGGAGTAACACAGAGAAAAAGGCCATTTGAAGCCAGAAGCAGAGATTAGAGTGATATAGTTATAAGGCAAGGAATGCCAAGAATTGCCGGGAGCCACCAGAAGCTGGAAGAGGCAAGGAATGTATTCTACCCTAGAGCCTCCAGAGGAAGCAAGGCCTTGCTGGCACCTTGATTTTGGACTTCTAGCCTCCAGAACTGTGAGAGAATACATTTCTGTTGTTGTAAGCCCACCAATTTGGGGTAGTTTGTTAGAGCAGCCACAGGAAACTCATACGCCTCCCCTCTTTGTCTCCCTCCCACCAACACAGGACCACTGAATGGCTACTTTATACATAAAATAACACTAGCCTCAGTGCCTTCCCACTTTCTCACCAAGATCACCCTAGGGTTCTAGGCAGAAGGGTAGAATCTCCCCTCCCAGGTGGTTCCTTACTGTGATCTCAGTTGCTCATTTCATTTCCCATCTCTTCTTGATGTCTGGAGTGTTCCTGTAACCTGTGCATGGGCACTTCATGTGACAGCTCCAGAGACTGAGGGAGTTCTGATGATCTTGTACCCCATGTATTCCACTAGTCTTATCTGACCTGAGAAATGCCCCTTTCAAACATATGCCCTCCCCTCCCCCAGGTCAACCCTCAAGGGTCTTCTCCAACTCAGGGGGCTGTATGGGAAGGGTAGGCATTGTACGAGTCTTAAGCTCCCAGGGTCACACTATGTCCTAGATCAGCAATCTGAACTTTAGAGCACCCTAGATTTGCCCCAGTATACTCAAGGCAGTAATTCAAGTAGATCTGATTAAACTTTATTGAGCACCTACTATATGCTAGCCACTAAGCTGAAGACAGGAAGTACGAAGATCAACAGGAGTCCCTGAGCTCTTCTAGCTCACAAGTTAAAGTGGGGATTACAGGGCTGTATTACAAAAAAAAAAAAATCCCCCAGTGGTGCAAATGGTTAAGCACTCAGCTGCTATCTGAAAGACTGGAAGTTCGAGTCTACCAAGAGGCTTCTTGGAAGAAAGGCCTGGTGATCTACTACCAAGAAATCAGTCATTGAAAACCCTATGGAGCACAGTTCTACTCTGACACATATGCGGTCACCATGAGTCAGAATTAACTCAATGGCAACTAGTTTTTAATATTTTTATTATAAAAACAGCTACAATTTGTTGAGCACATTAAGTGTCAGGCACTATGCTTTACGTGCATTATCTCATATGATCCTCGAAATAACTCTAAGGACTAGATGCTATTATTATTCCCATTATACGGATGACAAAACCAAGGGCTCAAAGGGTCAGGAGATTTACCCAAGGTCACACAGGCAGTAAGTGCTTGTAAGTCTGGGATCCTGGCTTGAAAGCTTGTGTTCTTAGCCATCTGGCTACATTCAAGGAAAGCTGTGTCAAGTTATTGACAGAGGTACCAAGTGTCCTGGGCATAAAAGGGAAAGAAAGCCCAATTCTAACTGGTAGCATGGGGGTAGAGATGGTGGCTACGTCCCAGGGGTCAGGTTTATTGAAGGAGTAATTTGACCTTAACTAGCTAATTGGGCTATGCCGAAGGCAGATGTCGGGAAGAGCACTCTGGGTGATGCGACTGTATTTGCAAAGGCACAGAGGCAGAAAACTACAGGCTATGTTTAGTAAAGTGGGTGGAGAATAGGATGGAGGCTAGAGAAGAGGGCAATTAATGGAATGAGGTTGGAAAGGGAGCCTGGGGCCAGATGTGGGGAGAAGTGTCAGTAGGGCTTGAATGTCCTAAATTAAGAGGATTAACCCTAATTGCCCTAGTTAGGTTCTGAACTCAAGCAACTTGGCTCCAGAGCTGTACTCTTAACCACCATACACTCTGTTGGCCATAGGCACATGCTCTTTTTTGATCCTCTTCACAGCACTGTTACAAGGCGCCTGTGGGTGGGTTTGAACTGCCAACCTTTCATTTAATATTCGAGCGCTTAACCATTTTCACCACCCAGGGGTTCCCAGAGAGTGACAAAGGGCCTATTTTGTCACTTCAAAGAGGGAAGTCCTCTTTGAGGAGGTGATATTGGAGCAGCAAGCTGCATGAGGTGAGGGAGCAAGCTATGTAGATATCTGGGGGAAGAGTATTCCAGAAAAACTGAATAGCCAGTGTGAAGATCCTGAGGCAGGAACAGGCTTGGCCTGTTTGAGGAATAGCGAGGAGCAAGCAAGGAGCGGGGTACAGTAGGAAATGAGGGTGGAGAGGGGGTCAGGGACTAGGTCATTCAGGGCCCTGCAGACAATGAGAGACCTTTCAATTTTATTCTAAGTATGAGCCAGTGTAGGGTTTTGAGCAGAGGACTGATGTCATCTGACTGGCTCTGAGAAGTTCACTCTATCTGCAGACTGGAGAGGGCAAGGGCAGAAGCAGGAAGGCAAGAGATGCCCTCATGGAGCCTGCATCCTGGTGAGGAAGACAGATCATAAATAAATAGACATGCTAGTAGCACCAGGAAGTGCTAAGTGCTGTGGAGGGGACAACCTGCTAGCCCCTTAGGTTAGATGTAACAAATGGCTGGGTCTTGCAGGGCTAAGTTACGGTGATAAATACAACATTGCTACTGCCCCTGCAGAGTTTGCAGTCAGGTAGAGGGGACCGAAAATGATTTCACGTGAGCTGGCCACAAGTAGAGGTGTGTACCATGAGCTCTAGAAACCAGAGGAGAGAATGATGCTCTGTGTCTGGGGGAAAGAAGACGAGATGGGGTGGGGGTGGAAATTCCAGACAGAGGGAACAGTATAAGCAAAAGCTCCGAGGGAGGCACTTTCAGGCTGCTTTTGAGAAATGCTCTTTCATTAGTTTATGTCAGATCTGCTTAGAGATGACTTATACATAAATAAATCAAGGCAACAAAGAGAGGTGGGTTTATTTTAGATTCTTCTCCAGGAACTTTAAATATGTTACCAAAACAAAAAAAAAAAAAAAAAACCAAAACCATTCCCGTCGAGTCGATTCTGACTCATAGCGACCCTATAGGACAGAGTAGAACTGCCCCATAGAGTTTCTAAGGAGCGCCTGGTGGATTTGAACTGGCGACCTTTTGGTTAGCAGCCATAACTCTCAACCACTGCACCACCAGGGTTTCCTTAAACATGTTAGAACATTTTAAATTGCTAACACCCATCTAGCACAGAAGTCGGCGAACTTCTGTAAAGGTCTAGATGATAAATATGTTAGGCTTTGTGGGCAATATAGTCTTTTGCAACTACTCAACTCTGCAATTGTAGTTTGAAAGCAGTTATGGAAAATACATAAATGAATGGGCATGGCCATGTTCCAATAAAACTTTATTTACAAAATCAGGTGGTGGGCAAGACTTGGCCCACAAAAAGGCAGACTCTGATCTAGTGCTTCGACCCCCCAGTGCTGAGGTCAATGCCCTTCTCCCATGGCCCCACAAGTGCCTGTTGAAGGAGCTGGTGGCCTGACCTACAGTCACTCATTCTAGGTGACAGACAGATCTCAATCCTTTCTGGAAATTACTGATGCCACTGAATCAGTTTTAAAGTGAAAGATGCAAATGCAGAGATTTTATGCCAAAAAAGACGTTAATGCTTGTAAGAGGAGACCCGGCTGAGGTGGTGAATCTAAGAACCACATCTAAAATAAAGTAACAATTATTATAAGGTAGATGAATCATAAGATAAAAGGCAAAGATTTCTGCTTTTATATTTAATTTGGAATCCATATAAAGCCCTGCCAGTGTCTTTCTGCCTCTCTGCACCTGTTTTAAGGTTTCAGTGTAATTTCAAATGAATCTCATTACACTGCAGTATTGAAATAGTATCACTCCAATAACAACTGTATATATAGCGTTCATTTTCCAACTATTAAGGAACACAAAAGAAAAGAAATATTCATAGTGCAATGTCGATGATTTCAGGGCACTAATCTATGCAGTTCTCAACACAGTTATAACAAAACCCAATTCTTACCACAAAAAAGGCGGGTTCTGCAAAGGCCAGCACCTGCTCTTGAAATGGACTGTTGGCTTCCATACCAGGCTATGTATTGATTAGTTGCCATAGTTTATTTGTCATTTTCCTCTTAATTTCATCCTAGAGCAGCACCCTTGGCTAAATGTCTTGAATGGCATCACTTGGTCAGACATGCTGTCAGTTCCAACATTTCTGGGGACTTGATGGTCAAACAACAGATTTGCTTTTTCTTACATTGGCCATCTTGATGACTGAGGGCTTTGCATCTGGAGACTTTTTCTCCACTGCCTTTCCACACTGTCACTCCAAGGAGAGGAAGGTGATTTGTTAGGAAACCTGGAAGAATTCACTTGCAGCAGGATGAGAACTTCGAACAAGGACAACTCTCTAAGCGGACGTCATCATAATCCTCCTCCTCCTCATCATCACTCACACCTACATGGAGCTGACTTGTGCCAGGAACTGCTGTATGTACCTTTACAGCTTTTAACTCATTAAAGCCTCACAACAACCCCCTAAGGAATTAGCATATTTTTACGTGCACACCTTCTATGTTTGTTTGCCAACAGCCCCCTCCCCTGGGGGGTATTTTCATAAGCACACTATGCAAATTTTTTTACAGCAACATGTAAAAAAAATTGGTATAGCAATGCTTATGAAAATACCTCCTTGGGGGAGGGTGCAGTTGGCAAACAAACATAGAAGTCACGCGTTATTTGCATAAAATACAGTAATGCATGAAGTGATAGAGTTCCACTTATGGAATGGGAGTGTGAGGAGCCCCATGGATCTGTTCCTCAATGAAACGACCATAACTTGGGAAAATTAATTTTAAAAAATCAATACTTAAAGTCTCTGGAAATTGTCTACAGTAAATGAAAAAAACATGTATTTAAGAGCATCTACTAAATCTTCAGTAAGAACAGCAAGAGTCTGTGGCATTTCAGCCATGACTTGCTCCCTCCTCCCTGCCAACCTCAGCTTGACAGAAGCTGCATTCCAGCAGGGTGTGACTAAGAAAATGGGGCTCCCTCTATCCTGATGTCCCGATCAAGAGATACCGTATCTCACTGGGAGGGGCAGGCTGCCAGCATTTCTCATCTCCTCAAACTCCAAGTTTCAGAGGCTAAATTCCTGGTGAGCAGCTGAGAAGTAGGGGGCTCCCTCCCTCCACCCAGGCCCTAACCATAGTTAAAAAATCATTAAAAGAAAATCGCATTGATTAGGGGTAGGGTTGCACAGTCGATTATTGTAATTGCTGTCAACAAGTTGTACACCTGTAAAAAGTTTAATTGGCAAAAGTTGTGTGATAGACATATTTACAACAATGACAGAAAAAAAAAAAGAGTAGCTGCTGAGGTTGCTTATGTACAGCCAAACCCCTCATGGGATTTGGTTCTTTGGTTTGGAGGTTCAGGGTCGTGGTTTCATGGGACATCCCAGTTAGTTGGCCTAATAATTTGTTTAGTGCTTGTCTCAGTTATCTAGTGCTGCTATAACAGAAATATCACAAGCAGATGGTTTTGACAAAGAGAAATTTATTCTCTCACAGTCTAGGGGGCTAGAAGTCTGAATTCAGGGCACCAGCTCCAGTGGAAGGCTTTCTCTCTCTGTTGGGTCCGGATGAAGGCCCTTGTCTTCAATCTTCCCTTGGTCTAAGAGCTTCTCAGCACAGGGACCCTGGGTCCAAAGGACACACTATACGCCTGGTGCTTCTTTCTTGGTGGTATGAGGTCCCATGTCTCTCTGCTCGCTTCTCTCTTTTATATCTCAAAAGAGATTGGCTCAAAGCACGACCCAACCTTGTAGATGGAGTCCTGTCTCATTAACATAACTGCCAATAATCCCATCTCATCAACATCATAGAGGAAGGATTTACAACACATAGGAAAATCACATCAGATGAAAAAATGGTGGACAATCACACAACACAGGAAATCATGGCCTAGCCAAATTGATATACATATTTTTGGGGGACACAATTCAATCCATAACAGTGCTTCTGTTCTACCTTCTAGTTTGTTGGGTAGTACCTGGGGTCTTAAAAGCTTGCAAGCAGCTATCCAAGGCAAATTAGTCTCTGTTTACCTGGAACAACAGAGAAAGAAGGAGAGTCAGGAATAGGAGCAGGATATGGAATGTGTGGCTAATTGCCTCCATGAACAACTGCCTCCTTTGCCACGAGACCAGAAGAACCGATGGTGCCCAGCTACCATTACTGAACATTTTGATCAATGATTCTATAGAAGAATCCTAATCAAAAAGGGGGAAATATACAACAGAATTTTAAATTTTCATGGACTCCAGACTTTCTGGAGCCATGGAGGCTGGATAAACCCCTGAAACTATTGCCCTGAGATAATCTATAAACCTTAAATCAAAAATATCCCCTGAAGTCTGCTTAAAATCAAACAATAGTTTAGCTTAACTAGTAAAAAATGTCTGCCTTGAGCACTATGCTCTTTTAAGAACTATCTGTATGGGATCAAATTGACAACAACAATTGAAAGATTAGATAGGAAACTTAGGGGGCAGTGAGTTTATGTTAATGGCGGAGGAACTATTCAGAAAAGGAGGGTGAGAATGTTTGCACAACCTGAAGAATATAATCAATGTCATGAAATTGTACATGCAGAAACGGTTGAATTGGTGTATGTTTTGCTGTGTATATTCTCAACAACAACAAAATAAAGAAAATAAAAAACATTAGAAAATTAAATCATTATTCTAGAAAATAATTGCTTAATCGAAAAGAAGGCAGTAAAAGAGGAATAGAACAAAAAAAGACATGAAAAATATAGAAAACAAAATGTAAAATGGCAGGTGTAAATCCAACTTTCTCAATAATAACATTAAATGTGATTGGATTAAATCATTCAATCAAAAAGTAAAAATTATCAGACTGGATAAAAAAGCAAGATCCAACTGAATTTTTATATCATAGCAATAAACAGGAAACCCTGGTGGTGTAGTGTTTAAGTGCTACAGCTGCTATCCAAAAGGTCAGCAGTTCAAATCCACCAGGTGCTCCTTGCAAACTCTATGGGGTAGTTCTACTCTGTCCTATAGAGTCACTATGAATCAGAATCTACTCGATGGCAATGGGTTTGTTTTGTTTTTTTATTAGCAATAAACATTCTGAAAATGAAATTAAGAAAACAGTTCCATTTACAATAGCATCAAATAGATTAAGATACTTAGGAATAAATTTAACAAAATAAGTGCAAAACTTATACTTGAAAAACTACAAAATACTGTTGTTAGTAATTAAGGAAGTTCTAAATAAATGGAAAGGCATCCCATGTTCAAGGACTAGAAGACTTAATATTGTTAAAATGACATAGTTCTCCAAATTGGTCTATAAAAATCCTACTGGCTTCATTGCAGAAATTTACAAGCTGTTCCTAAATTTCAAGGGACCCAGAATAGCCACAACAACCCTGAAAAACAATGAATAAAGTTGAAGGACTCACATTTTCTGATTTCAAAATATACCATAGAGCTCCAGTAATCATGACTGTGTGGTACTGGCATAAAGATAGACATAACAGACCAATGGAAAAGAAGTGAGAATCCAGAAATAAACCCATAAATTTATGGTGAATTGGTTTTTGACAAGAGTACCAAGATCATTTAACGGGGAAAGAATAGTCTCTTCCACAAATGGTGCAGGACAACCTGATATACACATGCAAAAGAATGAAGTTGAACCCCTTGCTCACACCATACAAAAAATTTAACAACAACAAAAAATGGACCTCAAACAGGTAAAACTATAAAAGTCTTGGAAAAACACATAGGCATAAATCCTTATGATCTTGGATTTGGCAATGATTTCTTTGACAGGACACTAAAAGCACAAGCAACAAAAGAAAAAAACAGATAAATTGGACCTCATGAAAATGTGAAACTTGTACTTTGAGGGGTGCTATCAAAGCGAAAGGGCAACCCACAGAATGGAATAAATCATTTGCAAATCACGTGTCTGATAATATATAAAGAACAATGAAACAACTCAATAATAAAAGAGAAATAACATAATTTTAAAAATGGCCAAGTGATTTGAATAGACATGTCTTCAAGGAAGGATATACAAGTGGCCAGTAGGCACATGAAAAGATGCTCAACATCATTAGCCGTCAGGTAATGTAAATCAAAACCACAGTGAGATACTACCTCATGCCCACTATCCAACCAACTAACCAAACAAACAAATCAATTTCTGTGGCGTTGATTCCGACTCATAGTGACCGCGTGAATTTCAGAATAGAACTGGACTTCATAGGGTTTTCAAAGACTGTGATCTTTTGGAATTAGATTGCCAAGCCTTTCTTCTGAGGCACCTCCAGGTGGATTTGAACTGCTAACCTTTTAGTTAGTAGCTGAGTGCTTAACGATTTACACCACCCAGAACAACCTCACACTCACTAGGATGGCTGTAATATTAATAGTAATAAAAATTAAAAAAAAACAAGTGTTGGTGAGGATATAGAAAAATCAGAACTCTTATACAGTGCTGGTGGGAATGTAAAATTGTTCAGCCGTTTTGGAAAACGGTCTGGCAGTACCTCAAATCATTAAACGTAGTTTACCATATGATCTAGCAATTCCACTCCTAGGTATCTATCCAAGAGAAATGAAAATATATGTCCGCACAAAAACTTGTACATGAGTATTCACAGCAGTATTACTCATAATAGCCAAAAAGTGGAACAATCCAAATGTCCATCAACTGATGAACTGATAAAGAAAATGGGACCTATCCATACAATGGAATATTATTCAGCCATAAAAAGGAATGTAGTATTGATACATGCTACAACATGGATGAACCTTGAAAACATCCTAAGAGAAAGAAGCCAATCACAAAAGACCACATATTGTATAATTCCATTTACATGAAATGTCCAGAAAAGGCAAATCTGTGTAGACAGCAAGTAGATTAGTGGTTGCCTAGGGCTGGATGGGAGCTGGGGGGAATTGGGGAGTGACTGCTAGTGGGTAAGGAGTTTCCTTTTGGAGTGATGAAAACATTCTGGAATTAGATGGTAGTGAGGTTGCATAACTCTGTGAATATATTAAAAGCCATTGAATCGTCCACTTTAAATGGATTAATTTTATAGTGTGTGAATTGTATCTCGTTAAAGCTGTGAAGAAAAAGTGATATGAGTAAAAGCAAAATCCATACTTCCATCTGCCTTCCCTAAAAGTCATATTTGAATGAAACAGGCCTGCAGTTCGTTTGTGTGCGTGTTTATTTTTCTTCAATTTATTACAGGATCACAATGTGTGTCAATAGGAAAGTCTACCTGGTGACAATTTGGGTAATTTAATCCCCCTTCCAGCACATTTGGGGTACAGTTACTTAGACGCCGTCAGCGTTAGAATAGCAGGAACATCAAATACGGAGCCACAGGGAAGGTTGAGTGGGTCTGATGAGTTTCGTTTTCTCACTCCGCACCGGGGAAGGTCTTAAGGCTTGGCTCCATGGCTGCTTTGAAGTCTCCCCTATGTGTATTTGAGGTTATGGGATTAGACCCACCCCAAATTTAGATCAGAAAATGAGAGCAAATAGCAAGCACGAGTTTTCTCTGGGACCCACCTTCACGGCTCTTAGTCCAGAGAAGAAACCCTTTTGTAGTTTGTGATGTAGTTCCGGGATGTCTAAGTTTGTCATGCACTCTCCCTATAATCCACCTCCTAGAAGTTCTAACTCTAATATTTATTTTTTAAATGAAGGCCGTATGAAACTATTTTTGTTTGGACAATTTCTGGTAATTTCCTATGATCACCGGAGACACTGTAAAGTGAGGTGGAGCACTAAAGCTAGGCTTTGCTCCTCTAGAAGGGAAAGTGTGTTAACATTTATTGAGTGTCCATGGTGAATGGCACTGTTCAAGGCACTTTACATATGCTCTCTCCTTCAACTCTTGAAATAACCCAATGAGGTAGGCATTGATAACCACATTTTTTTTAGAGTTGTACATATTTATTTTTCAGCCACCTTATTAAGCTCTCTTATTAATTTTTTAAAATTGTATTTTTTGGTGAGAATATACACAACAAAACATACACCTGTTCAACAATTTCTACATGTACAGATCAATGTCATTGTGTACATTCTTCACGTTGTGTTACCATTCTCATTATCTCTTCCCATATTGTTTCACCACCATTAACTTTTATTCTCTATGCCTCTTAAATTTCTGCTACTGCTGTCAATTTGGTCGCATATAAATAATTCTTTAAAAGAGTGAAATGTTCAAGGCCAACATTCATTATTCATTCAGCTAAACTTGTTTTGCTTATAGAGAACTTCATGGGATAGTTTTGGTTCAAGGATTAAAGATTATTTCAGGACAATAGATTCTGGGTTCTCCCCATCCCAATGGAGCCAGTAAGTCTAGCTTCCACAGGAATTTGATGTTCTGTTCCACATTTTTCCTCCTTTTGATCAAGGATCCATCTATTGATCAAAATGTTCGGTAATGATAGCTAGGCACCATCCATTTCTTCTGGTCTCATGGCAAAGGAGGTTCATGGAAGCAGTTAGACCTGCAGACATTTTTTTTTCCTCCTTTTCCTGGGTCTCCTTTTTCTTCTACTACTGCAGGCAAATACAGACCAATTGCTGTATCTTGAGTGGTTGCTGTCACACCCACATTTTACAAATAAGCCTAGTGAGGGTCAAGAAGAGCAAAAACTTACCCAAGGTCACATGGCTTTCATTTGCTACAACTACTATGAGGCCCCAACTCTGACTGACTCCAAAGTGCATGATCTTGTTCACCACTGCACCAAACTGGTCTCTTTGTTACTAGATGCTTGAGAGAACCACATCTAACTGCAAGTGATCTGCAGCCTCTACATATCAATATTCTAGAAGATTACCCATTCAGGCAGCAATTGTTTTAGGATGGCTTGTATACTTGCAAAGTGGTTGCGTCTGTGGATTTTCCACTAATCAGAAGAGTGGCATGTTGTACTACTTCCATCATCCCAATGCTTGAAATAAATACTACATGATTTCAACACCTTCCCCTATATCTCAAAACAGGGAAATGGTGATGCACTAATGGAGTACATTATACTGAAGTCCCATTAGGCTTTTACCAGATTCATAGAATTATAAGTCAAACACTGAATGGAGGGACTTATTAGGTAAACACATGTACAGGAACTATTAATTTTTAATTTATCCTCTGTAGAGTTTGACCTCCAAATATCATTTTGAGGTCTCTAATTGGGCAGTGTTCCAGGATGAGCGCTAGGGGTGGGAGGGATGTTCCAAACCCATACCTGTTCAGATAAATGGAGATATCATTAGCAACAAGAAGCAGGTGATCATGGCTTCTCCCGTTTTTCATAAATTACACTAAATAACCATAATGCTGCAATTTAGTGGTCCAAAGTTCATTCTATTCAGCAGGCCATCCATAGTCAACAGTTTAAAGAAAAGGGACCTGCTGAGAAAATAGTGGTCTAATCAGATGCCATAAAATCGAGCTGATGAGATGACTCTCATTTCTTTTTTTGTCAGGGGATTCTAATGAAGCAATGCTCGGAGGGGATTCATAACTTTGGGCCCCCTGTTTCATTATTCAGGTCAGCTGCACCCAGTTCCAAATGAAGCTAGGAGCCTAATCCCACAGGCTATTTATAGACATGCTGGGTTGTGCGGGAGACTTATTAAATCTCAATTTCCTAGCTGCCAAATTGTACACGTTGTCTTGGTTCCTATAGAGATTATGAGGAGGCTTTGGGGAAAGAAGGCAAATCAAAGGGTGCAGTAATCAAATGAAAAAGTACTGAAGGATGGTGCCTCCTAAACTAATTCATCAGATGCTGAAAGTGGGAGACAAGGGGGCTCCATTTGTGTACAGCACCATAACAGCTTTCACAATAAGGTAAACACCTCAGAGGCTCAGGTGGCAAACACAGGCAGGCTCAAGAGGGAAGTTTCCATGACACACCTAGAACACCTGGAAAGAGCCTGAAGAAGGAGGGGAAGATAGGCTGACCATCCATCTAGTGTCTGCCAGTCAGGCCCCTGGGCCTTAAGAAATCCACCTGCCAATATGTACATGTCTTCTCCCAGAGAGGCTGAAACAAACCAACTGGGAGTTCCTGAACTTATTCCGTGAATACTTTCCCACTGGAATATAACTTCCCGTGGGAATTATATTTAAAGCAACGCCAACATGGTAAGTGGAAAATGGATATATTTCCTTTTGGAACAATGAATAGACTGAGAATGTATTTCGAATGAGTTGGAATCGACTTGACAGCAACTGAAAGAAAGAAAAGAAAGGTGGGAACCAATGGTTTTAGCTACGGAAGCAATACTGAACATGAGTTACATAGGGTAAAGGTGAAAGTGACTATGATAAATGAAGCTAGAAGGCAGGAGGTCTGGGAACTAGTGCAGGGTGTGAAATGGCTCAGGACCAAAGCTCTGAGTGGTGCCCAGGTGACTGAGATGAACTTCTCAACCCACTTCCTGATGTGGTGCCAGCTGTGTGGTGTAGGGCCAAGCCTGGCAGCTTAAAACAAATAGAATCTGGCACCTATAAAACTCAAGACTCCAGATAAACATAATTTCTATGAGAAAATTCTCCCAGGGTTGTAGCTTAGCCTGCCAAGAGTACATTTCTATCCTGCTGCCCTGACAGATGCAGTACGGTTATTCCCACCCCAGCAAGCAGAAGAAGTAGGAACCACTGGTGGGGACTGCTATGGCTGAAGGAAGTTTCTAGTGTTGGGGCCCGAATGGAAGTCTTGAAATATTCTATCTTCCCATGAAGGGGATCTGCTTAAGCTCATACACTGGGGGCTGCCTATAATCTGCCATGTTTGTGTGTAAGTCAGTTTTGTGTCAGATCATATACACTGATGGTGTGGGCCCTCTTCTTGTGTAAAATGTCTTGGTGACTTTTGCACAGGGAGCTTGTTGTTGTTGTTTTCCCAGTTGAAGGCAGGTACTAACCAAGATAGGCAAAAAGGAAATAGACAGTCTTGTGGCCAGAAACAAACGACACCAAGAGATATTAGCTCCAGACACTCAACTTTCACAGCTGGCTGGAATGTTTAACATCTCTAGTCCTAAGCCATCATCTGCCTTTCCCTAACACAGCCACTTTCTCTACCATACATACATGACCCAACCTTTTGCAGGAGGAGTGAAAGCCACTGGCTATTGCTCACCCATGTTCGTTGCAGCATTATGCACAATAGCAAAAAGATGGAAACAACCTAAGTGCCTATCAAAGGATGAATGGATAAACAAACTGTGGTACATACACACAATGGAATACTACACAACCATAAAGAATAATGATGAATCTGTGAAATATCTCACAACATGGATGAATCTGGAGGACATTATGCTGAGTGACATAAGTCAATCACAAAAGGACAAATATTGTATGAGACTACTATTATAAAAAGGAGCCCTGGTGGCGCAGTGGTTAAGCATTCGTATGCTAACCAAAAGGCTGGCAGTTTGAATCCACCAGCTGCTCTTTGGAAACCCTATGGGGCGGTTCTACTCTGTCCTGTAGGGTTGCTGTGAGCTGTGGAAACCCTGGTGGCATAGTGGGTAAGAGCTACTGCTGCTAACCAAAAGATCAGTAGTTCGAATCCACCAGGTGCTCCTTAGAAACCCTATGGGGCAGTTCTACCTTGTCCTATAGGGTTGCTATGAGTGGGAATTGACTGAACGGCAACAAGAATAGGTTTACACACAGAAAGAAACATTCTTTGATGGTTACCAGGGATAGGAGGGGGAGGGAGGGAGAATCACTAACTAGATAGTAGACAAGTGTTAATTCTAGTGAAGGGAAAGGCAATACACAGTATGAAGGAAGTCAGCACAATGTGACCAAGGCAAAGGAGGACACTGAGAAGTATGCAAGAATAAAGGGTAACTATGGTAAATGCTATAACATATGCAATCCTGCAACAACAGTACTAACAAACAATTTGTGAGTAGATACATGGGTAAATATGTATGCTAAATAGGTGAGGGAGGTCGTATGGGAGTATACCCATACACATATATAGTTATGGTTGTGGATATTTCTACATACATATTTGTAAATGCTTCATGTATACTCATATATATAACAGAGCACATAAGGGGCACGGTTAGAGAAATACTTAGCCATCAGAGCTGAACTACTGGGTTTGAAGGCTAAGGACTATAGTCTTGGGCGACATCTAGGTGAACTGGCAAAACACAGTTCATAATGTTCTACATCCTAATCTGGTGAGTAGCATCTGGGGTCTTAAAAGCTTGTGAGCAGCCATCTAAGAAGAAACTACTGGTTTCTTCACGCCTGGTGCAAAGGAGAATGAAGAAAACCAGAGACTCAAGGAAGTAATCAGTTCAAAAGACTAAAGGCCCACTTGAACCACAGGCTCCTCTAACCTGAGACCCGAAGAACAAGATGGTGCCCGGCTACCACTACTGAATACTCTGACCAGGACCACAATAGAAGGTCCTAGTTAGAATGGGTAAAAGATGTAGAACAAAATTCAAATTAAAAAAAAAAAAAAAAAAACAGACTTATTGGTCTGATAGAGGCTGGAGGAACCCCTGAGACTATTGCTCTAAGACAACCTTCTAACTTGAAACTGAAGATAATCCCAGAGGCCACCTTTCAGCCAAATAATAGGCCTATAACATAAACAATAACACTCGTGAAGAATGTGCTCCTTAGAACAATCAACTATATGAGACTAAAGGGCAACATTTGCCCAAAACCAAAGGTGAGAAGGCAGGGAGGGACAGTTCTGACACGTTGCGAGGATTGTAGCCAATGTTACAGAACAATTTGTGTATGAATTATTGATTGGAAAACTAATTTGCTATGTAAACTTTCACCTAAAGCTATTTTTTTTCACACTATCTCAGCATGGCACCTTGCACCTAGTAGTTGCTCAGTAACGTTTGTTGACCGGAGACGTTGCCTCTATCTGAAGAGCAACCATTCCAGTACTTTTCCTGTTCAATCTGAATGAACCCCAGACCACCTCCCCTTCCATTAACTCTGGAAATACCAGAATGCTGTCTGTACAATGAGTGCATGCTTTCTTCTTCCTTGGAGACTCATCAGGAGCACTGGGGAGAGTCAATCAACCAACAACTATGTACCAAACACCTACAGTGCGCCAAGCAGGCGACAGCTGCAGGGTAGTTACAGCTCCTTGGAGAAAGCTCCAGATACAAGGTAATATTGTCATTAATGGTTTCCATGTCATTTACTTTCCCCACATATTAAAGTGTTGTTGGTTCTAATTACTCAGTCTATCATCCTTGTTATTAGCTTTATGTTTCTCTGTGTCTTCATAGATAAGGCAGTTCTAGACATTATAGCAGGTAACAGGCCAAGAAAATTCAGGTCAATGTGATTAGCTAACATTTGTAGAACACTTTCTAGCTATTATAAAGGGTATTCACAGACATTTCCCAGTAGGATTCTGTGCCAAGTACTCGACAAGGCGTGATGAGTTGAAATGTTTTAAATTGAATTTGACAGTCCTCAAGAGACAGTATTTTAACGCAGGATTTGGCAAACTATGGCCCATGGGCCAAATCCCGTCCACTGCCTGTTTTTGTAAATAAAGTTTTATTGAAACATAGCCTCACCCATTTCTTTATATATTGTCTATGGCTGCTTTCCTGCAACAACAGCTGTGGATGGATGGGCATCCGAGTGAGCTCTAAATGCAAATACTTGAAACAGCTACTACGTATCAAGTGACTGATGTTTGCCATGGCCATCGCATTCATTATTTCACACAATTCACCTGATCTATGTGATTTAATAATGCTGTTGTTAGGCGCTGTCAAGTTGGCTATGGCTCATGGTGACCTTATGTATAACAGAACAAAACGTTGCCCAGTCCTCTGCCATCTTCATGATCGTTGCTGTGTTTGAGCCCATTGTGGCTATTGTGTCAATCCATCTCACTGAGGGTTTTCCTCTTTTCCATTGGCCCTCTATACCAAATATGATGTCCTTTTCTAAGGATTGGTCTTTCCTGATGACATGTCCAAAATAAACGAGCTGAAGTCTCACCATCCTCTCTTCTTAGAAGCAAGGACATAATAACAGGTGGCAGTTATTGTGCTAATCAGGGTTTGGTTCTTAATCTGGTATCCATAAACGTGAATAGAAAAACAATTACGACCTAATTTCCACTAACCTCTCACTGAAAGCAAGCATTTTCTTCAATTATGCATGTAGGTAACAGACCAGATGATGCCTCTGACTTTATTCCCAACAGAAAGATGGCAGATATGTTTACAGTTGTCACAGTTATCTAACAATACTGTTTATGTTCATTATTACTTTAAAAAATGATAGATATTAGACTGACCGCTAAATTTTATTATTTATTTAATGTGCTACTAAAGACGCACAGATATCACAAATTTGTTTTAAAAATATTTTGGTAACTTTATTTCATTATTACTAGTTTCCCCCTTGTAATCCAATATATTTATGCATTTAAAAGTATTATTCTGAGAAGCGGTCCACAGGCTTCACCAGACTGCCAAAGGGGGCCGTGCACACAAAGGTTATGCATTAATTCATTAAGTCTTCATGACCACCCTAGGTGATGGGTATGACCACCCTAGGTGATGGGTATGACTACCCTCCACCAGACCACCCTAGCTTTATAGAAGAGGACAATAAGGAACAAAGCTATTAATTAAATTATACAAGGTCACACAGCTAGTGGTGGAGCTGAGATTTGAACCCAGACATTCTGAGTCTAGAACCCACGCAGTTAGCCAACAGCCTATACTATCCGATCCTTATTGTAAGTGTCATTATCCCCATTTCATGGATGAGGAAACTGGTCTTTTTTATAAAGGAGGAAGTTGAAGGCTATTTGTGAATAGGAAAAAGGAATGAGCTTTTTTGAGCACTTACTGTGCCAGGCTCTTTTCATACATATCTCATTTTATCCTCTTAACAGCCCTCAGCATTTGACTGATGAGTGAACTGAGACCTAGAGAGAGTAAGCAACTTGCCCACCATCACACTGCTATTAAGCCATGGAGCCCACGTCTATCAGCTTCCAGAGCTCTGTGCTGTGGCTGGCGCGCCTACGCCTGGCGCGCACACACTCTCTCTCTGTCTCAACTACACCACACTACCTAATTAGTATGTAAATTATCTCATGCAATCCTGAGGTCTTATTTCATTCATGGGGTTTTAAGTGAGGGAAAAATATTGCAAAGAAATATCTATGCCTCTTTCCTAGGAGAGCCGAGAAAACAGATGGGCTAGATCAGTGTGGATTAGCATGGTGCATTTTTAAGAAAAATATTTCCTGTGAGGTTTAAGAATTTCATAAAACCGCGTGTAAGTACTAAATTTAAAAATAAATGAGTAGATTGATATTCATCAGAATGATGAATGTTTCAAGTGAAAATAGAATACTGGCAAAGAGGACTTCCAAGCAAGAAAATTGACATCGATACAAAAAATAGGGAAAAAAAGAATTGAAATAAATCATGGCACAAACTCGTTTCAAGGGTTTCACATAAAATGATTTAAACAATACTGAATTAACATCAAAAATATTCTTGCTCAACTATTTGGCCTGATTCCTTGAGTAAACTTTCAACCAGGGCAGAGTTTAAAGTGTTTTGTATCAGTTACGATTTGCAAATCAGGGAAAGCAACTATGGATGGGAAGCCCTTTTCCTGGGGAAGAATCGCTTTGCTTACATCTGAACTGTTTACACTCACAAATCACAGCGTCCTTCAGACGTGGCCTAAGCTTTTCCTTGGCAATAATGTTAAAGCTGGCCCTAAGAGAATGCGAAACCCCGCCCCCAGAAAACCGTTTCATTAGCCGCCTGCCTCTTCCTGCGAGGAGAGCTTCGTTTCCCAAGGCTCTCAGTGGTCACAAACCATGTTTCTAATGCAACTAAAAGATTCCTCTTCACGGACACTTAATGATGCCGAGTGTGTCATTACGACAAAAACAAACAAAACCTTGTGTCTTCAGAAAGGAAGCCTGGGGCCTCATGGTCCCGAAATGAACACGGACGCGGGAAATGAAATAGCCGGTATTTGAAGAAGCCCTTCAGGATTCTATGGAGCGTCGGGGAAGGGGCCCTGGATTTGCAGTTGGCGGATTTCAGACCTGGCTGCGCACCACTTAGCCTCTCTGAACCTCAGCGACTTCGTTTGTTCAGTGGCGTTGGATTCCACCAGCCCGCCATCACGCAGGCGCAGATCCTGCCATTTCTTTACCCAGTATCGCCTACCAGGCTCTGTGTTAAGTCGGGGTGACTGTGGTAAACAGTGACTGTGATCCATGCATGTAACAATAATTGGTTCCTAGTAATGTGTAAGATATCATCATCATTATTACACTGCCATGATTTCAGCGTCCCTAACGCTTCTCCCGTCAGCCCGTTTTCTTTCGGTTTTGAACAGTGTTTGTTGATTTTCCCCCCGATTTTATAAATAATTTGTAACTATGGTCAATGATCTGGAAAACACAAAAAGATACAAACAAAAAAATGGAAACACCCATAATCATGTTGAAAGGCGACAAGGCCACCCAGTCAAGCATAGGCCTTAGACAAGAACTGAGGAACAGAAGACCCTCTGGTTGAACTACACATCTAGGCGGCGGCGTTCCCACTGCGCATCCAATTTGTCCCTCCCACCATGCCATGACCAGTGTCAGGCACTGGAGGGGCTGCAACTGAGAGGAGCAGGGGTCCAAGGGGACATGCAGTCGACCCCTTCCTCCTTTTCCAGAAGACCAAGAGAGGACCTCTCGGTCGGGGCAGCTCACAGAAACGGGGGCACATTCCTAGCCTGGAGGGCCTGCGCTCAGGTGGGGAGATTCCTTCATCTCGGAGAGACCTAATCTGCGGCCCGCCGGCCGGCCGGCTGGCGGCCCTGCGGACCCCGCGTCCCCCCGGCTGGCCGCCAGGCCCGAGATCGGATCAATGCAACTGAGGCTCTGCCCTGTGATCGGCCAGCCCGGGCTTCGGGGGCCTAGCGTGTCATTCAGGCCCACTGAGCTGTGTTTCCCTGCCGGCCCGCCCGGCCTTTGTGCCGCGCTGGCCCGCCCCTCGGCTCGCTCGCCTGCACGCTTTGTTTGGCAAACACAAAACGCCGGCCCAGCGGCGGGCCCTTTTCAAGCTCCGCAGCCGGCCCTTGAAACGCCGCGAGGCTCGGCTACCTGGGAACACCTCTGGGCCAGACCGAGTGGCCGCGGTGGCCCGTGCCCCCGCTGGGCGCGCAGGTGGCCCGGGCGACGCCCCCCGGGACGGCCGGGCCGGGCTGGGGCCGGGGCACGGGCGTCCCCACCCCGCCAACCCGGATCACCGCTGCTTCCAGGCGCCGGCGTTCCCTTTGAAAACCCGGGGCACTTCGGGGGCCCCTCCGCTCGCCTTTGTGTTTTAAATGGCCCAGAAGTTCACTTGACACAGAATGTAGAAGCCTGAGAACAGGTTTGGATGAAACACTCCGAGCTCTAATCGCAGCAGCCTGCACTGGCCACCAAGGGCCCCAAAGGCGAGGGCTCAAGACTGATAATAGTAAAAGCAACCACATCGGCGGTAACACCAGCTTCTGTTTACTAAGTGCTTACCATGTGCCAGGCACCATGCTAAGCGCTTTACCAGCATGATGACATTTACACTTAATTTACAACAACCTCGTGATGTGTGGATTAGGGACTCTTGCATCATCAGGAAAGCTCAGGGTCAGAGAGGCTAAGAAGCTCCCTCCTAACTACTACCATAAAAAACCTGTTGTCATCGAGTGGATTCCAACTTTTAGCGACCCTGTAGGATAGAGTAGAACTGCCTCTTAGGGTTCCCAAGGAGCATCTGGTGGATTTGAACGGCCAACCTTTTCGATAACAACCGTAGCTCTTAACCAGTACACCACCAGGCCACCCCCCCCCCCACTACTGTCGTCGTCCTCAATTTAATGTCCTCTGGTGGTACAAACAGTTAATGAGCTTGGCTGCTAACCAAAAGCGTGGAGGTTTGAGTCCATCCAGAGGCAATGCAAAAGAAAGGCCTGGGAATCTACTTTTGATAGATGCCCACCTCTACTCTGGCACACGTGGGATCATCATGAGCTGGAATGGATAACTGGTTTACTTAAATAGTAGAATTCATTGACATCTCTTAGCCCTGATAAGAAATTTTTTTTTTTTTTTTTTTTTGCCATTCCTGTACATGCCATGCTCTGTCTTGCTTTTGCCAGTTGTCTTCACAGACTCAGTTGAAGAGACTTTTTAGGTGTTGTCACATAATAATTATTATTGGAGTAGCCACAATTTGTTGGAGATTTATGGTGTGCCAGGCACTTTGCTAAGTGATTAAATACATCATGTCATTGAATCCTCACAACAGTCCTCTGGGATGGGTTCTGATATTGTCTCCATTTTACAGCTGAGGAAACTCAACAGCTGAAATAACTTGTCCAAGGGCACACAGCCAGCAAGGACTTGGCAGAGCCAAGGTTTGTCTGAAGCCAATGCCTGTTCTCTAAACTATTCAACTATATTGCCTCCGATTATTATTAATTGTTTTAATTTCTACAAGTTTTCAAAGGAGGCCTTTTTGTTTTCCAAAAATTGCCTTTCGAGTTAACTTAATTGGTAGTCACTTGGTTCAGGTTATTGTAATTCCCTTTGGGCTTATTTTTTCCTTGAAAAGATTAAAATAGCTTCAAACTGTAATAATACTGAAGGGCAACAAGGAGAATGGGGCGCCTTATTGGGTAGGTCCACTCATCAACGGGTATCTGTTGGAGGCACAGAAAGTGACTACCGCCATACTAAAAACTTTTAGAACTTCCCACCCCATTTATACAGCCAGAGCACACAGCGTCAATGAGAGCAAATGGCAGAGCTAGCAGCTTGACTCTGAGTTCAAGAATTATCTAGAGCTGGAAGGGACTTCAGAGTTCACCTGGTCCAACTCCTTCATTGTTGAGAAGGGGAAATGGAGGCTCAGAGAGGGGTGGGACTAACTCAAGATTAAACAAAGAGTGGCAGAGCCTCCACTGGAACTCAGATGTACTGACTCCATAATACCTTAATTCCTACATGAATTCAGCAAATATTAACTGAGTGTGCTGGGTGCCGGGCACTCAGGTTGTTGTTGTATGCTGTCGAGTCGATTCCGACTCCTAGCGACCCTATAGGACAGAGTAGAGCTGCCCCATAGAGTTTTCTAGGCTGTAATCTTTACAGGAGCAGATTGCCAGGTTTTTTTCTCCCACAAAGCAGCTTGTGGGTTCGAATGGCCAACCTTTCAGTTAGCAGCCAAGCGCTTAACCATTACAGCACCGGCGCTCCTTCTAAGATTAGTTACTGCACAATATAGCTCATTATCAGCTCTGTACCGTGTTTCATTGTGTGAATATTACCACACAATGTATCCACCCATTTTATTGTTGATGGACATTTGGGTTGTTTCCAACTGGGGGCTACTTGGTTCTATTCTATTTTTGTTGTTGCTGTTATTGTTAGCTGCCGTTGAGTTAGCCCCCCGATACATGGAAACCCCATGAACAATGTGACTGGACTGTTGTGATCCATAGGATTTTCACTGGCTGATTTTCAGAAGTAGATCACCAGGCCTTTCTTCCTAGTCCATCTTAGTCTGGAAGCTCCGCTGAACCCTGTTCAGCATCATAGCAACATGCAAGCCTCCACTGACAGATAAGTGGTGGCTGCACATGAGGTGCATTGGCCGGGAATAGAACCAGGTTTCCTGCATGGAAGGTGAGAATTCTATCACTGAGCCATCACTGCCCCTCTATTTTTAATTACACCTGAACAAGGTTTTTCAGCTTTAAACTTACACAGACATTAGAACGACATGTCCTCAAAATAAAGGAGATGGTTTCACCCTCTCCTACTTAACGTCCTCTGTTTGCTCCCCCGTCTCTTCCCTCAGAATCAAATCTGAATTTCTTAGCATGGCATTCAAGACCTTGTCCCACATATCCCAACCTAAATCTTGAGCCTCATCTCCTGCTACAACTCCAGCTACTCACTTCTCATAATTCCGCAGACATACCAGGCCCTTTCATAACTCTGTGCCTTTGCACACGCTTTTGCTACTATATGGGATGCTTTCTTCTTTACCAGGAGAACTTGCACTAGTTCTTCAAGACCCGGCTCCAATGTCACCTCCTTTGTGAAACTTTCCCTAAAACTTGTAGGTAGAATCAACTGACACTCAGCTTCTGGGTTCCCCCCACAACTGTTTCATCTTATTCTTTTTTAACAAATGCTTACATGGTATTTAAGGAGTCCTGGGTGGTGCAAATGGTTAAGTGCTTGACTACTCACTGAAGGGTTGGCAATTCGAACTCACCCAGAGGCATGTGGGAAGAAAGGCCTGGCGATCTCCTTCTGAAAGGTCACAGCCTTACAATCGCTACGGAGTGTGGTTCCACTCTGCAATATATGGGGTTGCCGTGAGTTGGAATCAACTCAACGACAACTGGTTTGTTTCATTTTTACATAGTATTTACTGCATCCCAGCCACTGTTCTAAGCCCTTTAAAAATATTAACTCATTTACCCTCAAAACAACCCCTACGCGATAGGTACCATAGAAATAGTTCTTTTGTCATATGAGAAAACTGAGGCACAGAGGTTAAATGACTTATCCTTCAAACAGAGGTAGAAAGTGGCAGAGCCTGGATTCAAACCCAGGCAGTCGGACCCCAGAGCCCATGCTCCTGCCTGTTCTGCCACACTGCTGCACTCACTGAGGTGGCACCACCCACTCTGTGCCACCAGGACATGGCAGTCTCCTGCGCTAGACTGTGCCCATCAAGTGCAAGTTCCTGTCTCATTCTTCTTCACGTTCTGAGAGCCGGAGAGAGCGCTCCATAAACAAACCATTGCGGGTGGTTTCATGAAGGGAAGTGATCCAGAAGAATCCCGCACTGCTAGGCGTGAAATACAAACAGGTTTACTAGGCAATTAACTCAAGAACAAGTTAACCCAGGTAGAAGGGTTATAAGGCTTAAAGAAGATAATGGGTGTAAAGTGATTAGCCTAGTGCCTGGCACATGGCAGGGGCGTGATAAATGTTAGTTCACACTACACTAATAATAACAACCACTCACATTTAACAAGCAATTACCATGTGCCAAGCGCTGCTCTAAGTGGTTTATTTAACTAATTTAATCCTCATGGTAACACTATAAAGTAAGTACTATTATCCGCATTGCACTGGTCAGAGTTTAAGCAGTAAAACAAACCACATTAAGTGTAAGCAACAGAGGGAACGTAATGCCAGGAATTGGTGACTCAGGTGAGGGAACTGCTGAGAAACCACAAAGGATGAAGAGGCAACCAGGACGTTAGCGGTAGCAGGAAGCTGCTAGAACCAGAAGGCTGGAGGGACAAAGGAGGGGACGGTGTTACAGAGTCCAGGGGCTGGTGTAACTTGGTGGAAGCTGGAACCATGGCAGCGACCCCTGGGACAGAGGAGGGAGGAGAGCCAGACGCGGAAGAAGAAAGGACTTGAGGCAGAGCTAGGATGACCAGCCCTCTTGGTTTGCCCAGGACTGCAGGGTTTCCTGGGACCTGGGACTTTCAGTGCTGATACCAGGAGAGTCCTGGACAAACCAGGATATGTTGGTGACCCTGGGCCATGGAGAAGTAGTGGAAGAAATTCCCTGGCTTCTCCTTTTCCCTTCCCCCTCTGTCTCCAACCAGTGTCCCCCATTAGCTGAGCCTGGTGGGAAGTCAGTTAACACAGAAGCCTGAGTAACAGCCTGTAGACTAGAACCACTGCTGTACACAGCTAAGAAGAAAACCAAACCCATTGCCATTGAGTTGATTCTAACTTGTGGCAACCCCATGTGTGTCTGTGTAGAACTGTGCCCATAAGTTTTTCAAGGCTGTAACTTTTCAGAAGCAGGTCGCCAGGCCTTTCTTCCAAGGCCCCTCTGAGTAGACTCAAACCACTAAACTTTCAGTAGTCAAGCACTTAATTGTTTGCACCACCCAGGGGCTCCCCGCACAGAACAGAGCAGGTAAAAAGCTAAATGTGGACTGGAGGGTCAACAGGCTCAGGATTGGCACAGCACCATTACAGATGAAGAAACGCAGAAGAGAAAGGCGGCAAACTCTCTGCAGACTGACTCTCTGAGTAGCACTGATCTACAGGGTTGGCTCAGGCAGCCAGGAAGTAGCTTTGTCTGCACAGGCCATTTTCACCTCCGAGGGGCTGTGATTATTCCACGACCATCCCCCTTACACAGGAGGTGTGGCATAGTTCTGCAATAGGTCCAACCTCAGACTGAATGGCCATCGTCCCCAGAGCTGAAAACTGGCTGCTGGGCACAGTGATGGCGTTGAGTTACGGAGTTTGTGCCAACGTAAATCAACGACATCACTAAGCATGCTGTTTCATTCAGCTGATATTTTATTTTGGTAGCAGGACTGTTTGGATGAAGCCAGCAGTGTGTTGATTTACATTCTGGCACAACAAGCCCCTTATCTCATCACAGACCCGTGACAAACAGTCCTCAGACTGGCACCGGTCCGACAACCACACTTTGGTTGGCCTCATCTTTGGAGAAGCAGTGTAATAGACAAGTAGAGAAGAGAAAGCACCAAATCAGGGCTCGACCTCTGCTTCTATCACTAATGCTGTGGGCAAGTCACTCAACTACTCTCTTCAGGTCTGTTCCCTCCCCTGTCAAACGCACCCACCTAAGCTGTCCTGCCAACCACACTGAGTCGCGGGGAGGCTCAGAGGGCATGTGGGCAGTACTGAAGCATCATACACCTCTGAGGGTCATTTCCTTTGCTGTAGGACTGGTTGGGTGTGGGGGATATTGTATCCTGAATCTACCACAGAACTCAGAGTGGGGAGGCACAGATCTACAGGGACATAAAAAAAATCATTTGTCATCAATTCTGATTCATGGTGACCCTATGTGTCTCAGAGTAGAACTGTGCTCCACAGGGATTTCATAGCTGAGACCTTTCAGAAGTAGATTGCCAGGCCTTTGTTCCAAGGCACCTCTGGGTAGACTCAAATCTCCAACTTTTTCGTTAGCAGCTGGGTGCGTTAACTGCACCACTTCATGCTTAATGGTAAAGAACATTGAGGGACAGAAATAGCCCCCAGAAGGGATGGCACAAAATGACCCAACTGCACTGGATTTGTGACTGTGTGTGTGTGCATGTGTATGTGTGTGTTGGGGGACAGGACGGCAGGGTGGAGCACAGACACAGAGAAGAGAGGAGTAGGGAGAGTAAAGAGGAGTGGGGTGGCGTGACAGAGAGTGGCCCAAAGGAAGGGACAAAAAGATGAAATGAGTACGAGTGGAGGATTCCAAAGATACATAAGGAGACCTTCCCATGGGGGTGAGCATGCTACCTAGTGATGCAGACAGGTGTAAGCTGGGCTGGATCATTCCAAGAGTTCAGTGGAAGTAGTGGGCAGGCTGTGCCTGCTGGGGTTCACATCCTAGCAATGAGACAGGATTGGGAGCCAAATTGGCATGCCCTCCAAAAGTGTGGGCAGGGCACATTGGCCTGGCCCACAGCCCTCAACTTGGCCAGGGCTATGGGTGAGGGTTAGAACCACTCATGTGCACCTGTAAGCTCACTCACAACAGCTGGGCCACCCCTTTAAGAGCAGCCTTGTATTCTCTGGTCAGAGGCCAATTCCCACCCCCGGACACACACACCCCCAGCTGCTGTCCTGGGAAGGGACTCTGGCCATGAGTGAGGACAGAAGGAGACAAAGGGGACCCTCTTGTGTCTCAGATCCTGCAGCTCCCTATCTGTTCCAAGGGGCACGCAGATGGCCGCAGGCTCTGCGAACCTTGTCTGGCTGCCAAGGAGGGCAGTGGGCCAGGTCAGGGAACCAGGACTCCAGCCAGCACCGTCTGCACTGGACTGTTGCCCAGAACCTACACCAGGGGAATGCCCAGTGGCAGATCCAAGCATCCCCAGCTCTCCAGGTCCATGATGCTTTCACAGGGAAAACACTATGCTTATTCTAAGAGTACCCTGGTGCCTCATCTCAAGGCCAAATGTTAGAAGCTGGCATCCGGGACGCTGCAGCTAGAGAAGAGTGTGCTTGGGGAGCCCACAGCTCACCTCAGGGTGAAGAATGCTCTTGGCACCATGGGGAGTTCCAGGGGTCCAGGTGGACCTATCACTCTGATAGGGCTGCCCCATTTGGTGAGATCACATGAAGCCCCCTAGAGAACTCAAAGCTCCTGGAACTTCGACCTTAAGCGGACCTTGCAAGCTCTTTCTCTGCCTCCCTTCATCTCTGCCAGGTTTATGTTGGCCCCCTCACTTAATCTGTCTTCCCTTCTGTCTCCTCCTGCCTTTCCTGTTTGATGCCTAGTGCTCATCCACTCTGGAGGCTCACCCCCGACTGACACCATTGCCCTAGGCTTGTCTCCTCCCGTTGGCACTGCACTTGTTTCAGAATGCTGTCCCAGAAAATGCCCTCTTTGGCTTGGCCCTGGTACTAGGCAGTTCCAGCAGGGGGACTCTTTTTGGGCAGCGTGCTGAGGCTGACAGTGCTCCAGCTTCCTATGCTTCCTGCCTGCACAGAAACACCCAGGGGTAATGGCAATGGTAGTAGCAACAGCTCTATTCACTTAAGAGGTCATACACAAGCCACTGGCTCAGCTGTGCCATATGCTGGGACATGGCCAGCTGGGACCAGTTCACTGCAATGGGACAAAGCTGCCTGGCATAGACTAGGGTATGGAACTACTCCTATTTTCTATGGGAATAAGTGCTAGGGGAATACATTCAACTCTAGGTGAGAGAGTATGGGCAGAGAATGGGCCTCAGAGTGGGCTGATGGCAGGAGCAGGGCCCCAACCTCTGGGCTGGAACCTAAGGGCAAGTCCTAGGAAGCATACTCCCAATCCTCACATGCCAGGAGCACTAGGCCAGTAAATGGTTGTCTTAGTCATCTAGTGCTGCTGTAACAGAAATACCACAAGTGGATGGCTTTAACAAAGAGAAGTTTATTCTCTCACAGTCTAGTAGGCTACAAGTCCAAATTCAGGGGGTCAGCTCCAGGGAAAGGTTTTCTGTGTCGGCTCTAGAGGAAGGTGGTTGTCATCAATCTTCCCCTGGACTAGGAGCTTCTCCGCACAGGATCCCCAGGTCCAAATGACTCGCTTTGCTCCTGGTGCTGCTTTCTTGGTGGTATGAGGCCCCCCTGTCTCTCTGCTAGCTTCTCTCTTTTATATCTCAAAAGACACTGGCTCAAGACACAATCCAATCTTGTAGATTGAGTCCTACCTCACTAACATAACTGCCCCCTATCCCATTTCATTAACATCATAGAGGTAGGATTTACAACGCATAGGAAAATCACATCAGATGACAAAATGGTGGACAATCACATAATACTGGGAATCATGGCCTAGCCAAATTGACACACATATTTTTGGGGGACACAATTCAATCCATGACAATGGGACTCCAGGGTCCAGGGTGGTGTGGGGGAAGGTGTGTTGGCTTTGTTTAGAATATAACAGGCTTGGGTTCAAGTCACAGCAATGCCATTTAAGACCTGTGTAAAATTGGGCAAGTGATTTAACCATGCTGAGCCTTAGCTTGCTCATTGTCAAATGGAGATGCTTCTGCTTAATCCCACAGGGTTGATTTATGAGGACTGAATAGGGTAGTGTCTGTGAAAGTACTTAGGACAGTGACTGATATTATTACTGACACCCGAGTCTAATGTAGGACTGGAAATACCCTTGAAAGGAGGCAGAAGCCCAGCTATCACCACAGGTTGGATAGGAATGGATTTTCAAGAGGAGGATATGCAAGCCAATCCCAGAGTCCAGGCCTAGGACTACTCAAAGGCCTTGGAGAGGAAATGAGGATTTTAAGCAGAGAAGTTACTCTATCCGATTTATGGGGGAAAACAAAGGTTCTGGAGCCAGGCCGACTTGGGTTTGAATCCCCAGCTCTAGCGCTTAAAAGCCATGTGACCTTGGACAAGTTATTTAACTTCTCTGGGCATCTGTAAAATGGAAATATGATGCCTACCTTAAAGGAGGATTAGAGATAATCTAGACACCGAATATCAGTAAAACAAGTTGCCGTTGAGTCGATTTCAACTTGTGGCGACCTCATGTGTGTCAGGGTAGAACTGTGCTCCACAGGGTTTTCAATGGCTGATTTTTTGGAAGTAGATCACCAGGGCTTTCTTCCAAGGTGCCTCTGGGTGGACTTAAACCTCCAACTTTTCAGTTAGCAGCTGAGCTCCTTAACTGTTTGCACCAGCCAGGCACCCCAGCACATAGTAAATACTCAGCACATATTAACTATATAGTCTATCAGTTAGGGTCCAGTCAGAGACAGAAAACATACCAGTTAGTTGAACAGAGAGAATTTGATATAAACAGCTCTTAACTAGCTGAATAGGTAAAAAGAGAACTTGAAGGTATCACAGAAGTACCAATGGTGGGAAGCAGCTACCAACAAAGGAAAGAGGTTGGAATTATTAAAATTTAGAGGCTTGGAGGAGGGGCCCCATGGGGCTGGGACCCAGACCTCTGAGGAGGGGCCAGGATTGGCTAGTGCTGGTGTATCTGAGACAGGTGTGATAAAGCTGGTTCTACAAGTTCTGGGAAAAACTGTAAACTGGATCCAGCTGCTGCTTCAGAAAGGTACTGCAACTGCTGGAGTGAAGAAGTGTTGTTAGAGTGATATTCATAGGAACATGAAACCAACAGGAAGCAGACAAGTAGGGGTAAGTCCCTTCTTTCTCCAGCCTGGCAGTCTTCCTCTATTGCCCCCATTGGCACAGCCTAAAGGGAGCCAGCTGGCAGAAAAGAAATGTGGTTTGCAGGTTCCCTGATCCAACATTACAAAGATATATAGATGTATAGATGGATGGATTTGGAGCTGAGAGAGTTACCTAGTAACTGGCACACATAGTTTCCACAGCAATCCTTTGAGTCATGACCTAGAGTTATCCCTTGGTTTTGATGAGGAAACACAGACTGCCAGTTACTTGTCCAAGGTCACATAGCTAGTCAGTGGTAGAGCTAGGATAGCAACCCAGGGTCTCAGGTTCCAGAGCCCACACTCTTAGTCACTCCCTTGGCCTCCCAAACAATATCTGTTTCTCTCTCCATTCATTGAAGCTCACACGCTCTTCAATGTCATGAAAGGATTCTATAATTTAGAACTTTAATATGCGTTTGAGGAGGACAACCCTCTTTCTCCTCCCCTTTTCTCTTTCCAAGTTGGTGGCTGTTTTGCACACTTTGGAATCAGAGCAAGTCAGGTGTCTGTCAGGATAGCACTCAGCATCTAAAATGGTTTTGGTGACTTTGGTGTTCTCTAACTGAAAGGTTGGAGGTTCAAGTTCACCCAGAGGCACCTCAGAAGAATGGCCTGGTGATCTACTTCCAAAAAATCAGCAACTGAAAACCCCACAGAGCACAATTCTACTCTGACACACCTGAGGTCGCCATGAGTCAGAATCAACCTGATGGCAAGTGGTTTTAGTGTTCTGTTGGTCTCATTGACAAGTATGATGAACTGGTGCTACTGTTATATTCTTGTCTGTACTCAACTGGCATTTGTCCTGAGTAAGTAGGCAGAAAAGATGGAGTTAGTGATCATGAACTTCTGCTTGCAACATTTGGTAAGGAGGAGAAATCCAGATATATTCTTATGCTCACTCCTGAGAGACTTGATGATTTTCCTTCTTGGGCCAAGCTCCTTTCTATGATCAGCTTGTTCTCAGTTGACACTACATTCATCTAGATCCAACTGCTCTTTCTCATCATTCCTAGTCATAATGCTAGGTCAGGAACACTGGGCTCAAGTTTGATGGGTAGGTGTGGGGTCATCAGAAGGTCACTAATACCTCTCAGCAAGTTTAGGAGTTTTGAGACAAGCGATTGTCCAATTGTAAAGCCAACACCTGATAGCTTTCATGCTAGAGGGTGGAGACCTCTACAAGGAAAACTGCAGCTGGAATCCTTCTCAGGGGCTGCCCTTCAACAGGAAGTCTGGTTTCACTCAGCGCAGCAATGTTGACTCTGGGTCTAGACAACTCATGTGTGATCATATTTTAGAGACAGTTGTCATCATTTTCTTAGGCTGTGATATTTCATGTTGTAGGAGTCCTTTCCTTCCTTACTAATAGGTTGGAAGTATTCTACTTGCCCAAGTACCCAAAGAAGGAATTTCCAAAGTGACAGTTCAGACAGCCTTGAGCTTGGCATGAGGCAGCCTTTGTTCTGGGCATCTGCTTTGTGTGGGGCCAGCTTGGATGTCATAATTAAGGCTATTTAGAGCTACTCGGTGATATGTGCCTGACATTCTGAGCTTCCTAACTTGGGTAAGGATTTGATGAAATCCATAATGAATAAGGCATATTTTCCTGTCATGGTAATTGGAAATCTGGACCATCTAGACTCTCTCAACCAGTGGCCATTACTCAACTACAGACATTTCATGACAATGACTCCCTTCTTTAGCATCACACTATTAATGCAATCTAGCTATGAAGGCTGATGCTTTAAGGGCAAGACGTGTGAAAATCTCCATTATCTGCTAAGAATATCAGGTCCTAGTACGTTCAATTCCTTCTCGATAGTCTCCCAAATCCTCAGATTCAGTTGATTAGGATTTGATAATTCAGATCCTCGGAAACCACCAGAGGGAAATGCTTTTCTCGAGATCCACAAGATTTCTAATAAGAGATTATCACAGGACCTAGAATAGACAGGCTTAGGGCCAAGGTTTGGATCCAGAGGGCTACAACTGAGGAAGAACACCCTATTTGTGAAAGCTGGGAACAGAAAAAAAAAAAAAGAAGAAGACTCAGAACTTAGTCCTTAGACAGCACAAAAGTTCAAAGCTGGGGAAACCCAGAAATATTAAGTCTGATGTGGCTGTGGCAGAGCCAAGATGAGAGACAAACATGAATCAGGAGCCAGGAAGAACTTGAACCAAACAGAGGCCGCTTGAGGAATAAAGTGAGGAGAATCCTGAGCATGGTAGAAAATAGATTTGCAGTGTTTGCATGTGGTTGGCAATGGCATGGATGGAATAGGATGAGCTGGCTTAAAGGCACAGAGTCAGAGCGGACAGCAATGTAGGACTGAGAAGTTTCCATCCATGTGGACCAAGAGAATCTTCTGGATAATCTGCAGGCTGCTTATTTGTGGGTTGGGGCTTGAAAAAAAATGACAAAGACCAGCCTCTAGTTTGTGTCATGAATGTATCTACTGATGACATTGATGTCTCCTCTGAAATAGGGACATTCTTGTCATTAATTTTAGTGAGCTTTTGAAAGTAGAAGCAGGTGGGACAGGTGCTTCATGGAGGCTTTGGTTCCACTAAAGTCCTCTGTGCATTGAGAAGACCACGTGGGGAAACTCAGGAAAACTTACTTCTGCATTGCCAACCTCCTCAATCAACAAAAGCCACATCAGCTTCCAAAGGGCTCAGCATCCCTCCAAACTTCTAACATGTTAATTCTGAAAAGCAGTCTGTCGTTGTTTCAACTACCCAATGTAGTCCTCCAGTAGCTAACTCTTATAACGGCATGCACCTTCCTAGCTTAAATCTTTACCATAAAAATAGTGGAATCCAGTATTCAATTGTTGCTTAACTGCCATGAAGGTTTATAATGATGTTACTCCTGAAATAAATAAATAAATATATAAAAGATGTTCTCGAGCAGCCATCTAAGATACTCCACTGGTCTCATCCCTTCAGGAACAAGGGAGAATGAAGAAAACAAGATACAAGGAAAAGATTAGTCCAAAGGACTAATGGTCCACAGCTACCAAGGCCTGCACCAGACTGAGTCCAGTACAACTAGATGGTGCCCGGCTACCACCACTGACTGCTCTGACAGGGATCACAACAGAGGGTCCTGGACAGAGCTGGA
>NW_004444015.1:7876900-7943215 GCF_000243295.1 Trichechus manatus latirostris
CACAACAGAGGGTCCTGGACAGAGCTGGAGAAAAATGTAGAACAAAATTCTAACTCACAAAAAAAAAAAAAAAAAAAAGACCAGCCTTACTGGTCTGACAGAGATTGGAGAAACAGAGAGAGTATGGCCCCCGGATACTTTTTAGTTCAGTAATGAAGTCACTCCAGAGGTTCACAGTTCAGCCAAAGATTAGACATCTGCATAAAACAAAACGAGATTAATGGGGCACAACAGTCCAGGGACAAGGACTAGAGGCAGAAGGGGACAGGAAAGCTGCTGATAGGGAACCCAAGGTTGAGTAAAGACAGTGTTGACATGTAGCGGGGTTGTTAACCATTGTCATAGGGCAATATGCGTTCTAACTGTTTAATGAGAAACTATTTGTTCTGTAAACCTTCATCTAAAGTACAATAAAAAGAAAAGATGTTCTCACAGAGAAATGATGATACAGCAATAAGTGAAAATTTGGTGACTGGGTATTTGATTTCAGTGAGAGACAGAAAGTATCTTCTCAACTTCACCTGTTTGATTATAGTTGATTAAAGTAGTATAAGATATTTACCAAAGTTCTACCATTACTGAGGAATATCAGATGATGAATACAGACACAATAACCAGTTTAGTTTGCCAGTGCTGCTGTAACAGAAATACCACAAGTGGTTTGTTTTAAAGAACAGAAATTTATTTCAGTTCAGTTCTAGAGGCTAGAAGTCTGAATTCAGGGCACTGGCTCCAGGGGAAGGCTCTCTCTCTGTCTGCTCTGGGCGAAAATCCTTGTCTCAGCTTCTCTAGCCCTGGTGTTCTTTTGTTCCCTGGAAATCTCCATGTGGTATCTATCTTTCTTCCATTTGTGCTTACTTCTCCCTGTGTCTAATCTGTTTTTTCTATATCTCAAATCATTAGGTTTAAGACACACTCTACACTGACACGGATGCATTAACGTAACAAAGAAAACTATTCCCTAATGGGATCACATCCACAGGTATAGGAGTTAGGATTCCAATATATTTTGGGGGGGACACATCCAATCCGTAACAACCAGTTTCTAGTGTGGGACGGGGCGGGGGGGTCTGGTAATTAGAGTCTCCTCTTTCACGGACAGGCTTTTGATTTGAATCACTATAGCTATAACACAGCCCTTGCCCAGGTCACTTTTTTAAGTCTTTGACTTCACCAGCCTAGATGAAGCCAAAACGCTACTTGGAAGAGAAAATAAATCTCAAATATAGAAGCCATTGGGTAAAAAGGAGAGCTTGCAGTTGGTTTCTACAATTTGACTACTTGCTTTGAAAAGCTTTTACAAATTTAACATCTCAAAAGTATTATGCGCCGTAAATGACTTGAATAGCATATTAGAAATATTACAGCATTTTTATTCCAGAATCGGAAGATGCCTGACCAGCAAGTATATAATTGTTGAAGCAATTGTCCAAGTACCCTGTGGAGATTAATAACAGATAATATTTATTGAGGGCTTAGGTACAAGTATTATTATCCCATTTTTACAAATGAGAAAATGAATCTATAGAGTGGTTAAGTAACTAACCCAAGGTCACACAGCTAATAAATGGCAAGGGTGAGCTTCAAACGCAAATCTTACACCAATCCCATGGTCTTAACCATTGTGTACTGCTTATAGAACTGTAAATTGCATTTTGATCGAGCTTAAAGCCATCTCACACTCTGAAATTATTATTGGTCTGGAAATCTTTTAAATCCTTTAGATGTCACCACTTTCTAGAGCCAGTTCTTGAAACACGGAGTAAAAACTATCTCCAATCAATATGTAATGAGCACTTCTTCTTAGTGTTCCATGTTCCAAAGTCAACAGATCACTGTGTAGGTGAGGACATAAGGCCTAACACATGAAATAAGAAAGGACACTCCTAGATAAAAATGCATCTGGTTGAACTAGATTTCCAGAACTTCCCTGACTTAATGCAACTTCATAATTTTAAGCAATTGTAATTCACTTAACTTATACCTGAATAAAATTAATTTTATGCTATTGTCAAACTTCTGTGTAATTAAATCCATGAAATAAAGAACAGTTGTTTTTCAGAGCAGGAGTCCTGATTTCTAGTTTAGAAAACATGGCTGTTTTACCTGTTGCTGTCAAGTCCATTCCAACTCATAGCAACCCTACAGAACAGAGTAGAACTGCCCCATAGGGTTTTTAAGGCTGTAATCTTTATGGAAGCAGACTGCCACATCTTTCTTCCGCAGAGTTGCTGGTGGGTTCAAACCACCAACCTTTCCGTTAGCAAGAGAGCACTTAACCATTGCACTACCCCTACCAGGGCTCTTTATGGCCGCTATAGCAAGGGCTAAATTGGAAGTACTGACCATGCTAACTGACATTGGTGTTCAGCGAAGGGAGAGACAGATAACTGAGGGGATTACAAATCTAGTTAGGGGCTGCTTCATAGAAGAAGACTTTGAGCTGGACTGTGAAGGGTGAGTATAATTTGCAAAGAGAATAGAAGGAAAAAAGAAAAGCGAAAAAGGCCTAAAGAGAGCCCTCAGAGGACATTTTTGTGTAGGAAGAGGAAGTCGAATGCATGAAAAACACCAAAAAGGAATTAAAAAGAGAGAAGGAGAACTAGAAGAGACAGAGACAGACGTCAAAGGTGGAAAGAATTTTAAGAAGTGGGCAATATCCTTTTGAAGGATACAGGGATTTGGAGGAAAGCAAGAACAAGACAGAATCTTCCAGACATTCGTCCCTAGAGTGGTACAGATAATAGCCAGCCCCCAGAGGGTTAAGATGGCTGGACAGGCAGAGGAGGTAGTGGTAAATACAGCATGTGTGGAGCTTGGCAGTGAAGGGACAAAGTAAGATGAGAAGGGAAAACCAAGTCATATAAAAGTCCACCTTCTTTAGAAGAGACTCAACATGTTCTTGAGGGTGAAATGGAAGCCTGTGGCCCAGGAGAGAATAAAAATACCAGTGAGTGAGAAAATAATTAGAGAAAAAGCAGCCCAAAGAAGGAGGGGAAGAGTGGGGCACATAACACAGATGTACATTGCCTTCGGAATAGTAGCTCCTTCATTTAGAATATATTTGTGAGGCAGTGTGTTAGACATAGTGCCTCTATGAGTTGGAATCGACTCGACGGCAATAGGTTTGGTTTGGTTTTGTGCTAGGCATGGGGAGACGAAGGAGAGAAAAACAAAACAAACAACAAACCAAAAAATAGAATCCATGCCCTCACCGAACTTTACATTTTAGCGGGAGAGAAAGATTTCTAAAAAAATAACCACTCAAATAAAAATAGAGTTACAAATGTTGAGCTGATTCGTGCCACGAAAGAATTAAGTAGTACCATAAAACTGACTCATGGGGAAGCCTGCAAAGAGTAGGTTCAGAAAAAGCCTTCCTGAAGAAGTGAGAGTTCTACTGAAACCTAAAGAGCTGAGGTTTGGGGGATAGAACGTTCCAGACAGGGGGAACAGCAGCATAAGTTCTAAGGTAAAAAAAAGAGTTTCGTATGTTCCAGAAACTATGAGAAGGCAGTGGGGGGAGGGGAGATAGAGGAGTCTGGGGAATGACAGAGGCCAGCTGGTAAACTATGATCTTTAAGGTTTAAACCTTTCAGCTTTAAAGTGAAGAATTTTGTGATAAGATTTACATTTTAATAAGATCTTTCTGGTTATTGAAGGAAGAATGGGTCAGAAAGGGACAAGAAATGCTTTTTAAAATCCCACACAGCCATTTCATCTTTTTAGATTGCGCCAGAGTGTGTCCAACACCAAGAGTAGAGGAAAGGCGCTTGGAGCTCTAAGTTGTTTATTGGAATTACATTTTAAAAACAGATCTTAGGTCTTATGTAATGTTTTTATCTGCTCGTGTGGTTCCACATCTGACTAGGGAAAGGCAGAGGATAGCTTGATTACCAAGCAAATGGTAATGACGATTACCTGAGCTTCCTGGCTCTTCTACTTAACAAAGATCAGGCCCAATTCCATTTTCTTTCTCAGAGCCTAGCGAGAGGTGGAGCCCCCATACCCCTCCCCCATTCGGTGCAACAAGGGAGCTGGGGCTGGTCCTAGGAGAGGAAGCGCAGCAGGAACCAAGGAAGAAGCTTTGAGCAGTCAGGCAGGCAGGCTGGCGGGCCTGGGCCAGCTGAGGAGCAGATGGCTGCAGAAGCAGCAGCTGGGACTCATCTGGAGGCATGTCTTTTGCCTGCTCCTAAGCCCTAGAGAAGACTTCTAAGGGTTACAGAGTAACAATCTCTGTGCTGCCTCATTGACTGATTTACACATTTGTTGATTTTTTTTTTTTGGAAGCAATTAAAAATTGTTTGGAACCACACGTAGCAAATAAGGTCAAGCTAGGCAATAGCATATTTAAAAAACAATTTTTGATGGAGGTACATACGTATTTATGAGGAGTCCCTGCATGGCACAAGCGGAACTAACCAAAAGGTTGGCGGTTCAAATACACCCAGAGGCATCTCAGAAGAAAGGCCTGGCAATCTACTTCTGAAAATCACAGCCATTGAAAACCCGATGGAGCGCAGTCCTACTCTGAAACACACGGGGTCACCATGAGTTGGAATCTACTCGACAGCAACTGGTTACTGACAGTGTACAGATTGATGGCATTTGACAAATTAATACAACCTTGTCACCACCACCCCAGTTAAGATTCAGAACATTTCCATCACCCCAGAAAGTTTCTTCATGCCCTTTCACAGTAAATAATGCCTTACCCCAAAGGTAATCGCTGTTCTGATTTCTCTCACTACAGAATAGTTTTGCCTTTTTTGAGTCTCGTGTAAATGGACTCCTACCGTTTATACTCTTTTATATCTGGTTTCTTTCATTCCTCATAATGTTTTTGAGATTTATCCATTTAATTGCATGTATCAGTAGTTCATTTATTTTTATTGCTCACTATTATTTTATCGTATGAATATGCTACAATTTGCTTATCCATTTTCCTGTTGATGGACACTTGGATTGCTTTCAGTTTTTAACTGTTATGCCTAGAGCTGCTGTAAAAATTTGTATACAAGTCTTTTGTGGGCATACGTTTTCATTTCTTTTGGATAAATATCCAGGAAGATAATTTCTAGGTCATGAGGGAGGTGTATGTTTAACTTTATAAGCAAATGCCAAATGGTTTTGCAAAATGTTTATTGGAATTATATTTTTAAAACATTTTACTCTTAATATTTTACTTCCCCACCAGCAACATATGAGAATTCCAGCTACTCTACATCCTCTTCAACATTGGGTGTTATCAGTCTTTTTAATTTTAGTTATTCTGGTGAGTATGAAATATTATCTCATTGTGGTTTTACTTTACATTTCCTTGGTGACTGATGATGTTGAGCAGCTTTTCATGTGCTTATCGGCTATTCCTATATTGTCTTTTATAAATCGTTTTTTTTTCCAAATCTTTTGCTATTGGGGAGTTTAAATCTATTTATTATTGACTTCTAGAGAGTTCTATATATATTCTGTATACAAGTCTTTTGGAGTGTGTGCATGTATATATATGTGTATATGTATTATATAATTGTCATATATTATTCATTATATATCACACACTATTAATTGTCTTAGCTATGTCTTCTGATCAGCAGATGTTTTTAATCTGATAAATTCTACTTTTTCAATTTTGTTATGGCTAATGCAATTTATGTCCTCCCTAATAAATTTTATCTATGCCAAGGTAATGAAGGTAGTCTCCGAAGCTTCTTCTAGAAGCTTTATGGTTTTAGCTTCTATGTTTAAGTCTATGATCCATTTCAATTAATGTTTATATGGTGTGAGGTAGGGATTAAAGTGCACTTTCCTATACAGATATCCAGTTTTCCCGCTATGATTTGCTGAAATCAGATAGTGTGAATTCTCCAAATTTATTTTATTTTCAAGCTTGTTTTAGACATTCTAAAACTTATATGGAAATTCAAACTTTGTTCTTTTTAAAAAAAATTTTTTTTGGCTATTCTAATTCATTGCCATTGAGTCCATTCTGACAGAGTAGAACTGCCCCATAGAGTTTCCAAGGAGTGGCTGGTGGATTCGAACTGCCAACCTTTTGGTCAGCAGCCGAGCTCTTAACCACTGCACCACCAGGGCTCCCTGGCTATTCTAGGTTCTTTGAATTTCCATATACACTTTAAATTCATCTTGTCTATGACTACAAAAACCCTGCCGATATTTTGATTGTGACAGTGTTGAATTCATAGAACAATTTTGGGAAAAGTGATATCTTAACACTATTAAGTCTTCCAATTCATAAACATTTAGGTTTTCTTAGATTTCTGTCAGTAATGTTTTATAATTTTCACTGTAGAGGTCATACACATTTTGTGCTAAATTTATTCCTAAGTATTTTATATTTTTTGATGCTATTGTGAATAGTATTTTAAAAATTTCATTTTTAAATTGTTTATTGCTAGTATGGCGCCCTGGCGGTGCAGTTGTTAAGAACTCAGCTGCTAACCAACAAGTCGGCAGTTCAAATCCACCAGCTGCTCCTTGGAAACCCTGTGGGGCAGTTCTACTCTGTCTTATAGGGTCATTATGAGTCAGAATCGACTCGACAGAAATGGGTTTTATTTTGGGGGGGTTGCTAGTATATACAAATACAATTGATTTGTTTATTGACCTTATGCGATGGACAGATCTTTAAAATGGCCTCCATGGTTCCTGTCTCCTAATGTTCATGCCCTTGTATGAGCCTTTTCATTTCAGTATGGATGTGACCCATGACTTGTTTATAATCTACAGAATATGTCCAAGGTGACAGGATGTACAAAATTATGTGTATGTGATTCTGTTACACAAAATTGTAGTTATATAAGATTATAGTACCTGCCTTGCTATAGTCTCGCTCTTCTCCTGGTTATGAGGAAGCAAGCGGCCATGCTGGGGAACCTCACATAGCAATGGACTGTGGGTGGCCTCTAGGAAATGAGGGTGACCCCCTGGTCGACAGTCAGCAAAAAACTGAAGCTCTTCTTCCTACAGTCAAAAGGACCTGAACGTTGTCAACAATCATGAGAGCAGGGAAATGGGTTCTTCCCCATTGCAGCCTCATGAGAACCTCAGCAGAGGATCCAGATAAGCTGTGCCCAAAATTCTGACCCACAGAATCTATGAAATAATAAATATGTGCTGTATTTAAGCCATTAAGTTTATGGCAATATGATTATGTGGTGATAGAAAACTAATACACTTTGTTATCCACTGTGCTTCCTAAATTCACTTATTAGTTCTAATAGTTTTTTGTTGTATATTCCTTTGGATATTCTAATGTACATAATTCTATCTGCAAATAAGTACCATTTTGCTTCTTCCTTTCCAAACTTTTGGCCTTATTACTGTGGTGCAGTGAATTACTTAATATAGCCCTTCTGGCTATGCATGTTCTGCTGCTATTCATAAGGTTTTCACTGGCTAATTCTTTTCAGAAGTAGACTTCCAGGTCCTTCATTCCTACTCTGTCTTAGTCTGGAAGCTCAGCTGAAACCTGTCTGCCATGGGTGACCCTGCTGGTATCTGAATACTGGTGGCGTAGCTTCCAGCATCACAGCAACACGCATGCCATCATAGTATGACAAACTGACAGACCCTCAATGAGATGTATTGATACAGTGGCTGCAAAAATGGGCTCAAGCATAACAACAGTTGTGAGCATGGCACAGGACTGGGCAGTGTTTCGTTCTATGGTACTGAGGATCACTATGAGTTGGAACCTACTCGATGGCACCGAACAACAACAGCTATGCATGGTCTTGTGACCCCCACAAAATGATTGGGTGGGACTATGCAAATAAGGTGCTTGTGGCCCACCAAGAAGATTAGACAGCTTGCTAATAACACAAATAAGGTGCATCACACCCTTGAGGAGGTGGGGCCATGCAAATAAGGTGTATGGAACCCTAACAAGGGGGTTGGTCAGTTATACCATTCCACTAGTCTTAAAGTGAGCCATCCCAGAGGTGGAAAAAGCAAACCTCACTACCACCAAGAAAGAAGAGCTGGAAGCAGAAGTGCATCTTTTGGACCTGGGGTCCCTGCACTGAGAACCTCCTAGACCCAGAAGACAGGGAGAACTGCAACACTGGAGAAAGCACGAGACAGCAAGAAACAGCGGCAGAGAAATGGCGGCAGCAGAACCGGGAGACTGGTGTGAGATGGTGTATTGGGCTTCCTGGCTCCCAGAGCAAGGTGGCTACAGTGGACTTGCTGATCCATGAAGTGAGAGAGTTGAGTGCCTTTGGGCAGGAGGCTTGCTGGCAAAATGGGGTGCCTCTGGGCACTTACTGGCAGACCTAAAAAGAGCTTTGTAACACTTGCCTGAGCAGGGCAGAGGCCAGGCCGAGGGCCAAGGGCCAAGAGAGGAGCCTGTCCTCAGGGGGCTGAGAGGAAGCCTGTCCTCAGGGGGCTGAGAGGAGTCTGTCCTCAGGAGGCCGCGAGGAGCCATGCAGGTCCCAGAGGAGCTGAGAGAGCTGTCCTGCACTGAAGAAGGGAGACTTTGCCTACATGCTCCCTGATCTTGATCCTGAGTTGTAAACTATTACTTCTCTAATAAACCCCAGAACTGTAAGTATGGTCTGTGAGTTCAGTGTGGCCATTGCAACAAATTATTGAACCCAGCAGAGAAGTAGAGAGTGCTGTGGGAGGGACAGCTGGTGTCTGAACTGGTAAAAAGGTTGGAGGGTAGAAGGTATGTTTGACCTCCACCTCATAGGAATCAGCTTTGGGCTGATGTTGATGGGGATTCTCTCTCCGCCTTGTGAAGTTAGAGACCAGATGCCACTATGCCATTTTTACAGTTAGTTTTCTCTATTCTTTGTTTTCTGTTTTAGTAATTTCTGCTCTTTATTATTTTTTCTTCTACTTATTCTGTGATTTTTCTCTTTTTCTAGCTTCTTGGGTAAAAATTAGATCATTCATTTTAGACTGTTCTTCTTTTCTAACATAAGCATTTAGAGCTATAAATTTTTCTCTAAGCCCTTCTTTAGCTGTATTCTACAACTTTTGAAATACTATAAGTATCATTCAGTTCAAAATATTTTCTTATTTCCCTTGCAGTTTCTTTCTTTGACTTTTGAGTTATTTAGAAGTGTGTTGTTATTTTCCAAGTATTTGTGAATTTTAAAGTTTTTTTTGTTATTGATTTCTAATTTAATTCCATTATGGTGGAGAACACGCTCTGTATGATCAATCCTTTTTTTAAAATTTGGTTTAAAACTTGGTTTATTACTTATCAAATATTCCCTATGCACTTGAAAATAATTTATATTTTACTATTGTTGGGTGTAGTATTCAATAAATATCAATTTAGTTGGTTGAGAGAATTGTTCAAATCTTCTATGTCCTTACAGATTTTTCATGTTTAATCAATTATTGATACAGCAGTGTTGCAATCTCCATATACTACTGTTGATTGTCTATTTCTCTGTTTAATTCTGTCGGTTTTTGTCTCATATACTTTGAAACTCTGTCTTTAAGTGCATACACGTTTAAGATTATTTCTTCTTGATGAATTGAACTTTTTATTACTATGAAATGTCCCTCAAATCTCTGATAATATTACTAGTCCTTAAGTGTATTTTGTATGTTATTAATATGGCCCCTCTAGCTTTTGTATGATTACTATTTGAATGGTGTATCTTTTTCTATCCTTTACATAAAACTGTAGTTACATAAAATTATAGCGTTTATTTAGATAGGAGCCCTGGTGGCACAGTGGTTAAGAACGCAGCTGCTAACCAAAGGTCAGTAGTTTGAATCCACCAACTGCTCCTTGGAAGCCCTGTGGGGCGGTTCTACTCTGTCCTATAGGGTCACTATGAGTTGGAATCGACTCGGTGACAACAGGTTTGGTTTTTTTGTTTGTATTTAGTTAAGATTCAGAAAACATTTTGTTACCTTTGTCTAAATACTAGCTTTGTTACTTTTTATTAATATTTGATACTCTCATTACCTGAACTGACCTGTGGTTTGGTATCTCTTCCCGTTCCGTCCAGAGCCCTCCTTTTCTCTATTATCCTGGAATCTGTGAGTTATGTCCATAGCAAAAGTGGGCATACTACCCACTTGAGGATGGCTTTCATCACTAATACTTCCAATCTGGGATTATTATGTTAATAAGTATAATCTCTTGTACTTCAAAGTTTATATAGCACTTTTCAACATATATTATCTCATTATACATATATTAGACCCCAGAGTGGAGTCAAGGCAGAGTTTTTAGATTTATCCCCAGTTTGCAGATGAAGAAAATCAGAGGTGAGATTACTGTCTCAAGGTCCCACAGTCAGTCAGATCCTCCAATTCCAAATGCTGGGCTCTTTCCATCACCCTAGTGAGAATGTGCTGCAGACTCCTTATCTACTTGCATGGAAGGGTGGAAATGTGGAAGAATTTAGTCTCGCCTGTGTCTCCACAACGTCACAACAGTTCTTTTCCTAGGACACATGATGACTTTCATGAGCCTTAGGCACTTTTGCATTTGTAAGCCCTTCCTCCATAAAAAATATTAAAATTTATATTTTACTACTGCATTGGTATAAAGATGCATATACTACATTGTATACTAAAATATTTTCTTTGACCTATCAGTTCACTTTTTTTTCTTTTGATTTTAAAAGAAGTGAAAACATTTTAATGGGCCCCCCAAAGTATTGTGGACCCTAGGCTCTGTGCCTCCTATGCCTATTGGAGAAGTTGGTCCTGGATATTATTTTCCTTGAATCACTGAACTCAATTAAGTGGCATGGAAAATTCTGGGCATATATAGAGGTGTACATTTTGCTGAGGAGCAGATGCATAGTTTACATTAGATTTTCAAAGGAATCCATGACCCAAAAGGAGATTACGAAAAAGGAGACCATTCGTTGTAATTAAGGTGCACCAAGGAATCCAAGGTGCGCCTGACCCAAGCCATGGTGTTTTCAATCGCCTCATATGCATGCAAAAGCTGGACAATGAATAAGGAAGACTGAAGAAGAATTGACGCCTTTCAATTATGGTGTTGGTAAAGAATATTGAATATACCATGGACTTCCAGAAGAACAAACAAATCTGTCCTGGAAGAAGTACAGCCAGAATGCTCCTTAGAAGCAAGGATGGCAAGTCTCATGTACTTTGGACATGTTATCAGGAGGGACCAGTCCTGCAGAAGGACGTCACGCTTGGTAAAGTGGAGGAAAAAGAGGAAGACCCTCAACAAGATGGATTGACACAGTGGCTGTTAACTATGGGCTTAAGCATAACAACGTTTATAAGCATGGTGCAGGACCAGGCAGTGTTTCGTTCTGTTGTACATAGTGTTGCTATGACTCGGAACCGACTCAATGGCACCTAACAACAATGACAACAAGGCCATCTTGAGATAACTTAACCTTCATATTTCTATGGACTATACAAGCAGTTGTATAGGTTTAGATGCTCCTTGACTCAAGCATAAGTACTACCCTCCTCCACATATACCAGTTACCAGCTGCTGCTGAGTTGATTCTGATTTATGGCAACCCCATGTACATCAGAGTAGAACTGTGCTCCCTAAGGGTTTTCAGTGACTGATTTTCCAGAAGTAGATTGCCAGGCCTTTCTCCTGAGGTGCCTCTGGGTGGACTCCAACCTCCAGCCTTCCAGTGAGTAGTTGAGTGCATTAACCGTTTGCATCACTTAGGGACTCCCCTCCACATACAGACATAGTAAATCTGGAACTCTGACCTAACATTCCTGAAGAGAATGTTAGCATTTGGAGTTGGGCTCCAGGACCCCAGGATTAAGCTGCAAGTCTACCCCCTTCTCCAACAACTTCTGAGGACAGTGCTCTTGGGAAAGGAGAGAATTTACCCTGAAGTAGGAGCGATCCAAAGGCCATATACTTTGGCTGGGGACAGTGGCTGATTCTTGGCAGAAGTAAGCCGTCAAGTGGTGTCACTTAAATGCCCTCAAGTTAGCCCTTGGCAACTTGTCCCAAATTCTCAACAGAAGGCTCTCTCAACTAAAGGAGCCAGAACACCCTTTAGGAAGCTAATAAAGAGCTTCAAATATTGGCAGGGAGAAAAGCCACCCACACAGTGGCAAGAGCAACAGTAATGGTGAGCAAAGCTCTGCAAAGGCTAAAGAACAGGGGTGCAGAAGTGGCGGCTGCTAATCAGGCCCACTAAGAAGCAGAGAGAAGAATGACTTTGAGGATAGCTCAGAATAATGCAATAATGCCCACGTTACAAGCAAAGGGTCCAGACTACAGAACTTGGGGACCCCCTAACTCTCCTATTATATGAGGGCTCAGAGCCCCACCCCCCACCCCAACCTGATGGAGTACCCAAGTGGGGGAGGTGGTAGAATGCGAGCAGGTGACCCGGCAGGAAGAAGTATTTTATCACTGACATTGTTTAGAATTGCTAGTACATGATGAACATGAAAAGCAGACCGACTTTTAGTCAGTTTTATTATTGTTTTTGAATTCTCCACAGGCAATGTAGCCCCCTCCCCTTATTGCCTGCACCTGGGGCAGGCCTCGCCCACCACTCCTCCCCCTTGGTACGCCATTGCCCCAATCACTGGGATCTGAGAAATAATGGGGATGAAATTAGCCTCCTACTCTTGACAATTTGCAAAATAACTATCCCTCTCCCGCAGAGAGGGCCCATCCATTTGGGTGTCCCTCCCACGCAGGTTCTAGGAAGCAAGTGGGCAAAGGCAGAAAAATGCTAGGTCAAACCCTGGCTGTAGTGATGGTAGCCAGCAACCCACAGACAAAGAGAACTCCTTTCTGCTCCCCTCTTATAGCTTACTTCAAATACAAAGGACACTGATACATGTGGGCTGCAGAAAACACTTACATACGGGTATAAGATCAGATGTTGGGAACTCCAAGTGCTTAAAGTGAATGGAAAAATACAGAGCCGACCTTTCATAATATACAATTCCAATTACCCTGACATTTTTTTTCACTCCTAAATTTACTTTCGTTTTCAGTCTGATAAATAAATATCTCATGTAGAAGTTTCTTCTAACCTGCAGGAGAAATACCTGCCCACCATCTCTGCATTTTTCTTCTATTGCAGCTGTATTCCCGTCTGTTCTTACACTGCTTTTCTCCTTTAACTTCACCTTGGAAATACAAGTTTCTATTTAAATAGATGCTGTCTCTTTAACTCAAACACCAGAAACTTAGAAATTTGACTTTTTCATTCCAAAAGAACATTTTTTTTTTGGGTGGGGGCTGGAAGCTCATTAGCTTATCAATCAAATGTGTATTTGCAAACACTGAGTTCACATCAAATAATACAGACTTGGATGGGAAATAAATGTATTGTGCTCATTAAATTTTTTTTTTCAAAAAAAGAAATGCCAGAGAAAACAAATGCATTCATGTGTGCTAAACTACTTTTAGTTTTATATGATTTATTTTATTTTTTCTTTTGAAAAAAAACCCTTTTCTTCAAATTTATAAAAATAATAAATTATTTCTTTCCATAGCCAAGTTGATTCCCCAGTGTTTGCTTACTGTTTCACCAAAAGGAAAATAAGTACAATGTATGCCATTAAGGTAATTCAGTGCAAATTGGGCATAACACAAAATTACATTATTAACAGCAGTTAAATGACTATAAAATGTAATTAGACACACTCAATTCACTACTCATGAACTGGACCTGATTTCTAAAATATCCATTTAGAACTTTGATTATTCATGACAAAACAGAACATATTTAGATTCTAGGTTTAAATTCTTGGTAATGGAAGTATCCCCCTAAGACCTTTACTGGGATTCCAAATAGTAGGAAAAGAAGGAGGGAACAGTTGTTTAAGCGCAGAAGGAGGGGGTTGTGAGTTATCATGTGGGTGCCGGCTGGGTCCCACTGAATCCCTGCCAGCTGCAGTGAGGCATGAGTTCCTTGGTTAAATTTTAACTCTCTGCTGACAAAGATGCAACAAAGCCCAGCATAGATACTTCTGCTACAGATGTTGACGGCTGTTCCTCTTCTTGGCTACTGCTCACTTTCTTGGCTGCCTTCTCAACACATCCCTTTAATTTGCTTAATAAAAATGAAATGAGATGAAACGAAACAAAACGAGATGAGAAAAATATATAGAGATGTTCAGATCTGCTCTTCATTGCTCTAAACCATGATGGAGGCAGGCTGACATGATGTTCAAAAGTTCTTTATGAATAATTTGGCAAAGGATAGTGAGAATAGCAGCACAACTGGAAGAACGTAACGGATGTCACTGAATTGTACATGTAGAAATTTTTGAAATGGTGTATCTTTGGCTATGTACATTTTCACCAAAAAAGAAGAAAGGTCCTCCAAGGTAAAGAAGGGAGAGTGTTGACATGTTGTGGGTTTGTTAACCAATGTCATGAAACAATATGTGTACTGACTGTGTAATGAGAAACTATTTGTTCAGTAAACCTTCACCTAAAGTACAATAAAAAAAAATAAAAATACCTAAAAAAAAAAAGAAAAAGTTCTTTAGCATCCTCAAGGGCAACATAATTGGTTCTCATTCAAAACTCCTTCCTCTAGTTGTCTTGGCCCTTCTAACTCTGGCCCTACCCTACCTTCTCAGTCTAATTTTCAGCTTCTCCCCTCCCAGGGTCAAGGCTGTTTATCCCAATGTGTCTTGGCTAGATTACTTTCCCCTTTTCACAATCCACTCTTTCCTTCCAGGTACAGTTCCACGTGCACCCTCCCTTCTGGGAGCTTTTACTAAATTCCCAACCTGAGGTCCCCTTTCCCTCCTCGGATCCCCTGTAGCCCTCAGTCAGAGCCTCTTTTATGATAGTTTCTCCACTCTGCTTTCTGATGAGATGCTGGTATGGTGCAGTGGTTAAGAGCATAGTCTCTGGAGCCAGACAAAACTGGGTTTCAATCCTGGTGCTTCCAGTTCCTGGCAGTGTGATTACAGGGAAGTTGCATCACTTCTCTGAGCCTCAGTCTCATCATTGGTAAAATGGGAAATAATACTATTACAGTTTCCTTATCCCCAAATCCAAGGGCCATGAGAGTTTGCGAATTCAGGATTTTTTGGATTTTGAAAGGGTAATACAAGGCAGATCATATTTTGTGGGTTACAAAACACCCCCAGAGGGTCTGGGATAGGGCCCTGAAAGCAAACGCTTTAGTATTTCTACAGCAAAACAAATGAGTAGAGATAAAGATGACAAATAGCCTTACGTCAGTTCAGGTCGGTTTTTTTTTTTCTGCCAAATAAGTTATGAAAAATTCATACGAATCAACTTTGGGTTTTTAAAGCTTTGCATTTTCAAATTATAGATAAAGGATTGTAGACCTGTGAGGGTTAAATGAAATATTTGTAATGCTTCGCATGATGCTGGGACATAATGAGTGCTTAATGAAAGTAGCTATTATTATCATGGCCATTTGTATACTTGGCTTTAACCCCTTTCTGGGCAGCAAGCTCTTGGAAGGGCAGAGGTTGTGTCAAATCACCAACCCCTCACATTGCAATGTATTTTGCAGGTGCTAAATAATGGATCCCTGGTGGTGCAATGATTAAGAGCTCGGCTGCCAACTAAAAGGTCAGCAGTTTGAATCCACCAGCCACTCATTGGAAACTCTGTGGGGTGCGGTTCTGCTTTGTCCTATAGGGTCGCTATGAGTAGGAATCGACTCAATGGCAACGGGTTTAAATAACGGTGCTTGACTCAATGAAAGGTATCATCCCATTGCTTAAATACATTTCCAGTCACAGAAATATCTAACTTTATAAATGGCTGAATAATCCAAAGATTAGACCTGAATTCCCCCAAATAAAGTTTACAGTCGGGGCCACTACGTGGTGAAATAGATCATAATGAAGTCACATGGATTTTCAAGAGGAAGGTTAGCGTGAGTTTTGTTTCATCTCTCAGGACAATCACACGGACATGGCCAGCGTTCAGACGGAGTAGAAAGAGAATGGGACTGGGGTGAAGAGCACTACCCAGAGCCTGGCAGGAGGGAAAGCAAGGGCCGGAGAGAGGTGCTTGACCCGGAGGTCATGTGAAGCCAGAGTGGGAGCGGAGAGAGATGCACTGACTTCTGGGTGGGATGAGCGCTTTGGTGGCATCAGTTGGTGGTCTGAGGGCAGTCACCCTCCAAACGCAGCGGCACAATCAAGACTAATTGGTCTTTGTCGGCAGCCTCAATGCAGGCCCCAATCTGAATAGGTCCTTCTTTCAGCCTGACACCCCTAAGAGAGTCAGCACTTGTGAGTAATTTGGGTAAGCCAAACTCGCAGCAATAAAACCTTTAGAGCCCTTCCAAGATCTTCTTTCTACAAGGAAGAGAAATCCTGCAGGCAGGTTAGAGGAATTTGTCTTCCCTCAGTGGGGGTGAAGGCCTCAATGAACCCCATTTGGGATATTCATAGAGATGAAGGGAGAATAGATCCCTAAGGAGAAAAATGAGCTCCCTTCTAAACTGGCTGAGATATGGGTTATTGAATGGCAGGTCACTTCGCTTGGATAATCAGCCATTTGTCATATGTGACTGGAGGCCTCTGAGAATCAGAGACTGGGAATGTGAAAGGAATCAACGGGAGTTCTGGCCCAAGGGAAATATTTCCTAGCATGAATTAATTCATTAACTCGTCTAAGTCTGCTTTTGTGTTTTCCCCCCAAGGCCACTCCTGAGTTCAAGGTGGTCCCAATATGTGAATGAGTCCTATTAGCAGGCCATAGGGCCTGCCAAGAGTTAGTCAGTGTAGAGTCTTTCTTCCTGAATACTGCCCACAAAGTTAGGTGTTCAAAGAGGTTCTGTAAATGCATGAGGTGGTTGGGATTAATTCTGAAAGGATAGTCTTGTATCTAAAGCTATGCCTGGGAAGTAATGAGCCTGGATGCTGCTGTTGGAGTTTAAACAAATGTATCTGAACCTAGACAACACAGGGGGTCTGGCCAGTTATCTCAGTGATGCTGCCACCATCTAAAACATTTTGAATACCTTTTAGAGGACTAACTTTAGTGTTTGCACTATATTCTTAAGAATCTCTGCAAAGGTGACAAACTTGCATCTTCGGAGAGTGAATTTGATTTTTGGAAAGAAGCCATAAGTTACTCAAGGACAAAAATCAAGTGAGTGTTGTTAGTTACTGTGAAATGGGCTCAGACTCATGGCAACCCCATATACAGCAGAACGAAACACTGTCTGGTCCTGTGCCATATTCATGATCATTGGTATGCTCAAGTCCATTGTTGAGGCCACTGTGTATTTTGAGTGCTTTCCAACCTAGAGAGCTCACCTCCTAGCACTATATCGGGCAATCTTCTGTTATGATTTATAGGGTTTTCATTGGCTAGCTTTCAAAAGTAGATGGCCAGGCCTTTCTTCCTACTCTTAGTCTGGAAGCTCCACTGAAACCTGCCTACCATGGGTGACCTGCTGGTATTTGAAATATCAGTGGCATAGTTTCTGGCATCATAGCAACATGCAAGCCACCACAGTACAACAAACTGACAGACGGGTGGTGAATCAAGTGAGTAAGTAGCCCAGAAAATATTGTTAAAAATAGAGTAATTATAAAGTAATGCTCTTCTTCAGTAGCTAACTCTGGAGGGAAAAGAATGAACTTTTACCAAGCTCCTGCCATGCGCCAGGTACTTTTATATGACTCTGGTGGCACAACGGTTAAGTGTTTGGCTGCTAACCCAGAGGTTAGAGGTTCAAAACCACCCAGTGGCTCCAAAGGAGAAAGACCTGGCAAAATGCTCCCATAAAAATTACAGCCTAGAAAACCCTATGGAGCAGTTCTACTCTGTCACAGGGGGTCACTATGAGTCAAAGTCAACTTCATGGCACCCAACAACAACAACAATCTCATTTCACCTTTCAAATAACACCCTTGAGGTAGGTAGTATTAGTCTCAGGTAGAAAATGGAGCTCAGAGAGGTCAAGTAACTTCCCTAAGGTCACATAGCCTGTCACTGGAACAGCTGAGGTTGACAGCCATTTCTGTTTATCTGCAACACCAGGAGTATTCTTTCCATTGTGCCATACTGCCTTCTTTGAAAGTCATTAAAATAGGGGAAAAGAATGCTTGTGACTTGGGGACAGTTGGGACTCCACCAATTCAGGGTTCCCTTATGGTCTGAAAGTTAGACAAAGCTTCCTGAGAGGGAAGTCACACATATGTGGAAGCGCATCAGTCTTGGGATCAGGGAAGCCAAGTTTTAGTCCTGGCTGTACCACTGACTAGTTGAGTGATTTTGGCCAGTCCCTCCCCCGGTCTGGGGCTTAGTCTTCCAGCTGTAAAATGAACTCACTGGAAGCATTATGTTCCATGGAGATTTTAATAGGTGTGGCAACTTTGGGGAAAAACAAAGCAAAACAACAACAAAACAGTTTGGCAGTAAAGTATGTTTGGGAATCATTCTATTCTATTCTATATGCTCCCTCTTATAAAGTCACAATGTACCTTGGCATAGTAAAAGCTCTGAGAAGTTCTGCAGTGATACAACCCTTTTAATGTTGTTTAACTCAGGATTTTCCCCAAGTATATGACCATGGAACACATATTCATGCTATTAACACCTAGTAGACCAGTGCTCCCAAAGCACCAATAATCCCTGGGTTCCAACTTGAAAATGCACTACACCTAGGATGCGGAAAAATTGTACCTGACATCACAGAGATCAGAGAATGCTTGTGACATGGGGACAGTTGGGGCTCCACCAATTCAGGGTTCCCTTAGTGTCTGAAAGTTAGACAAAGCTTCCTGCAGGCATAAGCCCTTCCTCACAGTGAGGACTGCCTGCATAGGTCTGGATTCCAAGTGCCAAGATGCTGCACTACCTTTCTAGAGCTTTTAGGAAGGGCCTCAGGCTCACACTTTCACCAGGCTCTGAAGAAGAGCTGAGGTACTTCCTGCTATAGGCTACTCTTTCAGTGTGACGTCATCTAAAGTGCCTGGGGGGGGTTCTCATTCACTTTTTACCTTTGCTGTGGTTTCTGCCCATTTCCATAGATCTCTCAACCCCACGCAGCTTCAGTTTTCCCTATGCCTCCAGCATGAGGGACTGTGATAATTTCAACCAGCTGATCTCTTATAAGTACCACCCTGCCCACCAAGCCCAGTAGTCACAGCTGAAGGTTCAGATTCCAGAGGGGAGGGACCTCTCATGTGAATAGTGTTCTGTAACTACACATCACTTTTCAATATAGTGTCTCATAATACTTTTGCAACTGTGTAAAGGATTGTTATTAAGGTATGCTTGACAGATGAGGGAACTGATGCCCATAGTGGGTTATTGATTCAACCAGGATTATAAATCAGTGAGTAGCAGAGGCCAGAACTTGATCCCAAATCTTCTTTCTCCCAGGCTATATATTTTTTTTCTTTGAGAATGGCAGTAGGAGGCATTTTGCTTACTTGCATGAATCCATTGGTAGTGGATGCCTGAAGCTCTGTATTAAGGATAGGGATACCAGTCCTGGAGTTAGCTTAAAAAAATTATTTAGACCAATTGGCCCTGGATACCATTTGGAGCAGAAACCACAGAGGCATGGGAGAGTGGGCTGTATTTGTTGAGTTATGCAAATCTTTCTTCCTTCTTGGTTGGTATGGTATCAAGTGCTTTTAAATCTTCTCAATTTCTGACACCCATAGACAGAACTAGTATTCCTTTCTGGTTGAGGTTTATATTAATAGACTATTAGAGGTCAAAGAGATTCCTGAGATAACCTAACTCAATATCTAGAACTATGCTGACCAATATGTATCCACTAGCCACATGTGGCTCTTGAGAACTTGAAATGGAGCTAGTCCAAATTGAGATGTCTTGTAAGTGTAAACCACACACCAGGATCCAAAGACTTAGTATGAAGAAAAGAATGTAAACTATCTCATCAATATTTTTTCTATGGATTACATGTTGGATGATAATATTTTGAATATATTGGGTCAAATAAAATATACTGTTAAAATTAATTCCTATTTACTTGTTTTAAAAGTAGCTACTAGAAAACTTACAATTATATATGTAGCTCACATTATATTTCTACTGGACAATTGTGTCCACCATCTGGTTTTTTAAATAAAGTCTTATTCTAAAACAGCCACACTCATTCATTTATGTATTGTCTAAGTGTAGTGTGATGGATTGCTTTTATATGGCCCTTCTTGCCATGGTCTTGTAGCTCCAATCAAATAAATGAGTGGGACTATGCAAAGAAGGTGCTTGTGGCCCACTATGCAAATAAGGTGCACAGCACTCTCGTGGGGGTGGAACCATGCAAATAAGGTGTATGGAACCCTATCAAGGGGATCGGTCAGTTTTGCCATCCCGTTAGGCTTAAAATGAGCCATCCCAGAGGCAGAAAGGAAGGACCTGACTACCACCAACAAGAAGAGACAGGAGTGGCGTTCATCCTTTTGGACCCGGAATCCCTGCACTAAGAACCTTCTAGACCCAGGAGAGAGAGAGAGAGAGAGAGCTGTAACTCTGAAGATGGTGGGAAGCAGTGGCAGGGAAATGGCACCAGCAGAGGCAGTAAAACCAGGAGACCAGCAGGAGATGGAGGGGGGGGTTCTCGGCCCACGGAGTGAGAAAGCTGAGTGCCTTTGGACCAAGGCTTGCTGGCGGAGTGGGGTGCCTCTGGGTACTTATCAGTGGAGCTAAAGAGCTATGTAACACTTGCCCAAGCAGGGCAGAGGCCAGGCTGAGGGGCCGAGAGGCCAAGGGCCAGAGAGAGGCCTGCCTGCGGGCATGGCTGAGAAGAGGCTGTCCTGATCAAAAAACTGTACCTTGAGTTCTCCCTGATCTTGGATTGTAACCTGTTTCTTCCCTAATAAAACCCAATAACTGTATGGTCTGTGAGTTCTGTGTGGCCACTGCAACAAATTATCGAACTTAGCAGAGAAGTAGAAAGTGCCATGGGAGGGACGGTTGGTGTCAGAATTGGTAAAAAGGTTGGAGAGAGGAGGTATGTCTGACCTTTGTCTCATAGCAATCAGCCTTGGGCTGATGATGCTGATGATGATTCTCCTCCCCCTTTGTGAAGGAGGTCTGACTCTGCCGCCATGCCGTTCTTACGTTCTTTTTTCTTACACTGTGGTTGATTTCATGAACAGCAGTGGAGTTGAGTGGTTGCGACAGACCTTATGGCCTGTGAAGCTTGAAATATTTACTATCTGGCACTTCACAGAAAAAGGTTTGCAGACCTCTGATCTAGAATAACAATATTTCATTGTGTGTTTATTATTTGCCAGATGCCCTTACATGCATAATCTCATTTAATCTATACAGCCACTCTATCAGAGAGGTACTATTATTTTACCCATTTTGGATAAGAAAAGCAAGACCTTAAGTAACCTAATCAAGCCCACACAGCTAGTAGATGGCAGGGGGAAGGATTCAAACCCAACTCTGACTCCAAAGCTTGTGCCCTTGGCCACCATGCTATACTACCTCCCTATAAGGGTATGACTTTGTTGCTGCCTCTGACACAAGCTTAAGCTTCATCCACCAGTATCTCCTTCTGCTTCCCATTCTAACCTCTGGCCTTCTGCTGTCCCTAAATCTGACTGCTAAAATGTATTTTGCCCTAACTTCGTATCTACGTTGCGCTAAACACTGAGCTGCGGCTTTACATGCAATAAAATTTCATTTAATTCTCCTACTACTCCCATATGACAGGCACTATTATTTTCTGCATTTTACAGATGAAGAAACTGAAGTGCAGAGATGCTGTGTACCTTTTCCATGGTCACACACAGTTCTTAAGAGGCAGAGCTGAGGTTCAAACTCAAATCTGACTCCAAAGCCGTGGTCTTTATTACACTGCACTTCTTTGCTGTGTGCCCTTGTGGGCACATACACATTTTTCTTTCATAAATCTCCTCATTTGGAAAATAAGGAAAGCTGGGCTCAGAGAAGTTCATAATTTGCCTAAGGTCACACACCATAGGAACTAGCATTCCTTCCTGGCCCATTGCTTTTTACACTATATTCTACACTGTCTCCTTTAATTTTTCCCCAATAACAAGAGACTTTGAATTTTCGGAGTATTTTAAGTTTTGAATTATCCTTTCTGTATTTTCTAGATGCAACACTTTAAAGGCTTCTGATATGGAAGCTCACAATGTGCTGTCTGTCCTTATCATAAGAAGATGACACTGCTGAAGGGTACTGGCTTTGAGTCGTTTCTCTGGGGCAGAGCTTCTGGGTGGTGGGGGAGGACTTCTGTTGAGTGTGCTATACTTTTGCACAAGTGTCCACGGTTTTGAACGTGCTGGCTGGGGTTGGAGTAGGGGGTGGATGCAGAAGGTTGTTGGCTGGCTCCAGGCTGCTCTCCTCTGGCCCTCACTGCTCTCGCCGCGCCTTCCCTGAGCCATCATAATGCATGGAGGCCATGTCTATCTCAAGCTGCACAGGGAATCCTGGCTGTGAGGATGTTCTTTGCCCTGAATCAGATGCTTTCTTTCTTACACCAACCTGAGAAGCCCTCAAGAAGCCATGTTGTCCTCTGCTTCTTTATGCCAAGCACTTTTCAGGCAATGAGGACATTCCCGTTTATCCGTTATCTTCTCTGGAACATGCCCCAGATCCTCCTCGCAGGAGTATCGTTTTGGCACATTCCCTGGTCCTTGCCTAGCTTTGGCAACCATCATTGTACCTGCCTTATTGTATTTACTCTAGGGTCTCCCTCCAGTGCAGTGCTCACCATATATGTTCAGTAGACTCGTGGAATGAGTGCATTAACTGGCCTGGGGCACTAAAGACAGGAGAGACAAGTAACCTACCTTATGTTTCCTCCCAAATCTGCAAAGAAGACACCTGGCAGTTAGTGATTGCAGTCTCCTCCTCAAGCGGCACAACATAACCGTGAGGTTTTGTTTTCGACAACTTATCACGACTTAATTTATTTCAGTTTCAGGATAGTTTAGAGCACATGGTTCATTAATTGTGCACTTGAACTTAGATTAGAGGTTAGAACGTGTGGCTCAGAAGACCACAAACTTTAACATTCTTGAAATACCCAAATTAAGTGCTATCAGGGCACAGAGGGACTGGATTAGGCTCACAGACACTGGTCCAAGCTGGACAGGCTACCTGATAGAAAGTCAGAAATGGCCTGGTTGCTCTATGAACTTCTTAGTAAAAAGTTACTATTGTGGATTGGATTGTGTCCCCCCAAAACATGTGTTGGAATCCTAACCCCTATACCTGTGGATGTGACCCCCTTTGGGAACAGGGGTTTCTTTTGTTGTGTTAATGAGGCCATACCAGTGTAGGGTGTGCCCTAAACTTAATCACTTTTGTGTTATAAAAGAACAGATTAGACACAGAGGCAAGCGCAAAGGGAAGGGAAGAGACAGACGCTAAACGGAGGAAGATAGAGGCAGATGACTCTACAGACTCAGGAACTCCAAGGATTGCTGGTTACTAGAAGCTGAATGGAAAGCCTGGTGGCGTAGCGGTTAAGAGCTACGGCTGCTAACCAAAAGGTCGGCAGTTTGAATCCACCAGGTGCTCCAGCTCAACAGCAATGGGTTTAGAAGCTCAATGGAGCCCTGGTGGCGCAGTGATTAAGAGTTACAGATGCTAACCAAAAGGCTGGCAGTTTGAATCTACCAGCTGCTCCTTGAAAACCCCATGGGGCAGGTCTACTCTGCCCTATAGGGTCACTGTGAGTCGGAATCGACTCAACGGCACCTAACAACAACAGAAACTGAATTAGACAAAAGAAGGACTTCCTTCTAGAGCCACACTCCTAAACTGTGAGAAAATAAATTTCCATTCTTTAAAGTCACCCACTTGTGGTATTTCTGTTACAGCAGCAGTAGCTATGACAGTTATTAATCAGATTTCTTCCCAAAATGATGGAAAAGTGGGCAGTGTGGTGGGGGGGGAGGGGAAGGAGTATTCATAGATGGTGATAGCTATTACTCTAGAAAATATATACATTGTGTTATTTCCGGGGTCCAGTGAGCCTTCCTAGGAGAGGTATGTAATCAGCAGGTGAAAATGGTCTTCAGAAAGCAGTCTCCATCAGTTGAACAGCGCTTCTAAATGAGAGTTCTGTCATAGACAAAGCAGGCAGCAGCAGGTCCCTTCATCACGCTAGCTTCAGGGCATCTGCAAGGGAAATCACCACCAACAGGTGGTCTGTGGACTGAAAGGAAGGCAAAAGGCAAGCGCCCAGTTTGCCTGCTCCTTCTCTGCAACATCAAGAGGAAGCTAGTGTCGTTTTTTCACGATTGCCCAGCCCCAATTCAACAATCACATTTTGGGGGTGAGAATCCTATAGAGCTCAGTTCTCCTCTGACACACACAGGGTCATCATGAGTTGGATTGACGCAACGGCAACTAGTAACTGGTAGTTTCGGGGAAAAACAGTATATGAAATCTCCTTGGTGACTTTTTGGAGAGCAAAGATTTCGTAAGTATTTGGATGAATCAAACCATTTTATCCCCAAATATCAATAGTTTACTTTTAAGTAAATTCCTTCGGACTAATAATAAAAATGAATGTGCAAAGATGTTGACACAGCATTTAAAATAACAGTTTGCTTCCCTTCTAATAAAGATATTCTGTTGCCCTTAATGTTTTCTAGGAATCAAATTCTGAGTGTCTCTTTTCCAGAAAGCTCCTACCCATCACAGAAGCTTCTGCAGAAGCCGTTTGGATGGGTGTGCTTTCCTTCAAGCTATTTGAAACGAAATACAGTCTCACACCAGGTGCTCTCTGGAAACTACACTATATTAGCCAAGTTGACAGATAAAAGTAACCATCACACCACGTGACTTTTCCCGTAACCTTTTTACAGGTCTTTACTCAAATGTCACTTACTCAGTGAGGTTTCCCCTGATGATCCTAAGTTTCTCCCTGCTGTTTTATTTTTTTCTTCATAGCATGTATCATTGTCTAACATACTATATATTTGACTTATCAGTTTATCATCTGTCTCCCTCCACTGGAATGCTGTATGAGGACAGGGATGTTTATGTTTCGTTTGCTACTATATTCTCCAATGCCTGAAATGCTGCCTGACCTCAGTAAAGAACTGTAGATTGAATGAACTTCAGGCACGTGTCCTGGAGCACTCTGCAGTCTCTCACTGAATAGCACATCTGGCATTGAGACTTGGCATCATGAAGCCATTGGCCAACCTATCCCTGTTAAATCTGAGTCAGTTCAGAGTACCTACAAAGTTCCATGCGCTGCGCTATACCTCAAGAAGTCCTAGTCTTAATATTCAGCTGTAGTATTTGCAGTTCCCCAAGTTACCCTTCTGAACCTTTGCAAAGCTTCTTATTAAGGGTACTTCTGGCTACACATTTCAATGCATACTCCAGTAAGTATCCCGTTTGGATATTTGCATATCTGAAGGGAATGCCAGTGTTCACATGTTACTATTATTAACGCAGTTTATAATTGTATGGTTGCACTGAATATATGATTTGTGCCAACCTGAGGCTTATAGCCTTCAGTCTGCAGGGAGCCACCACTGCTTTGCTGACTGCACGGCAGTTCCATCACCTTCATTTTTGGGGCAGCATACTGTAACCATTTCCATGTATAATTTAGTCCAAGTGAAAAATATGTAATTACTCTTCTGGGTCTATTTCTCTTTAAAAAAAATGCTGCCTGTTCTTTAGAAATGCACTGGTTTCTGACTTTTATCTCCTTTTTTGTTCGTTTTAATAATATTTTATTGTGTGTTTTTTTCATAATTTTATTGTGCTTTAGGTGAAAGTTTACAGCGCAAATTAGTTTCTAATTCAAAAATTTATGCGTAACTTGTTTTGTGACATTGGTTGCAATCCCTGCAGTGTGTCGGCACTCTCTTCCTTTCCCTTTACTCCCTGGGTTCCCTGTGTTCGTTCTTCTAGTTTTGCTGTCCCTTCCTGCCTTCTCATCTTTGCTTTTGGGAAAGTGTTGCCCATTTGGTCTTGTATACTTCGTTGAACTAAGAAGCACATTCCTCACTTGTGTTATTATTTGTTTTTTAGACCTGTCTAATCTTTGGCTGAAAGGTGGACTTCGGGAGTGGCTTCAGTTCTGAGTTAGCAGGATGTTCGGGGGCCATAGTCTCAGGGATTCCTCCAGTCTCTGTCAGACCAGTAAGTCTGGTCTTTTTTTGTGAATTTGAATTTTGTCCTACATTTTTCTCCCACTCTGTCCAGGACCCTCTGCTGTGATCCCTGTCAGAGCAGTCGGTGGTGGTAGCCGGGCACCATCTGGTTTTTCTGGGCTCGGGCTGGTGGAGGCTGTGGTTCATGTGGTCCATTAGTGCTTTGGACTAATATTTTTCTTGTGTCTTTGGGTTTCTTCATTCTTCTTTGCTCTGGTCGGGATGGGACCAATAGATGTATCTTAGATGGCTGCTCACAAGCTTTTAAGACCCCAGGTGCCACTCACCAAAGTAGGACGTGGAACATTTTCTTTATGAACTATGTTATGCCAATTGACCTATATGTCCCCTGAGACCATGGTCCCCAGCCCTCAGCCCCAATAACTCGGTTCCTCAAGGTGTTTGGATGTGTCTAGGAAGCTTCTATGACTTTGCCTGGGTCAAGTTGGGCTGACTTCCTCTATATTGTGTGTTGTCTTTCCCTTTACCAAAGTTAACACTTGTCTTCTATCTAGTTATTGATGCAAGGTTGTTTAAAGGCAGCACTCCTGGGGAAATGTCAGTGGATAGAAGCTGGGGAACCTTTTGCCAGGAAAACATGTGAGAAATATGAGCAAAGAGAGGATCCTCAGAAGACCACACATGTAACCTAAGGCAGCGCTGTGGACGGTGGGTCTCCTGGCCTGGCCTGGCCTGGCCTGGCCCAGACGCAAGAACTTCTCACAGAGTCTCTGCCCACCTCACAGATGTCTCTTTCAGTTGGGAGAGAAAGACAGTGAATAGACAGACAAACAGATAGACAGATAAGTTGGCAATAAGTGCTATAGGGAAAATATAAAGTGGGAGAGTGATTGGAGCTGCCAACACAGGGAAAAGTGTTGTAATTTTAAGTTAGGTAGTCAGAGAAGGCAACATTTGAGCAGAGAGACCTAACGGAAAAGAGGGAGTGAGTCATAGGTTATTTGGGGAAAGAAAATTCCAGACAGACGGGAGAGCATATTCAAAGGCCCTGAGGCATGAATGTAACTGGTATATCTGAGAAACAGTACGGAGGCCAAGGTGGCTGGATTGAAGTGATCAGCGGGGAGAGAAGTAGGACATGAAGTCATAGAGATTGTGTGAGGTTTCACAGGCCATTTAAAGAACTTTGGCTTTATGCTCCGGATGGGATAGGAGTAATGACAGGGTTTGGTGCAGATGAGTGACATGATCTGAGTTAGGATTTAGAAAGACCCTTTTGGCAACTGGGTTGAAAATAGACTATCTGGAGGCAAGGGTAGAAGCAAGAGACCAGTTAGGAGACTATGGACGTAATCCAGATAAGAGATGATGGGAGTTGGAACTGCTCTGTAATGTTCTGGATGAAACCTCACAACAGGCTGGCAAAGTCTAGCTTACCTTAAGCTCTAAGAGCCCTGTCACAACTCTGTAACCTTAGACTGCCCAAGAGGACCGCACTGGCTGCCTGCCATTACTCTGCCTATGGGACACAGAGACTACCACCAATGTGGGGAGCAAACATAGCTGAGGGGGGAAATGGTTATAACATTCCAGCAGAAGCAAAGGCCCAGAGGTCTGTAATGTATACTGTGTAGCTCGGCGGGAATCTCAGCTCAAGCACAGGTGGGACTTAAAAAAGCCAAAGAGAGGAATTTCACAAGTGGTGGTTTCCTCGAGTGCCGTGCTGAGAATTGTTTTTCTTTTTTTAATTGAGATACAATTCACATGCCATCAAATTCACCCTTTTCAAGTGTATAATTCATTGGTTTGAGAATATTCACAGAGTTATGCAACCAGCACCACTATTAAATTCTGGAACATTTTCATCTCCCCAGAATAATACCCTATATTTTTAGTAGTCACCACCCCCACCTATCCGCTCTCCTGGGCAACCACTAATCTACTTTCTGACTCTACAGATTTTCCTATTAGAGAGATTTCATATAAATGGGATCAGACAGTATTTGTCCTTTTGTGTCAGGTTTCTTTCACTCAGCATAATGTTTTCAAGGTTCATCCATGTTGTAGCACACATCAGTATTTCATTCCTTTTTCATGGAAGAATAACATTGCACTGTATGGATAGACCACATTTTGTTTAACCATTCATTGGTTCTGAGAAGGAGTCTGAGGCCACCTGTGAGAGCAGCAGGGAAGAGAGCTGTGGGTGTGGATGTCTGTTAAGGTGCTGGGTGCCAGAGGGCTGCAGTGTCCCCTGTGTGCCACGAATTTTCTATCCTATTAACAGAGGAGTGGAAACCCTGGTGGCATAGTGGCTAAGTGCTATGGCTGCTAACCGGAAGGTCAGCAGTTTGAATCCACCAGGCGCTCCTTGGAAACCCTATGGGGCAGTTCTACTCTGTCCTATAGGGTCGCTTTGAGTCAGAATCGACTCAATGGCAAAAGGTTTTTAATAGAGGAGCGCTTCATTTGCAACTACTGCCCAATACCAGGAAGATTCCAGTCGTCTAACACATGAATAGAACTGCATACTTGAGGAAACATGGTAGCTGATAGCTGGGATATCTTCTAAGAAAAGTCCAGATATATGCAGGCTGCTAGGAAGTCAGAGCTAGAAGGATGGGCAGAGATCATCTGATCCCCTCCCCCACTTTGTTTTCTTGCTAAAAAAGCATTCAATGTCACCAACTGGCTTTCTAAAATTACATCCTTTTCCTTCCACCAAAATAGCATGGAGTCTTCTGAACACCGGGGGACATTTTAAACAGACCAGGGGAGAATGCCTAGAAAGCCCTACTGCACAAGGAGATTGAAATCGCTGTGCTGGAAGAAGCAGAGGCAAGAGGCCAGAGAGAAAAAGACAGAGAATGGCGGCTTTCCTTCCTGGTGGCTTTCCACTTCCTGCCTTAAACTTCTGTGAGGCTCCTAGAATCCTTCCAATGCTAGCTCAAGTGGCCAGTAAGATTCCGGAAACACATGGGAAAGTTTCTCTAGTCCTATTTGTTCAGGCAGAGGGAACCCTGCTCCCTCCCTAGACTCAAGTATGTGTTTATCCTAATGACCCCCAGCGGCAGGGATTCAGATGCATATTCGGAGATGCTTGTTTATCAGTGGTATGTACGGAATGTTGTTCCCCACTTACAAGATCCAGAAATCCTGCTTAAATATCCATGTACCCTTAGAGCACTTCTGATTAATAGAAATTTTATAATATTTGGATAGAGGAAAGTAAATATAACCTCAGTTTGTTGTTTTAAGAGCTAAACTATAAGTTAACCCAAAGATGAAAACAATATACCGATTTAGAAATGCAAAATATAAAACAATTGGGAATATATTCAGAAAGGTTGTCTCTGTGTGAGAAGCCCAAAGCAAAACCTCTTAAAAAATAATCTTGGTTGTGTGCCGCTGATCAAACTATGAAGTAAATGAAGACAAATAGAAATCCAGACTGAAAACAGTGAAAAGAAACAAAACCACAGTAAAAAGAAATAATCTTTATTTTAGGGCTAATAAACTTTCTTCTTTACTCTCAGCATTTTCAAACCAGGGTGGGAGTGAGGCAGAAGAAGCTAGGCAAACTTTCTCAAAAACAAAACACGCAGATTCCTTCCTCCCCCACTTTGAAAAAAGAACCCGGGCTGACTCTGTAAACACCTACCTGCTACCTGGCACTCAGCCAACTTACTAACTCACTCTGGGTTTCAGCCCAGTTAGCTAGGCACAAGTCACCTAGAGCGTGTTCATTATTCCTAGTGATTTCCCAAAGTAGCCAACCAGTTTATGCAAGGAAAGGTAAATGTAACCTTGTTTTCCCCAAGGACCTTTACTAAGCAAACACCACTGCAAAATGCTTTAAAATCCCAGAGACATTCCCACAAATGCAGAATGTCAGAGCGGGAAGGTACCGTCGAGAGTTTCATTGTCCTAGACTCTCATCAAAGGGGCTCCCCCAAAGAATCCAATAAGCCATGAGCATGTTGTTGTTGGGTGCCGTCAAGTCGATTTCAACTCATAGCGACCCCATGTGACAGAGTAGAACTGCCCCATAGACTTTTCTAGGCTGTAATCTATATGGGAGCAGATCGCCAGGTCTTTCTCCAGCAGAGTCACTGGGTGGGTTCAAAACCCCAACCTTTGGTTAGCAGCTGAGTTTTTAACTGTTGTGCCACCAGGGCTCCTTAAGCTATGGGCATAGAGAAGACACATATAAAAATGAAAAACATATAAAGTTGACTATTTCAGACACACAGCAGGGACAGAAAATACTTGTTATCTTAGTTTGCAAGTGTTGCTGCAACACAAATAGCACCAGTGGGTGGCTTTAAAGAACAGGAATTTATTCTCTCACAGTTCAGGAGGCTCAAAGTCTGAATTCAGGGCATACCTCTAGAGGGAAGTACTTTCTTGTCAGTAGTCCTGGGAGTTTCTTGGAATTCCTTGGTGTTCCTAGCCTTATGTCTTCCCCCGTTTGTGTCGATGTCTATTCTGCTCGTTTTATAACTCAGAGGTAATTAGGTTTAGGACCCACACTATTCTGGTATGACATCATTAATATAACAAAAGAAAGACCCTGTTTCCAAACAGGATCATATCAACAGGTATAGGAGACAGGACTTCAATACCTATTTGGGGGGCACATAATTCAATCCATAACACTTGTCACGGAGTTTTTGTGAATTAAGCGATAAGAATTCACTTTCTATATTGGCTCACTGGGTATAAAGAGGCAGGATTAGAAGGAACTGGAACTGATACTTTTGAACCCTTGCCTGCCATTTCTTTTTAGTAGCATTCCTGTGCCTCAGTGTCTTCATCTGTAAATTGGGGACCAACAAACTTTGTAAGTTAGCTACAAGGACATCATCATTCCAAGCATAGTCAGCTTGCATCTAGCTTTACTCTGGATAGAAGATGCATTTGGTGGGAGGACATGGTGGTTTTCCCTGATGTCAAGTCCAAAACATAAATAATATGTTTCAAAATAGCCTAGTTTTCCTTCCTCACATACAAGGGATCTACTACAGCCTTCAGTATGGATTACATCTCAACATAAAGAAAACAAAAATTCTCACAACTGGACCAATAAGCAACACTACGATAAATTTAGAAATATTGAAGTTGTCAAGTATTTCAGTTTACTTGGATCCACAGTCAATGCTCATGGAAGCAGTAGTCAAGAAATCAAAAAACACATTGCATTGGGCAAATCTGCTGCAAAAGACCTCTTTAAGATGTTAAAAAGCAAAGATGTCACTTTGAGGACTAAGGTGCACCTGACCCAAGCCATGGTATTTTCAATCGCCTCATATACATGCAAAAGTTGGACACTGAATGTTGTTGTTAGGTGCTGTTGAGTCGGTTCCTACTCATAGCGACCCCATGCACAGCAGGATGAAAAACTGCCTGGTCCTGTGCTATCCTCACAATTGTTGCTATATTTAAGCCCATTGTTGCAGCCACTATGTCAGTCTGTCTTGTTGAGGATCTTCCTCTTTTTCGCTGACCCTCTACTTTACCAAGCATGATGTCCTTCTCCAGGGACTGATCCTTCCTGATAACATGTCCAAAGTATGATTTACTGGTGTGACAGAGACTGCAGAAACCCCGAGAGTATGGCCTCCAGACAACCTTTTAACTCAGTAGTGAAGTCATTCCCAAGGTTCACCATTCAGCCAAAGATCAGACAGGCCCATAAAACAAAACGACTAGATAGGCACACCAACCTAGGGGCAAGGACGAGAAGGCAGGAGGGGATAGGAAAGCTGGTAATGAGGAACACAAGATCGAAAAGGGGAGAGTGTTGACACGTCGTGGGGTTGGCAACCAATGTCACAAAACAATATGTGTATTAATTGTTTAATGAGAAACTGATTTGCTCTGTAAACCTTCATCTAAAGCACAACAAATTAAGGACAAAAAAGAAAAAGTATGTGAGATGAAGTCTCGCCATCCTTGCTTTTCTAATGAGCATTCTGGCTGTACTTCTTCCAAGACAGATTTGTTCATTCTTTTGGCAGTCCATGGTATATTAAATGTTCTTCGCCAACACCATAATTCAAAGGCATCAGTTCTTCTTCAGTCTTTCTTATTAATTGTCCAGCTTTCACATGCCTATGAGGCGATTGAAAATACCATGGCTTGGGTCAGGTGCTCCTTAGTTCTCAAAGTGACATCTTTGCTTTAAAGAAGTTTTTTGCAGCATATTTGCCCAATGCAATATGTAGTTTGATTTCTTGACTGCTGCTTCCATGGGCTTTGATTGTGGATCCCAGTAAGATGAAATCCTCTACTACTTCAATATTTTCTCTGTTTATCATGACATTGCTTATCGGTCCAGTTGTTAGAGTTTTTGTTTTCTTTGTGTTAAGGTGCAATCCATCCTGAAGCCTGTAGTCTTTGACCCTCATCAGTAAGTGCTTCAAGTTCTTTTCACTTTCAGCAGGCAAGGTTGTGTCATCTGCATAACGCAGGTTGTTAATGAGTCTTCCTCCAATCCTAATGCCACATTCTTCTTCATATAATCCAGTTTCCCTGATTATTTGCTCAGCATACAGATTGAGTAAGTATGGTGAAATGCTACAACCCTAACATGCACCTTTCCTGATTTTAAACCACCCAGTATCCCCTTGTTCTGTTTGAATGCCTTCCTCTTGGTCTATGTACAGGTTCTGTATGAGCACAATGAAGTGTTCTGGAATTCCCATTCTTCGCAATGTTATCCATAATTTGATATGATCTACACAGTTGAATGCCTTCACATAGTCAGTGAAACACAGGTAAACGTCTTCCTGGTATTCTCTGCTTTCAGCCAAGATCCATCTGACATTAACAATGATATCCCTCTTTCCACATCCTCTTCTGAATCCGGCTTGAATTTCTGGCAGTTCCCTGTCGATATACTGCTGCAACCACTTTTGAAAGATCTTCAGCAAAATTTTACTTGCGTGTAATATTAATGATATTGTTTGATAATTTCCACATTCTGTTGGATCACCTTTCTTTGGAACGGGCACAAATATGGATCTCTTCCAGTCAGTTGGCCAGGTAGCTGTCTTCCAAATTTCTTGGCATAGACAAGTGAGTGCTTCTAGCCTTGCATCCATTTGTTGTTGTTGTTAAGTATCGTCGAGTTGGTTCCAGCTCATAGCAACCCTACGTACAACAGAATGAAACACTGCCTGGTCCTGCGCCAGCCTCACAATCGTCGTTATGCTTGAGCCCATTGTTGCAGCCACTGTGTCAATCCATCTCATTGAGGGTCTTCCTCTTTTTCACTGATCCTCTACTTTACCAAGCATGATGTCCTTCTCCAGGGACTGATCCCTCCTGATAACATGTCCAAAGTATGTGAGACGAAGTCTCACCATCCTCGCTTCTAAGGAGTATTCTGGTTGTACTTCTTCCAAGATAAATTTGTTCATTCTTCTGTCAGTCCATGGTATATTCAATGTTCTTTGCCAACACCATAATTCAAAGGCATCAATTCTTCTTTGTTCTTCCTTATTCATCGTCCAGCTTTCACATGCATATGAGGTGATTGAAAACACCATGGTCAATTTTTCAGAAGTGGACTGCCATGTCCTTCTTCCTAGTCTGTCTTAGTCTGGAAGCTCCACTGAAACATGTCCACCATGGGTGACCTTGCTGGTATTTGAAATACTGGTGGCATAGCTTCCAGCATCACAACAACACGAAAGCCACAATGGTCCAACAAATGGACAGATGAGTGGTGGGGACAATGAGTAAGGAATATCAAAGAAGAACTTATGCATTTGAATTATGGTGTTGGCAAAGAATATTGAATATATCATGACTGCCAGAAGAACGAACAAATTGGTTTTGGAAGAAGTACAGCCATAATGCTCCTTAGAAGCAAAGATGGCTAGACTTCGTCTTGCTTACTTTGGATATGTTATCAGGAAAGAATAGTCCCTAGAGATGGACATCATGCTTGGTAAAGTAGAAGATCACTGAAAAAAATGGAAGATTCTCAATGAGATGGATTGATACAGTGGTTGCAACAATAGGCTCAAACATCACTACAACTGTGAGGATTGTGCATGTTATGGATTGAATTTGTGTCTCCCAAAAATGTGTGTCAACATGGCTAAGCCATGATTCGCAGTATTGTATGGTTGTCCTCCATTTTGTGATCTGATGTAATTATCCTATGTGTTGTAAATCCTAATCTCTATGATTTTAATGAGGCAGTTATGTTAATGACGCAGCACACAATGTACAGAATTGAGTTGTATCATGAGTCAATCTCTTTTGAGATATAAAAGAGAAGTGAGCAGAGAGGAAAGGGACCTCATTACCACCAAGCAAGAAGAGGCAGGAGCAGAGCGCATCCTTTGGATCCAGGGTCCCTTCATGGAGAAGCTCTTAGACTAGGGGAAGATTGATGACAAGGACCTTCCAGAGCCGACACAGACAGAAAGCCTTCCCCTGGAGCTAGTGCCCTCAATTCAGAATTCTAGCCTCCTAAACTGTGAGAGAATAAACTTGTTAAAGCCATCCACCTGTGGTATTTTCTGTTATAGCAGCACTAGATAACTAAGACAGCGTGGGACTGGGCAACGTTTTGTTCTGTTGTACATAGGGTCGCTGAGTCGGAGCCGACTCCGTGGCACCTAACAACAACATTAGATAATGACAACCAAACCACTAGAAAAGACAAGCACTTAATGCTTTATTCTAATTTTCTTCTCTGAATATCAAAACTAGCTGCCATTTATTGAGCACCTACTAGTGGAAGACAAGAGGCAAAGCAAATTCCCTACTTCATTTCATTTAATCCTCCCAGCCACTCTCCCTATGAGGTAAAGTGTAGAATCATTTCCATCTTACAGATAAGGAAATCAAGGCATAAAGAGGTGAAGTGACTTGCCCAAGGCCACACAGCTACCAAGTGGCAGAATTGGCTGTACTTTTCGTAATTTACAATTTATTGTTGTGGATTCAGTGTAAGACCTTTTGAGACTTCTGCACTATGACATTTTAATAATGAATTAAACACTGAATATTGGTTCAGCAATCTTCCAAATACCTAGAATGTTAGAGTCACTTTGAAACTGAATTGAAGGCTGATTGAGGTTCAGGGCTTTATATGTAATAAGGAAGGAAGAGATGAGTCTTCTTTATTCATCCCTTTGTACGAGGCTACAGATGGGCCCCCAGTAGATCTGTGTGCCTCTCATGGGCATTATTTCATTTCATTCTCAGTAGAACCATGTAGACTGCCATCATTCCCACACTGCAGATGAAGAAAGAGGATCAGAGAAGAGATTTTAACCCAGATTTCTGACTCCAAGTCAGACTGAGTCCACCATATTGCCTTTCATGCACTCATATAAAGGCCGTGTAACGTACCATATGCCCCACAGTACTGCCTATACATACCAGGTCCTTTATCCTGCGGTTGCTTGAATGGAGAATGCACAACAATTACTGTGATAGGCAGTGTTTTAAGTACTTTACAGATTTCAAACTACTTTTAGCCTCACAACAAACCTGTGAAGTTGGTTCTATTGTCCTAATTTTACAAACGAAGAAAGGAAAATGTAGAGAGGTGGAATAAGTTAAGCAAGGTCATCCTACCAGAAAGTGGTTTATCTTCTGCCAAGTTCTGGCTACTAATTTTCAGTAATCTATGCAAGTGGCGATGAGGTCTCTCTCTTCCTGTGGCATCTTCCTGAGGGTCCAAAGGAAGACAAGAAGGAGGAGGAGCCAGTAAACACAAAAGGTGCCATTTTGCTCTTAACAGAATGGAGGCCGTTGGGGAGGAACAGGGGAGAGCAGCACCTAGAAGTTAAGTCAGTCAAACCAAAGTTCCACAAAGAATGCCTCAGTAACAGAACAGAGAGACTCTTTGTGCAATCTTCTGCCAGCAACAGATGGTGGTCTTGTCCAACTACACCCCTTTCTTGTGACCTTTACTGCTAACTCTCAGCAAAGAGAACTAAAGATGAGCAGAGGGTCTGATTCCACAAGTCAGCATCGATTTCACCAAAAAGCACATGGGAAGTCTCTCCCTAAACTAACAGATTGACTACAGAGAGTGCCTATAATTCAGAAACTCATTCATCTGAGTTTATTTCCCCTGCCTTTCCTTCGGAGCCCTGGTGGCACAGTGGTTAAGAGCTACAGCTGCTCATCATAAGGTTGGCAGTTTGAATCCACCAGCTGCTCTTTGGAAATCCTATGAAGCAGTTCTGCTCTGTCCCATAGGGTCTCTATGAGCAGGAATCGACTCAACGGCAGCGGGTTTTGGTTTGGCTTTTCTATCACTTCCTTCTACTCCATCCTTGTTTTAGGATTCCCATGGAAAAATGTGTTGCTGAGAAAGCAAGATCTGGGCAAGCCTCTTTGGGCCTACTCATGAATGTCGGCTCCAGAGTCAGCACAGCCAAAGAAGAGAGTTGGTTTACAGATCTCCAGGTAACAGGGAACACTGCCCTCATCAAATTGATCAAAGTATTGTATTTAACTATACAAATATAACAACTTGGTGGCCTTTCATAGTGCTTCCTCCAAGGGCTGTTGGGTTGGAAAGCCAATTCATTTTGCTGCTTGATTTCTTTAGACTATTACAAACTATTCCCTTGGGAAGAGCAGGAAATCAGTTGTTTCTCACCGGGGTACGTGAAAGTCACTATTCCAGGGAATGAACCACAGATTTTCCCCTGATTTCACTCTCAATTCCCCAATTAGGTGGCTATTACCATGAAAGCTGCTGAGACTTAACAGATGGAGGCCACCTACTGAAGAGGCCAGAGGACCATGGAGGCTCATAAATGATGGCACTGCTCCCCTAACATCTGGATGGGCAGTTAGCTCCTAATTCTTATCATGGCCCGGCTTCCTTTGGCTCTCTGGCTAGGAACCAATGTAAGAATGTGCCTTCTGGAAAGCAGAGGTGTTCACTGGGCTCTAATAACTCTCTTCCAATGGCTGGTCATGGATAACAGCTGTCCCTTGGGTAAGTAACCACTCCCACTGTATGCCCAATTCATAGCTCTGCAGATACGGTCTGTTTGTGCCCACTCCCCACATGGAGCTAAATGCACCAAGCATAGCAATAGCTCTCCTCCCAGCCTCCTCTGCCCATAGAGATTAGGAGTGAGGTCAGAGACCTGCACAGCCATTGGGGTGGTTTAGGCTGCACAGGAGGAAGGGGTCTTCTCCCTGTTTATGGTGACTCATGTTCCTTCCATGGGAGAGCAGAAAGCTCATTTCTTTTAATTTCAGTTAATTTATTTGTAAGTGTACATGTCAATGATTTTTAATAAGTTTACAGAGTTGTACCACCATCACAACAATTCAACTGTAGAACATTTCCATCATCCTCAAAAGACCTCTTAGGCCCATTTGCTGTCACTGCCCATTCCCTCCCCCCAGTGCACTGCAACCACTAACCTGCTTTCTGTCTCTATAGGTTTGTCTTTTCTGAACATTTCAGATAAATGGAATCATACAGTATGTGGTCTTTTGTAACTCGTTTCTTTCATCTAGTATAATATTTTTGAGGTGCATCCATGTTGGAGCACGTATCAGTAGTCTGTTCCTTTTTATTGCTGAATAATATTTGAAAGCTCATTTCTTAGTTCTTCCTCCCCCATCTTCCCCAAGTAAAAAATTACCAGATATGATGTATCACACCATCTGGGTGTTGCTCACTTCTTCAAACTCATCTCCTGCAACTCCCGCCATCCCACCCTACCCCCATGCTGTAAGCATATTGGCTTTCTTTTGGATTTTACATGTGTCATGATCTCATCTACTGCAGTGCTGTTGAAGATGCTGTCCCGTTTTCCTAAACATTACCCCCTCCAACATGTGCACATGTATTTCACCTGGTTCATTCCTACTCCATCCTTCAGAACTCTGTTTAAAACATATTCCCTCCGAGCTTTCCCTGACCCTTTGGACTGGGTCGAACTTTCCTCTTACATGTTCTTTTAGCACTCCGTGCATCTCCATTAGAGCTTTTACTAGTCTTCCCCCTGCCCCTTCTCCACCTCCATCTTGGCCTCCCAGAGCTATAAGCTCCACAAGGGCTGGTACTATGTCTGTTTTGGTTGCGACTAGCCCAGGACCAGGAGTCCCTGGGTGGTGCAAAGCATTAACGCACTTGGCTGCAAGGTTAGTGATTTGAGTCCACCCAGAGGTGCCTCACAAGAAAGGCCTGGAGACCTACATCTGAAAAATCAGCCATTGAAGGCCCTATGAAGCACAGTTGCCATGAGTCTGAGTCAACTAGATGGCAACTGATAAACCCAAGATCGGGCACATAGTGGGTGCACAATCAATATTCATTCCTTGCCTGCCTGACTGCATCCTTGCCTTTGGCAGAGCAGCTGTTAGGTCTCCTCTCTCCATGTCCAATTCTCTCAGCACAGCTGGGAAAATCTGTACTTTATATGCTATGGAGTTTCCTAAATGTGTCAGTCTATAAAGATGTGTTGTTTTCAGCTGATACCATCAATGGCTGAAGATAAGTACAACATGACAGCTAGAATGTAGTTGGTTCAAAGTGTCCGTGAGGCCAGCTACATGGCGTGGAATGGAGGGAATGCGACTATGTGATGAGAACTCCCGTTTACTTCTCAACTTTTCAAGTAGCTCCCGGGGAAGACCTGGGGGTAATGTTGTTCACTGAGGTGCTCACTAATGCTTTCATGTAATGCCAATTCCAGTGCACTGTGCGGCACTTTGAGTGGCTGTTTGTTTGACTCTGCTTTCAACACCTCTCTTGAAAATATGACATATGTCAGAATGAATCCAAGAAGCCTTCGAGCCAGTTTTCACAGCAACACAAAGCTCTCCACCCATTTGTTGGGCGCACTAAAAGACACTTGATGCTGTTTAAGAATACTCCTCTTAATCTGCTGATAACCTTTTCTGGCTGGCTGGCAAGATCTAAGAAAACATTTCTTTTCACTTGGGCCCATTTAAAATAGAACAACCAAAAACCATCAACTGTTAAAAAACATGTCATTTTGTACTTGTGTATCTTTACTTTTGAATCTTGGCAGGAGATTCCTAAAGGGCAAATGGACTAAATGAATGAATGCAAATCACAACAACAGTGGCAGAGAGTAATAATTTAATTCAACAAGCAGTTATTGAGTGCTTACGATGTGCAGGGCCCTGTGTGAAGTCCATGGGGGATAGGGATGAATAAACCGCAGTTTCTGCACTCCAAGAGCTCATGATCTGGAAGAGGAGACAGACGCGCACATAAATAACACTAATAAGGGAGATGCTGGGAAACACTCAAATAGAAGTGCAAGTAAAGGGCTACTATGGGAGTATGGGGGGGGGAATGAATTTCAACTTTAAACATCAGGAGAGTTTCTTGGCAGAGAGAGGGATAAATATGACACACTGGTTTACTCTAACAACTTGGGAAGAAAAGAAAGCTATCAAGACTTTAGAATATTCTATAACAACATCATGATAAATGGAGAAGAAACTCAAGTTGTCAATGATTTCATTCTACTTGGATCAACAATCAACGTCCATGGAAGCAGCAGTCAAGAAATCAAACGACATATTGCATTGGACAAATCTGCTGCAAAAGACGTCTTTAAAGTTTTAAAAGCAAAGATGTCACTTTGATGACTGATGCGTCTGACCCAAACTATGGTCTTTTCAGTCATCTTATATGCATGTGAAAGTTGGATAATGAAAAAGGAAGACAGAAGAAGAACTGATGCATTTGAATTGTGGTGTTAGGGAAGAATATTGAATATACCATGGACTGCCAAAAGAACAAACAAATCAGTCTTAGAAGGAATACAACAAAAATGTTCCTTAGAAGTGAGGATGATGAGAATTCAACTCTCCTACTTCAGCATATCATCAGGAAAAACTGATCACTGAAAAAGGACATCATGTTTTGCAAAGCAGAGGGCCAATGAAAGTGAGGAAAACCCTCAATGAGATGGATTGACGCAATAGCCACAAGAATGAGCTCAAACATACCAACGATCATGAAAATGATGCTGGACCAGGCAACATTCATTCTGTTGTATATAAGGTCACCATGAGTTGGAGCCCACTGGATGCAGCTAACAACAACAAAATCTACGTAGTACTACAGGATTTTCTTGGAAGTCCAAGTTCCACTTTAATTGGCCCCATGTGAGGAAGGTAGCAGGAAACCCTTGGGGCCCAACAAACCCTGGAATAAACAGTTCTGCTTTACCCATCATGACATGCATCCTGCTCCGACTCCCTGTTGCTCAACCACTAGCCAAATAGTCACACAATCTGTAAGCTGTGGCACTGGTCCCTTGCTGCTGGATTGAAGTCATCTCCTTTTAAAGTGGGTGAGACCCAACTGGTGGGGTATGTATACAAGTGAAGGAGCATGGTCTCCTGGGTTCATCCTGGCTTGGGCCAATCTGCTTCCCAAGGTTCTTATGCTGTAAATATGACTTCACCTCCATCCACACCTAACCTTGGAAAAGGTCAGAAACCTCATATACCTCAGGACTGCAGAGGCCTGACAGTGCTTCGGTTACTCCTTCCAGGGATATCTGCATTTTAACAGGAATCCAAACCTTCACCATTGGGGGGATGGGGGCCAGAAAGGGCCCTTGGCTGGGCTTATCTAAACCTGGGGTGAGTCTGCTTATTTGCCTGAGGGCAGAAAAGTTTGCAACTTGGTGGGAAATGATCGTTGCCCCATTTAGAGGGGGAAAAAAAAAAACCTTTCAAGGTTTAAGGATGAAAGCACTTGACAAGCTGGGAACAAGGGCTTATCAGCATTTCAAACAAGTAATAAATACTGTGAAGCCCAGAGTCCCAGGATGTGGCCTCTGATTAACACTTGCACTTACCGGCCTCTACCTAGTTCAGGCAGCATGCAGGCCCAAGAAGCACGTGGGCTTTGGAGTGTAGGCGATCCCAGGCTCTGTCACTTGCTAACTAGATATGAGAATTTGGGCAAGTGATGTAAAGGCTTTGAGCCTCAGCTTCCTCATCTGTAAACTGAGGTCAGTGATTCCTACTTTACAGAGTTGTGAGGATCAATTACTGAGCTAATGCATCTACAAGACTAGCACAGTACTTGGTGTGTAACAGGGATGCAGTGTGACCCCTGCCTTTTCTTCTGCTTTGTGTGTGCGTGGGGGGGGGGAGGTGCCACTTCCTCTACCCTGTTCCCTCTTTCCCTTTCTCTCCTCTCTAAAACTAGTTATAAGGGAGTGAAACATAATTTTAATGCTTTCTGTGGTTATTTATCGACGTTCCCTCAACTTAAAAAGCAGATTAGTGGAACAGTTTATTCTAAGGTTTTTTTTTTTTTTTTTTTTTTTTTTTTTTTTGTGATGTGGCGTGCATTTTCCCTCTGAAGGTCCTAAGTTCTCAACAACAAAAAAGTTCTCCACTTCCACTTTAACTAAAGGAATGACGGGGGGATCCTGCCAGCACCTAGGGGAGCTATTCTGGGGTGAAGCGTAATAGATTTTCTCAGAACCCCAGAATTCATTCCATGGAAGTGACTGCTTGTTTTGCCTGTATTCAACACCTGCACTCCATGCCTATCACATTCTTTTTGATTTTGTATATGAAGTTCAAGAGAGTAGAGAGATACTCTATTCTAGGCCAGAGGTCTCCAAGAGAACATATTGAAAATGTACATGAGATATGTCCAAGTGATGAGTTATCCCTGTGGTCCAGGCACAGTGAAAGCAGATGCAAGGGAGGCAAGGGTAAGGGAAGAGGGATGGTCGTGGTACAAAAAGCCTAACTAGGGCCCTGTCTACTTGTTTCTCCAGTCCCATGGCTTTAAATAATATCTATGTGCTGAGAACGCTTAAATTTACATCTCTAGCCAAGACTTCTCCCCTGAATTCCACATTTATGCATCTACCTCCAACCTAACCTTTCCATTTGAATATCTAATAGATATCTTAAACTCAATATGTCCAAAACTCAACCTTGATCCTCATCCCTCTAGACCTGATGCTCCCTCAATCTTTCCCATCTCAATAAATGGAATCATCATTCATCTAGTTGCTCAGGCCAAACATCTTAGAGTTATCCTTGACTTTTCTCTGTTTTCTAGCATCTCACATGTGTTGTTAATTGTCCTCAAGTTGGCTCCGACTTATAGTGACCCCATGTACAACAGAATGAAATACTGCCCGGTCCTGCGCCATCTTCAAGATCATTAGTATGCTCAAGTCCATTGTCGTGACCACCATGTATTTTGAGTGTCTTCCAACCCAGGGGCTCATCTTCCAGCACTATATCAGATAATGTTCTCTTGTAATCTATAGAGTTTTCATTGGCTAATTTTCAGAATAGATCACCAGGTCTTTCTTCCTGGTCTGTCTTAGTCTGGAAGCTCCACTGAAGTCTGTCTACCACAGGTAACCCTGCTGGTATTTGAAGTACCAGTTGCATAGTTTCCAGCATCATAGCAACATGCAAGCCACCACAGTATGACAAACTGACAGACAGGTGGTGGATCTCACAAATAACCCATCAGAAATCCTACTAGCTCTATCTTCAACATATATCCAGAATCTAACCCTGTCCCCCCAGCTCTATCACTGGCACTTCAGTCCAAGCCAGTAACATCTCTTACCTGGATTATTGGAATAACCTCCTAAATGGTCCCTCTTACTTGCATTCTTGTCCCCATAGAGTCTATTCAACATAACAGCCAGAGTGATCCTGATAATTCACACCACTCCTCTGCTCAAAACCTCTCAGGGGCTACTCATCTCCGAAGAAAATCCAAGGTTCTTGTCACAGCCTATGAGGTTCCATCCAACCTGGCTCCCCTCTTCCTTTCTGAACTCATCTCCTACCACACTCCCCACACTCTGATCCAATCATGCTTGCCTCCTTGCTGCTCCTTCAAGATGCCCAACATATCCCCATCACAGGGTCTTTGCATTTGCTGAATCCTCTGCTTGGAATGCTCTTTACCCAGTTGTTGGCAGGGCTTGCTGTCTCACTTCATTCAGGTCTCTTTCCAGTTGTCTCTGCATCAAAGAGGCATCCCTGGCTCTGTAGCTGAAACAGCACACACATATATGCGGTATTTTTATGCAAATACACATGCATTACACTTTTTTTTTCACAACCGTACGCTATTTTTATAAGCACACTATGCTGTGCATTATATGGGTGGACATGTTATTTATAGAGGTGTGTTATTTGCAAACAAAAAATACAGTACTCACCCTGCTGCTCACTCTCCGCCCGTTACTCTGCTTTGCTTTTATTCTTAGCGCTTATCACCACTTGGCATATTTCTTTGGTTACTCTCTATCCCTTCCCACTAAAAACTAGGCTTCTTTTCATTTTTAAAAACCATGTTTAAGAATCTAAGTTTCTCTGAGACTTCCTTATAGAAATTCTCTGGCTTCTTGAAGAACATTACCAGTTTTAACTCTATCGAGATCATTTGTAGTTGCAGTCAGAGTTGCATTCCAGACAGCTTCCCAAGCCCCTTATTGTCTTCCCTTGCAGAGTCTCATGCTATGGAATTAAACCTTCCTTTACTCCAAATGTCTTAACATACATAAGAGAATCTGACTTTCCTCAGCTATTCCCCTTCTGATGGTCAAGGACTCCATGGTCCTTTGGTCACTCTCTCTTTAGGTTGTTATCATGTCCGCTTCTCGGTTTCCCCTGTTGGTCAGAATTAGGTTCAGAGTCACAGTCCCTTAAGTTATTTTCTCTGGCCTTGGGAAATTGTCAGCACAACTTTAAGACCTTTTTAACTGCTCTCTGGTTATAAGGTGACTTATAACCAGAACCAGTTGCTATGGAGTTGATTCTGACTCATGGTAACCCTAAGTGTGTCAAAGTAGAACTGTGCTCCGTAGGATTTTCTTGAATATTTTATTGTGTTTTAGATGAAAGTTTACATAGCAAATTAGGTTCCCATTTAACAACTTTTAGGCAACTTGGTCCATGACATTGGTTACATTTTCACAATGTGTCAACATTCTCATTCTTTCCATTCTTTTTGTTCTGTTTCCATTAATCTAGCTTCCCTGCCCGTCTTTAGCTTCTCATCTTTGTTTTAGGATAAATGTTGATTATTTGGTCTCATATAGTTAATTATTTAAGGGAGCACAGGGTTTTCAATGGCTGATTTTTCAGAAGTAGATTGCCAGGCCTTTCTTCTGAGGTGCCTCGGGGTGGAATGGAACCTCAAATCTTTTGGTTAGCAGCCAAGCACGTTAACAATTTGCACCACCCAGGGACTCCAAGGTGACCTATAAAAGCAAAACAAACCAAACCCTTTGCCATCAAGTCAATTCTGACTCATAGCGACCCTACAGGACAAAGTAGAACTGCCCCATAGGGTTTCCAAGGAGCAGCTGGTGGATTCGAACTGCCGACCTTTTGGCTAGCAGCCAAGCTCTTAACCCCTACACAACCAGGGCTCCAAGGTGACCTATAATATCCTCAAAATAATATCTATAATATCTACTCTCCTATTCAAAGATTACCAAACACGTGTACGCTTAAAAAAATATATATGTACGTGGTATAAAATCAACTAGTAAGTACAAAAGCAAATCAAGTGAAATGCCATTCTATTTCATGCTACAGGTGTGGCACAACGATGAGGTCATTCGAAAAGAATTCTGAAAGAAAAAAAAATCATCTGCCTCTGCGTGAATGGGCCAATAATTGTGTACTCCTTCCACTTCCTTCTGGATCAACCTCAAAAGTGACTTTTTTTTTTTGTGGAGCTATTGAGTTAAATTTAAAAAGTTTATACTTGAGTGATTTAGACAGATGTGTTAGAGGTACAGTTGACTCACAATACTTCTGGTGAATTTGAAATTACCAAATTGCTTCATTCGGTTGTGAAGATCCAGGAATGAAAGGAGGACCATTTTAATACTAAGTTGAGAAAAGCAGAATTAAGCAATTAAATTTGTTTCCTGCCTCCCTCCCAAATAAAGAAACTGAGAACTATATATATATATATGTATGTATATATATATGTATATATATATGTGTGTATATATATGTATATATATGTCTGTGTATATATATGTGTATATATATATATGTGTGTGTATATATATATATGTGTGTGTGTATATATATATGTGTGTGTGTATATATATACATATATATATATATATAAATTTCCCCTTCGTTTGGATCCTGTAAATGCCTTCTTCTACTAGTGTGGTTGATCAAAGATGGACCACAATTTTTCATAAAAAAACATAAAACATTTCCCTTTCTCTTTGTAAATACCAAAAACCCATTGCCGTTGAGTTGATTCCAACTCATAGCGACCCTATAGGACAGAGTAGAAGTGCCCCATAGGGTTTCCAGGAGCAGCTGGTGGATTCGAACTGCCGACCTTTTGGCTAGCAGCCTAGCTCTTAACCACTGCACTACCAGGGTTTCCTTTGTAAATACAGAGCTGTAAAATAAAGAAGAAAATCACTCACAGAAAAGGACGTGAACAAGCAATTCACAGAAGAGGAAATGCAAATGATCACTAAACATATGAAAAGATGCTCAACCTCAGTAGAGATCAGAGAAATGCAAATTATAACCCTCGAGAGATACCATATTGCCTAATAAATGGAAATTTTTTTTTTTAAAGATTGATAATATCCAGTGTGGATGAAACTCTGGGGAAAATAGCATTCTTATACATTGAATTGGCAATATCTGTCAAAATTGTAAATGCACATATTCTCTGACTCAGCAATTTCACTTCCAGGAATCCGTCCACACAAACACTCATATAAGTGTGTAAGAATATATGTATAAGCACAGGATGCTCATTGCAGCATTATTTGTAATGGCGAGAAATTTGAGAATAACTCATTAGCAAAGAAATGCTTAAGTTAGTACATACTGTGGAACACCATGCTGCTGTTAAAAACAATTAGTAGATCTGTATCACTGACATACAAGGATGTCCATGATATATTGATACATTGCTGAGTAAACAGAGCAAGTTGTTTAATGGTATTCATTGTATGATTCCAATTCTGTTTCAAATATGTGTGTGTACCCATGTATCTACACGTATGTATAAACATGTGTACATGTGTATGTACATATACATCTGTATATACATGTGTGTATTCAAACACCCAAAAATAACCACTGATGTGTGTGTTTGTGTGTGTGTGCATACATGTTAGCATAAAAAATACCTAGAAGGCTACCCATCAAACTGTTAATAGTGATTATTCTTGAAGAGTGGAAATGTGGAGAATAAATTTAAAGAAACTCATTCTTAACTGTATATATAAATAATAATTTTATAATAATAGCTAACAGACACTGTTCTAAATGCTTTATAAATATTAACTCATTTAATCCCCATAACAACTTTAGGAGGTCAATACTACTATTATCCTTATTTTATAGATGAAGAAATAGAGGGACAGAGAGGCTAAGGAACTTACCCATGGTCAACACAGCTAGTAAGGAGTAGAGCCAGTGTTCGAACCCTAGCAGTCTGCCTTCAGAGCCTGTATTATTGTGTTTTGTTTTGTTTTGTTTAAACAATTCACATACATATTTCTGTACATTTTAATCTCCTACAATTCTAACACCCAGCAATAAGCACAGTAACATTTTGGCATTTTTTCTTCCGGTCTTCTTTTATACACTTTTACTGAGATCACAGTCTATACAATTTTGTATTTTTATTTCATCAATTAACATTACTTCATAAGCATTTCCCATTGTATTAACAATTTTTATAAACATAATTTTAAGGGCCACATGATGTTGAATCATTTGCATGTATCATACAGTTCTATGCATAAATTTTAGTCAACTTCCCTTTTGATGGAGTCCTGGTGGCACAGTGGTTGGAAGCTATGGCTGCTAACCAAAAGGTCAGCAGTTCAAATCCGCCAGCCGCTCCTTGGAAACCCTATGGGGCAGTTCTACTCTGTCCTGTAGGGTCGCTATGAGTCGGAATCGACTCCACGGCAATGGATTTGGTTTTTGGTTTGGTCCTTTCTGACAGACTTTCAGAAGTGGAGTTACTGAGGCAAAAGGAACATGCATTTTTAAGGTCTTGCTACATACTGCCAAATTTCTTTCTTTTTTCTACAAAGATGCCCTTTCTGGATCCCTCCCCCATGCCAACCTCAGTATTCTTTTCTTCCTGCAGTTTCCTAGTACCCTTAACTTGCTGTATCACTCTTTGCAGGTACACTTTTTTGTTAAAGATTCAAGAGGGGCAATGCTTAACATGACAGACTAAATCTCTAATGGTAGCATTTTAAGGTACAATCGCAACAAGGAGAGAAGAGTTGGAACTGTGGGGCCTTCCTGGCACCTGTCTTTATGCTACTAAGCATTGGGCTGTTGGGTTGGTTAGATTAACGTGTGACTGATATAGATTTCTCACAGCTGTTGAGAGTTCTATAAGTTCTATTGCAAAGTAGCATCAAGAGGCCTTCAACTCCGTGAGCTTCATCTCCATCCTACTGCAGCCACTCACTTCCACGGTCAAATCCTGGGTCTAGCCATTATCATTAAATACAGGCAGTCCTTGCTTAGCATGGTAGTGCAGCAGAGTAAAATGACCATGCAAGATGAAAGTATGCAAAGCAATCTTAGTAATCACTGGGAAAAATTACGATTGTTCTGTGATTTTTAAAAGTTTTTGTGAAAACACTAAAACTCTCTTACTGTCCATTTTACTATAAATGTATAAAGAAATAAAAGGCAGTAAAACTAATATGTATTTGTTGTTGTTAGATGCCTTCAAGTTGGTTCTGACTTCTAGAGACCCAAAAGGACAGAGTAGAACTGCCCCATAGGGTTTCCAAGGAGGGGCTGGTGGATTCAAACTGCCAACCTTTTGGTTAGCAGCCAAACTCTTAGTACACTATAATTTAAAACACTGGAAACATGCTCCTGTCTCATGGCCTTTCTATTGGCTGTTCTCCCTGCCAGGAACACTCTCCTCCCTGATATTCACTTAGCTAATTCTCTTACTTCTTTTAGATCTTTGCTCAGAACTCATTTTCTCCCAGAGGCCTATACTAACCACCCTACTTAATCCTGCAACCTGCTTTCTTCCCCAGCCCTAGCACTCCTGATTTACCTTACCTGATATTATGGATTCAATTGTGTCCCCTCCAAAATATGAGTTGGAATGCTAATCCCTATACTTAAGGATGTAATCCTGTTCAGGAATAGGGTTTTCTTTGTTATGCGGATGGGGTTAATATCAGTGTAGGGCGTGTCCTAAACCTAATCACTTCTGAGATATAGAAACAGCAGATTAGACACAGAGACAAGCAATCACTAACAGATGCCACATGAAGATTGCCAAAGAACACCAGGGCTGCAGAAGCTGAAAGAGACAAGGATCTTCCCCAAGAGCTGACAGAGAAAGAAATTTCCCCTGTAGTCCTTGTGTAAGAAAGGGGTAAAATAAAAACATGTACTCATATTTACTTGCATTTGCATAAGGAATTACTCTCTGTGGGGGTGAGGAGCAGGGTAAATGGTATCAGGAGTGAGAGTAAAAATTTTATATGTATTCCTTGCTATATCATTTGACTATTGAACTATGTAGATGTGCTGTTGTCATTGCTGTTTAGTTGCTGTCGCATCCGCTCCGACTCATGGTGACATTATGTATAATAGAATGAAACATTGCCCAGTCCTGCGCCATCTTCATGATTGCAAAGGCATTCGACTGTGTGGATCATAACAAATTATGAATACCATTGCGAAGAATGGGAATTCCAGAACACTAAATTGTGCTCATGAGAAACCTGTACATAGAACAAGAGGCAGTCGTTCGAACAGAACAAGGGGATACTGCATGGTTTAAAGTCAGGAAAGGTGTGAGTCAGGGTTGTAGCCTTTCACCGTACCTATTCAGTCTGTATGCTGAGCAACTAATCTGAGAAGCTGGACTATATGAAGAAGAATGCAGCATCAGGATTGGAGGAAGACTCATTAACAACCTGCACTATGCAGATGACACAACCTTGCTTGCTGAAAGTGAAGAGGACTTGAAGCACTTACTGATGAAGATCAAAGACTACAGCCTTCAGTATGGATTACACCTCAACATAAAGGAAACAAAAATCTTCATAACTAGACCAATAAACAACATCATGATAAACGGGGAAAAGATTGAAGTGGTCAAGAATTTCATTTTACTTGGGTCCACAATCAACACCCATGGAAGCAGCAGTCAAGAAATCAAATGACATATTGCATTGGCCAAATCTGCTGCAAAAGACCTCTTTAAAGTGTTAAGAAACAAAGATGTCACTTTGGAGACTAAGATGGACCTGACCAAGGCATAGTATTTTCAATCACCTCATATGCATGCGAAAACTGGACAATGAATAAGGAAGACCGAAGAAGAATTGACGCCTTTCAATTGTGGTGTTGGCGAAGAATATTGAGTATACCATGGACTGCCAGAAGAACGAACAAAGCTGTCTTGGAAGAAGTACAACCAGAATGCTCCTTAGAAGCAAGGATGGCGAGACTATGTCTTACATACTTTGGATATGTTGTCAGGACGGAGCAGTCCCTGAGAAGGACATCATGTTTGGTAAAGCAGAGGGTCGGCCAAAAAGAGGAAGACCCTTAACGAGATGGATTGACACAATGGCTGCAACAATGGACTCAAGCATAGCAACAATTGTGAGGATGGCACAGGACCTGGCAGTGTTTCGCTCTGTTGTACATGGGGTCAATATGAGTCAGAAGCCATCTGAAGGCACCTAACAACAACGTTAGCAGAGTTTGGGTCCTATTTAAATCTTCTCTTTTACTAGGCAGTCATCCTACTTAGGTTTAGCATGCACATGCTCACCTGGGCTATGGTTACAGTGACAATTAAATTTTCAGTGTCACCTTGATTTGCTACTGAACTGGTTACGTATCTGGTCTCCGGTCCCATCTACCTTTCATTTGTAATGTCCAATCCATCATCTCATAAGGCAAGTTCCATCCCTCCCTAACCTACGTTTTCCCATCTGTGAATGAAAAGATTGGTTGGATTACATTAGGAGCCCCCAACCTTTTCACTACTCAAAATCCTTTTTTTTAAACCTGTGGAGCCTATGATTAGAAACATTGTGTCTCCAAAATTTCATTTGTTAAGGGACAATTAACTTGTTTTCTCATTTTTTTTATTCATTAGACCTTTATAACTGCCATCAATGCTTTTGATCAGTGTTGCCAGTTTGATTAATTGTAGCCTAAAGCAAATAACATTGACAATGCAGTTGATCTGTACAGCCTTATTATGAAGAAACACTTGATTGCTGTTAGGTTTGGTGAAATCTTCACAACCTCTCCAGGACCCCTGTGTGGCTGCCAGTGCCCCCTGGCTGGGGACCACTGGATGAGTCATCTCTAAAGAATCTTCCAGCCCTGCCAGTCTGTGATACCTAAAACACAACTCTGATTTTGTAACTCCCTTGTTGATTATTCTGTGAGGGCTCCCCATTGCCTCCTAAATTAACTATAAACTGCTTAGCCTGGAATTCAAAGCTTGCCACGCTCCAGCCCTAACGTAATGTTTTTTTTTTTTTCACATTGTGAACTGGCAGCTGTGCTTGCATGAGCAACAAACTATTAAGCCCGAGCATACATGCAGAGTTTACTGTTATGATCACAAATAAAACTGACAACAAAGTTAATCTGACACATATTTAATGATATACCTAATGGTTATTGTGTTGGGTGGTAATTAGTCATAAATGGTAAGCAGTTCGCATAAATGATCGTAATTAGTATTACTTTTCCACACTCAAACCAATTTTTCTAGTTTCCTTCCTTACTATTAGTTCTTCAGCATCCCTAATCAGCATCACTGCTGACAATTTTCGCTGATACCATGTACCATTTAATCATCGTCATCACATACATGCACACACTCTTCCATACATTATGAAACAGAAGGTCCTGGCTCTTCCTCTCCAGCAGCTGAGGTTTTGCTATGCCCCCATCCCCACTGCCTCCTGAAGCCAGAGGCTGAGGTCCCCCATGATAGGGTCACGTGCTCTGTGTCCTCCTCCTGCCCATCTCCCACCCCTGAGCCCCAGGCCTCTTCTCATCCTTACACCTGAGTGTGTTCTGAGTGCCTCATAGCTGTTCCATCAGGCTCCAGGCTGCAGGAATTCAGTCCCTTAGGGCTAGACTGATTCAGAGAGAGGAGGGGCTATGGCATGTTCATTTGGTTGCGTTGTGGGGTTTATAAAAGAAGGCTCTTTCAGGGTTGTCCGTATTGGATAGAAAACACTAGAAAAGGAAGGGGCAGCCCTTGGTGGGGCAGGGATCGCAGATTGGGAGACGTGGTTACATTGGAATATGACCATGGCTAAAGCTTTATAATTCCAAGCACATGTATTAAAATGAAAGCAAATAAAATGCTTATCATGCAGTTATTTGAAACTATTCAGGTGATTTTTAAAAATCTCTACTTTCACATTTGCTGTATTATATGCAAAGCTTCCTGAACCTCAAGTCAGGAGAGCAGAAGAGTGGTACCATGTGACAGTGAGCAAGCCACTGGCCTCTCCAGTTTTCCATCTGTAAAACGGGCTTTAATTCCAGTGGTGTTCTTGATCATCCTGGTGCCCAGCCTCCAAACCTTGGAGACATCCTCAATGCCTGTCACCCACTCCTCATCTCCTGGCCACCAAGTCTTATACTTATGGCTCCTAAATAACTGAATTTCATTTTGTCATTCCATCCCCACTGCCAGCACCTTAAATCAGGCCACCATCATCTTTCACCTGGACTACTGTGATAGCCTTCTAACTGGTCTCACTGTTTCCACTCATGCCATTTTCAAATCCGTTTTCCTCATGCCAGTTAGAGTAGTCATTTTTTTAACTGATGTAAAATTCATGTAACATAAAATTAACAATTCTAAAGTGTACAGTTCAGTGGCATCTAGTATATTCACAATGTTGTGCAACCATCGCCTTGATCTAGTTCCAAAACATTGTCCTCAGCCCGAAAGTAAACCCCATGCCCTTTAAACAGTCACTTCTCATTCTTCCTCCACCTGACCCCTCGTCTGCTTTCTGTCTTTATGGTTTTGCCTATTCTGGATATTTCATGTAAATGGAATTATACAAAATGTGACCTTTCAGCCTGACTTCTCTCACTTAGAATAATGTTTTTGAGGTTCAGGCATGTGGTACCATGTCTCAGTATTTCATTCCTTTTAATAGCTGCATAATATTCCATTGTACGGTTATGCCACATTTTGTTTATACATTTTGTTTATCTATATTATCAAGTGATGATGTGATAGATATTTGGGTTTTTTCCACCTTTTGGCTAGAGTGAATAGTGCTGCTCTGAACACCGGTGTACAAATATCTGTTTGAGTCCCTGCTTTCAATTATTTTAGGTTTATACCTAGGAGTGGAATTGCTGGGTCATATGGTAATTCTACCTTTAACTTTTTTTTGTTTCTATTTTTGAAATTTTGTTTATTGTACTTTAGATGAAGGTTTACAAAACAAATAGTTTCTCATTAAACAGTTAGTACACATGTTGTTTTATGACAACGGTTAACAACCCCACTACATGTCAACACTCTCTCTTCTCAACCTCAGGTTCCCCATTACCAGCTTTCCTGTCCCCTCCTGCCTTCTAGTCCTTGTCCCTAGACTGCTGTGCCTCATTAGTCCCGTTCCGTTTTATGAGGCTGTCCAAGCCCCGGCTGATCGGTGAACCTCGGAAGTGACTTTACCACTGAGCTAAAAGGGTGTCCGGGGGCCATACTCTCAGGGTTTCTCCAGTCTCTTTCAGGCCAGTAAATCTGGTCTTTTTTGTGTGTTAGAATTTTGTTCTACATCCTTCTCCAGCTCTGTCCAGGACCCTCTGTTGTGATCCCAGTCAGAGCAGTCAGTGGTGGTAGCTAGGTACCATCTAGCTGTACTGGTCTCAGTCTGGTGGAGGCCTTGGTAGTTGTGGTCCATTAGTCCTTTGGGCTAATCTTTTCCTTGTATCCTGTTCTCTTCACACTCCCTTGCTCCGGAAGGGATGAGACCAGTGGAGTATCTTAGGTGGCCGCTCACAGGCTTTTAAAACCCCAGACACTACTCACCAAGGTAGAATGTAGAACATTGTCTTTATAAGCTGTGTTATGCCAATTGAGCTAGATGTTCCCTGAGACCATGGTCCCCACAGCCCTCCGTCCAGCAATTCAGTCCCTCAGGGAGTTTGGATGTGTCTATGGGGCTTCCATGACCTTTCCTTGTACAAGTTGTGCTAGTTTCCCCTGTATTGTGTACTGTCTCAACCTTCACCCAAGATACCACTTATCTATTGCCTATTTAGTATTTCCCCCCCACCCCTCCCAACCCTGGTAACCAACAAAGATTGTTACATTTTATGTGTGAACTTTTTCATGGGTTTTTACCATGGAGGTCTCATACAATATTTGTCCTCTTGTGATTGATTTATTTCACTCAGCATAATGTCCTCCAGTTTCATCCATGTTATGAGATGGTTCACAGATTCATCGTTGTTCTTTCTCGTTGCATAGTACTCCATTGTGTGTATGTACCATAGTTTGTTTATCCGTTCGTCTGTTGATGGGCATCTAGGTTGTTTCCATCTTTTTGCTATTGTGAACAATGCTGCCATGAACATAGGTGTGCATAGGTCTATTCGAGGGACGACTCTTATTTCTCTAGGATATATTCCTAGGAGTGGGATTGCTGGATCGTATGGTATTTCTATTTGTAGCTTTCTAAGGAAGCGCCATATCATTTTCCAAAATGGTTGTATCATTTTGCATTCCCACCAGCAGTGCATAAGTGTTCCGATCTCCCCACAGTCCCTCCAACATTTGTTATTTCCAGTGTTTTTGATTCGTGCCAGTAATGCCGGAGTGAGATGGTATCTCACTGTGGTTTTAATTTGCATTTCTCTAATGGCTAGTGATCGTGAGCATTTCCTCATGTGTCTGTTGGCCGCTTGAATGTCTTCTTTGGTTAAGTGTCTGTTCATTTTGTTTGTCCATTTTTTAATAGGATTATTTGTCTTTTTGTTGTAGAGGTGTTGGATTTTCTTGTAGATTCTGGAGATTACACCTTTGTCTGACTTGTACTGTCCAAACATTTTTTCCCAGTTTGTAGTTTCTCTTTTTACTCTTTTGGTGAAGTCTTTTGAAGAGCACCGGTGTTTGATTTTTAGAAGATCCCTGTTATCTAGCTTATCTTCTGGGCTACGTTTAACTTTTTGAGAAACCACCAAACTGTTTTCCACAGTTGACGCACCATTTTACATTCTTAACAGCAGTGGATAAGGGTTCTAATTTTTCCTTGACAACACTTGTTATTTTCCATATTCCTGATAATAGTCATCCTAATGGGTGTGAAGTTGTATCTCATTATAGTTTAGACTGGCATTTCCCTAATGGTTATTTTTGTTGAGCATCTTTTCATGTATTTACTGGCCATTTGTGTATTTTCCTTGGAGAAACGTCTATTCAAGTTATTTGCCCATTTTTTAAATTGAGTTGTATTTTTTTTTGTATATTCTGTACACTAGACCCTTATGAGGTATATGATTTGCAAATGTTTTCTCTCATTATGTAGGCTGTCTTTTCACTTTTTTGATGGTGTTTCTTGAAGCACAAAAGTTTTTTTTTAATTTTGATGAAGTCCAATTTATTTTTTTCTTTTGTTGCATTGTGTCATATCTAAGAATCTATTGCCAAATCTAAGGTCATAAAAATTTATGGTGTCATATCTAAGAATCCATTGCCAAACTAAAGATCATGAAGACTTATCCTTATGCTTTCTTTGAAGAATTTTAGTTTTAGCTCTTGCATTTAGCAATTTGATCCATTTTGAATTAATATCTGCATATGATGTGAGACAGGGGTCCAACTTCAATATTTTGCATGTGGGAGTACAGTTGTCCCAGAACCATTTTTTGAAAAGACTATTCTTTGTACATTGAATTATCTTTGCAACTGTGTTGAAAACCAATTGACTCTAGATGTATGGGTTTATTTCTGGAATCTCAATTCTATTCCATTGATCTATATGTCTATCCACATGCCGGTGCCACATTTCTTTGATTACTGTAGCTTTGTAGCAAATTTTAAAATTGGGAAGTTGAATCCTCCAACTTTATTTTTATTTTTCAAAATTATTTTGGCTATTTGGGTCCCTTGCAATTCCATATAAATTTAGGATCTTCTTTTCCATTTCTTCAAAAAGTCATTAGAATTTTGATAAGGATTGCATTGAATCTGTAGATTGCTTTTAGAAGTATTGCCATTGTAACATTATTATGTCTTGCAATCCCAGAACACAGGATGTCTTTTCATTTATTTAGATATTCTTTAAATTTTCAGCAATATTTTGTAGTTTTCAGTATACAAGTTTTCTTGCACATCTTGGTTAAATTTATTCCTTAGTATTTTTTTATGCTATTGTAATTGGAATTGTTTTCTTAATTTCATTTTTGGATTTTTCATTGCTAGTGTACAACTCTGCAACTTTGCTGAATTTATTTGCTGTAATATTTTCTTTTGTGAATTCTTGAGAATGTTCTAGATATAAGTTCATGTCATCTATGATAGAGATCATTTTAATTCTTCCATCCAAAGTGATCCACAGACACATCATAATAAAAATGCCCAAAGTCAAAGACAAATTCCTGAAAGCAGCAAGAGAAAAGCAACTTGTCAAATAAAGAGGAACCCCCACAATATTAAAAGCTGACTTCTCATCAGAAACAATAGAGGCCAGAAGGCTATGGGATGACATACTATAAAAGTGCTAAAAGGCAAATGGTTAAAATCTTAAAATGAAACAAAATACTGAAAGTGACTCAAGAATAACTAGGAATTCTGAATGAATAGACCAATAACAAGTAAAGGTATTGAATTAGTAATTTACAAACTTCCCACAAAGACAAGCCCAGGACCAGATGGTTTCAATGGTGACTTTCAACAAACATTTAAAGAGATGGGAAGTGACAGAATGGATTAAAAAATAGGACCCATCAATATGCTGTCTACAAGAGACACACCTTAGAAAAAAGATGTAAATTTATTAAAAATCAAAGAATGGAAAAATATATATCAAGCAAACAGCTACCACAAAAGAGCAAGAGTGGCAATACTAATCTCAGATAAAACTGACTATAAAACAAAATCCACCACAAAAGACAAAGAAGGACACTATATAATGATTAAGGGGACAATCCATCATGAAGACATAACCATAATAAACATCTATGCAGCCAATGACATGGCTCCAAAATACATAAAACAAACTTTAATAGCACTGAAAAGAGAACTTGACAGTTCCACAATAATAGGAGACTTCAACACACCACTCTCAATAAAGGACAGAACATCTAGAAAGAAATTCAGCAAAGATACAGAAGATCTTAAGGCCATGATCAACCATCTTGACCTAATAGACATATATGAAACACTCTACCCAACAGCAGCAAAGTATACATTCTTTTCCAACAGACATGGAACGTTCTCCAGAATAGACCACATCTTAGGACACAAAGCAACCCTCAACAAAATCCAAAACACTGAGATAATACAAAGCATCTTCTCTGATCACAATGTCATAAAAGTAGAAATTAATAACAGGAGGAGCAAGGGAAAAAAATCAAATACATGGAAACTGAATAATACCTTGCTTAAAAACCACTGGGTAATAGAAGAAATCGAAGATAGAACAAAAAAAAAATTCCTAGAATCAAATGAGAATGAAAACACATCATACCAAAACCTATGGAACACAGCTAAGGCAGTGCTCAGAGGTCAATTTATAGCTATAGGTGCACCCACCAAAAAAGAAGAAAGAGCCAAAATCAAAACGCTAGCCCTACAACTTGAACAAATAGAAAGAGAACAACAAAAGAAGCCCACAGCCGCCAGAAGGAAGCAATAAAGATCAGAGCAGAAATAAATGAAATAGAGAATAGAAAAACAATAGAAAAAAATCAACAAAACCAAAAGTTGGTTCTTCGAAAGGATCAACAAAATTGACAAACCACAGGCCAATTGACAAAAAAAAAAAAAAAAAAAAAAAAAAACAAAACAGGAGAGGAAGCAAATAACCCAAATAAGAAGTGAAATGAGGGACATTACAACAGATCCAACTGAAATAAAAAGGAGCATAACAAAATACTATGAAAAACTGTACTCCAACAAATTCGAAAACCTAGAGGAAATGGATAAATTTCTAGAAACACACTACCTACCCAAACTACAACAAAGTGATGTTGAAAATCTGAACATACCTATAACAAGAGAAAAGATTGAAAAGGTAAGCTTTGGCTTCACTGGAGAATTCTACCGGAAGAGCTTGTACCAGTACTACTCAAGCTATTTCAGAGCATAGAAAAGGAAGCAACATTTCCAAATTCATTCTATGAAGCCAGCATAACACTGATACCAAAAGCAGTCAAAGATGTCACAAAAAAAGAAAATTACAGACCAATATCTCTCATGAATATGATGTAAAAATTCTCAACAAAATTCTAGCCAATAGTATTCAGCATCATATCAAAAAAATAATACACCACGACCAAGTAGGATTCATACCAGGTATGCAAGGATGGTTCAACATTAGAAAATCAATCAACATAATGCACCATGTAAATAAAAGGAAAGAAAAGAATCACATCATCTCAATTGACGCAGAAAAGGCATTTGACAAAGTCCAACACCCATTCCTGATAAAAACTCTAAATAAAATAAGTATAGAAGGGAAATTTCTCAACATAATAAAGGGCATCTATGCAAAACCAACAGACAACATCATTCTTAATGGAGAGAGGCTGAAAACATTCCCCTTGAGAACGGAAACCAGACAAGGATGCCCTTTATCACCACTCCTATTTAACATTGTGCTGGAAGTCCTAGCTAGAGCAGTAAGGCAAGAAAAAGAAATAAATGGCATCCAAGTTGGTAAGGAAGAAGTAAAACTATCCCTGTTTGCAGATGATATGATACTATACGTAGAGAACTCAAAGGACTCCTCAAGAAAATTACTGAAGAGGCAGAGCCTACATGGCACTATAGACAGAAGCACCATGCCGTCCCTCTGCAGCAAAGACCCAAAAAACTAAGTAAAACAGATACAAACATCAATCCTGGAACCCTAAGTACCAAATTAAGGAATAAAGAATTCGATCAAGCACCAAATGGAATAAGAAACTGACAGAGAACAGAGAATGAAGAGAGCTACAGAGTGGAGGTCCCTAACCAGATAATGTGGCTGGATTAGCCACCTTGGAGTACAGACACCAAAGAACTCAGACAGGGAGAACGGGAAGGCAACTTCACGGTGCTCTCAACAGGAGACAGAGCACTTGGTAACCAGGGATACACGCTTTCCCACCCCACACCCTTCTTCGCTGTACACTTCCCTCTGCTGCTTGCCAATGGGCCACAGGCACTCAGCTGGAGAGATACCAGCTCACTGCTGCCTGGATTCACCATCTTGGACCTCTGCCACCAAGGACTCTGGACAGAGAGTACAGGAAGGCAACTCCATGGAGCTCCCATCAGGAGACAGAGCACCTGGTAATCAGGTATACACATTTTCCCACCACTCATCCTTCTTATCTCTATGCAGCTTCCACTGCTTGCTTGGCTGGAGAGACACTAGCTCACTGCCTTCGGGGTCAACCACGCCCCCACGGGCTGGCCCCTTCAGCTCCATTTGTTTGTTTGTTTTTTGGTATCTTTTTTTTGCTTTGTTGTTTGTTGCTTCTTTCTCTCCCCCACCCTTTCTTTCCTTTCTCCTGCCCAGTTAGCCCCGTGTGCCATCCCCTCCCCTTCTTGACGAGCTGTGATTTTTTGGTTTGTTTGCTTTGTTCTTTTTGTGTGTGTGTGTGGTTTTTTTGTTTTGTTTTTTGATTTTTTTTTTGGCTTTTTTTTTGCTTCTCTCCCTCTCCCTTCCTTCCTTTCCTTTCTCCCACCCAGCTAGACCCATGTGCCACCCTCTCCCTTACTGATGGGCTGTGATTTTTTTATGTTTTTTTCTTTTTTCCTGTTTCTTCTCTCTCTCTCCTTTCTTTGCTTTCCTTTATCCTGCCCACCCAGCCCTATGCACTGCCCCAGCCCCTTCTGGAGGGATCGTGCTGCACAGCTCAGTTGGAGAGTCACTGAGCTCGGCCTCCATAGGTCTGCACCTCCACGACCGACCAGCTCCCTCAGCGCCATTTTATTTATCTATTGTTTATATGGGAGGTTTTTTGGTTATTGTTTCTTCTCTCTCTCTCTCCCTTCCTTTCCTTTCTCCCATCCACCCAGCCCCGTGTGCTGCCCCCAACTCTTTGGTGGGCTGTGCTGTACTGATGAGTTGGAGAGCCTCTGGCACACAGCCTCCCCAGGTCTGTGCTGCTCCCACAGGCCAGCTCCCTCAGCACCATATTTTTTGTTTTTATTTATCTTTCCCCTTCTCCTTTCCTTTTCCCTCTCACCTAAGCCCTGTGCTGCCTCTGCCCCTTCCTGATGGGCTGTGCTGTGCCACCCGGTGAGAGAGACATCAGCTCACCACACCCCAACTCCGTCCTGCCCCCAATGGCCAAAACCCCCACAACCATATTTTGTTGTTGTTTTATTAATTTTATTTTATTATTATGTATTTGTTTGATTGTTGGTTTCTTCTTTCTCCCTTCTTTCCTTTCCTTTCTCACACCCATCTAGCCCTGTGCACCACACACACTGCTTCTTGCTAGGCTGAGCCACACTGCTTGGCTAGAGAGCCAGAAGCACACAGCCTCTCCAGGTCTGCCCTGCCCCACCACACAGCCATTTTATTTACTTTTTCCTTTTTATTTATTTATTTATTTTTACTTAATTTCTTGCTTTTTTTGCATTTATTTACCTCTCTTCTTTCACCCACCCACTTAGCTCTGCACATCACATCATCTCCTTTCCCTCCTGCCTATCTGCACCATACACCAAGTGCCACACCCCCAAGTGCTACCCACACAGTTCCCAGGACCCCCCTGCGCTGTCCCACAGCCCCACCCTGTCTCCACCAATTCGTGCTGCAAACTACCCATCCCTGCCCCTCCACCCCCACTGGACTCACCCTGCTGCACCATAGCTGAGGCACCAGCCCAGCCCACCTGGACAAGGTGGTGATAAGTATCGTGCCCACAGGAGAGCAAGCAACAAAACACACTCAGCCCACCTGCTTAGACATAACCAAATAAAACAAAAAAGCAGGACAAAACAATCAAATCTACAATCAATAAATGAAGAAAATAATTCCTGAATGTCCCGGAGATTAAAGGAACAATCCACCATGAAGACATAACCATAATAAATATCTACGCACCCAATGACAGGGCTCCAAAATACGTAAAACAGTAGAAGACTTCAACACACCACTCTTGGTAAAGGACAGAATATCTAGAAAGAATCTCAACAAAGACACAGAAAATCTAAAGGTCACAATCAACTGATATGACCCCATAGAAACATATAGAACACTCCACCCCAAAGCAACAAAGTACATATTCTTTTCCAATGCACACGGAATGTCCTCCAGAATAGACCACATCTTAGGCCACAAAGCAACCTCAACAAAATCCAAAACATTGAGGTAATACAAAGTATCTTCTCTGATCACAATGCCATCGAAGTAGAAATTAATAAAAGGAAGAGCACAGAAAAAAAATCAAATACAAGGAAACTGAGCAACATCCTGCTTAAAAACCACTGGGTAATAGAAGAAATTAAAGATGGAATCAAAAAATTCCTAGAATCAAACAAGAGTGAAAACGCATCTATGAAAACATTTGAGACACAGCAAAGGCAGTGCTCAGAGGTCAATTTATAGCAATAGATGCATAAATCAAAAAAGAAGGGACAAAATCAAAACATTAACTACACAAATCAAACAAAGAGAAAGAAAACAGCAAAAGAAGCCCACAGCCACCAGAAGAAAGGAAATAACAAAGATCAGAGCAGAAATAAATGAAATAGAGAATATAAAAACAATAGAAAAAATCAACAAAACCAAAAGCTGGTTCTTTGAAAAGATCAACGAAATCGACAAACCCTAACCAAGGATGTAAAAGACCTATACAAATTAAACTACAAAACACTACTGCAAGAAACCAAAAGAGACCTACACAAATGGGAAATCATACCATGGTCATGGATAGGTAGACTCAACATTGTGAAAATGTCAATTCTACCCAAAGCAATCTACCAATACAATGATCCAAATTCCAACAGCATTCTTTAATGAGATGGAAAAAGTAATCATTAACTTTGTATGGAAAGGGAAGAGGCCCAGGATAAGTAAAGCACTATTGAAGAAGAAGAATATAGTAGGAGGACTTGCACTACCTGACCTCAGAACCTACTGTACAGATACGGTAGTCAAAACAGCCTGGTACTGGTCCAATGACAGACACATTGACCAATGGAACAGAATTGAGAACCCAGAAGTAAATTCATCTACCTATAGCTACCTGATCTTTGACAAAGGACCAAAGTCTTTTAAATGGGGAAAAGACAGCCTTTTAAACAAATGGTGCTGGTAAAAGTGGATGTCTATCTGTGAAAAAAATGAAACAGCACCCATACCTCACACCATACACAAAAACTAATTCAAAATAGATCAAACACCTAAATATAAAATCAAAAACTATAAATATTATGACAGAAAAAATAGGGACAACACTAGGGTCCCTAATATATGGCATAAACAGCATACAAACCATAATTATCAATACACAAACACCAGAACATAAGCTAAATAAATGGGATCGCCTAAAAATTAAACAATTATTCTCATCAAAAGACTTCACCAAGAGAGTAAAAAGAGAAACTACAGACTGGGAAAAAAATTTTCTCTATGACAAATCCGACAAAGGTCTAATCTCTAAAAGGTATAAGAAAATCCAACACCTCTACAACAAAAAGACAAATAATCCAAATAAAAAATAGGCAAAGGAGGGAGCCAGGGCCAAGATGGCAGAGTAGTCAGCTGCTTCCTGTGGTACCTCTTACAACAAAGACCCGAAAAAAACAAGTGAATCGATTATATATGACAATCTAGGAGCCCTGAACATCAAAGGCAAAGTTCAGGAATTGGACTGAGTGGCAGGGGAGGGAGAGATGGTTTGGAAGCAGCAAGGAGTTGCCAGACCTGACCTGGCGGGAACCAACTCCCTTCAGGCCGGATAGGCCGATGTGTGACATGAGGCAAGTAGTGGCTCTCAGGAGGCCTTTTCCACATAGGGTAGACTGAGCATCAGAGTGTCTATTCGGGCCTCCAGAACCAGTGAAAAGCAGTGCTCAATCAGCAAAAGATAAGTACATGCGTCTGGCCTACTGTTATGGATTGAATTGTGTCCCCCAAAAATATCTGTCAACTTGGCTGGGTCATGATTCCCAGTATTGTATGATTGCATAATGTGCTGTGATTTCCTTATGTGTTGTAAACTCTATCACTGTGATGAGGTTATATGTGATCTCCTTATGTGTTGTAAATTCTATCACTGTGATGTGGTTATATTGATGAGGTTTACAAGATTGGATAGTATCTTAATCCAATCTCTTTTGAGATATAAAATAAAGAAGCAAGCAGAGACACATGGGAACCTCATACCACCAAGAAAGCAGTGCCGGGAGCAAAGCGCACCCTTTGGACCTGAGGTTCCTGTGCTGAGATGCTCCCAGACCAAGGAAAGACAGATGACAAGAACCTGCCTCCAGAGCCGACAGAGAGAGAGAGAGCCTTTTCCTGGAACTGATGCCCTGAATTTGGACTTCTAGCCTACTGGACTGTGAAGAGAATAAATTTCTCTTTGTTAAAACCATTCACTTGTGATATTTCTGTTTGAGCAGCACTAGATGACTGAGACACCTACCTTGCGGATCAAAAAAACACCCACTTTGGGAAATAACTCTCTCATTTATCTGCCCCTTCCCCGATCTGCACTGGTCCTGGGCTGGCTTCAGCAACTGCTAAGTCCCCTAGGCTGGAAGTAGGACCCATCACATGCCCTGAGCCATTCTCCCGGCTTTGGAGAGGAAACAAATTAAGAAATAGGAAAAAATAATCTGCTGGCTCTCCTAAGCCAGGAACTCAAGGTAGGCACAGCTCCTTTTCCTAGGCACAGGCATAAGGGTTCCACGGACTTTGAATGCCTTTCACCCCTGCATAGACCTGTGTGGACCCATTTCAACAGCGTAGGCCCTCATTACCACAGTACAACAGGGTATATACCTGAAGCCTAACTTCAACTGTATCATCTATATGGTGAAGTAGCAGGTTCGTGACATTTGTTACTGCTCCATCCATCAGGCCAGGTCCCTGATGTGGGTCCTCACCTGCCCACATGAGGGGCCTGACCTGAGGACTGGAGGCTCCACTCATGCCACCTAACCACCTGCAACAGGGGTCCAAGAATAAGTGATGCCTCCCAGTCCTTACAGCCAACAGCATTGGGTGCCCACAGTCCAGCTGTAAAAACCACCCATCTATGCACTCTAAGGAAGGGGACACAGTTTCTTCCCAGAAACTCAGGGGCAGCCATCAACCCCCTCCTTGCTCAGTGTGTGACCTCCTACTGCAGCCAGATACCTGTGCCTACATCAATCACCCCTGACCATCTAGGACTATAGGTGAGAGCCTGCAGCACACACTTGGTGACCAACTACCTGGATATCTGAGCTGAATCCATACAAGAAAAATAAACAGACTCCTGGGCTTACATACCTAGTAACAGATCTAACCATCTGATGACAGGATGTTAGAGCTTCAAACGTGCCAGTAATCAAACTAGCTCACAAGAGCAGCCTATTTGGACATTTCAAAACAAAGCAAAATAAGAAGCTAGGACAGAGTAAACAAACATAAATAAATAAATATAATAACTTATTGATGGCTTGGAGACAATAGTCAATATCAAATCACATAAAGAGGCAGACCATGATGGCTTCAGCAAGCTCCCAAAACAAAGAATCAAGGAATTTCCTGGAGGAAGAGAACTTCTTGGAATTACTGGAGGTAGAATACAAAAGATTAATATACAGAACTCTTTAAGATATCAGGAAGGAGATCATGCAAAATGAAGAACAAGCCAAGGAACACACAGACAAAGCAATAGAGGAACTTACGAAGATTAGAGAAGAGCAGAACGACAAATTTAACAGGCTACAAGAATCCATAGAGTAAACAGAAATCCAGAGGATTAACAATAAATTTTCAGAATTAGACAGAAATTAGATAGAAAGCTATAGGAGCAGAACTGAGGCAATGGGAGTCAGAATTTAGTGAGATTGAAGATAAAGTACTTGACATCAACTTATTTGAGGAAAAATCAGATAAAAGAATTTAAAAAAATGAAGAAGCCCTAAGAATTATGTGGGACTCTATCAAGAGCAATAACCTATAAGTGACTGGAGTACCAGAACAGGGGGATAACAGAAAATACAGACAGAATTGTTGAAGATTTGTTGGCAGAAAACTTCCCTGATATTATGAAAGATGAGAAGATATCTATCCAAGATGCTCATCGAATCCCACATAAGGTAGACCCCAAAAGAAAATCACCAAGACGTATTGTAATCAAACTTGCCAAAACCAAAGATAAAGAGAGAACTTTAAGAGTGGCTATGGATAAACAAAAAGTCATCTACAAAGGAGAGTCAATAAGACTAAGCTTGGACTACTCAGCAGAAACCATGCAGGCAAAAAGGCAATGGGATGACATAAATAAAGCCTTGAAGGAAAATAATTGACAGCCAAGAATTCTATGTCCAGCAAAACTCTCTCTCAAATATGATGGCAAAATTAGGGCATTTCCAGATAAACAGAAGTTTAGGGAATTTGCAAAAAACAAACCAAAATTACAAGAAATACTACAGGGAGTCCTCCAGTTAGAAAATCAATAACATCAGACAACAACCCAAGACTAGAACACAGGACAGAACAACCAGATATCAACCCAGATAGGGAAGTCAAAAAATAAATCAAGATTAAAACACTGAAAATAGGGAAACAGAGATGTCAATATGTAAAAGATGACAACACAAAAACAAAAAGAAGGGCTAAATAATGTAGTCAGAGCACATTCATATGGAGAGGAAGTCAAGGCGATATCAAGAAATAAAAGATTGGTTTAAACTTAGAAAAATAGGGGTAAATATTAAGGTAACCACAAAGGAAACTAACAATCCTACACATCAAAATAAAAAAACAAGAAAAACATAAAGACTCAGCCAATACACAATCAACAATGAAAAAGATAAAAAGAAAACACATAAACAAAAATGACTCAGCACAGAAAATTAAGTGGAACAATGACAATGTCAACAACATCAAAAAAAAGGCATCAAAATGACAGCACTAAATTCACACCTATCAATAATTATGCTGAATGTAAACGGACTAAATGCACCAATATAGAGACACAGAGTGGCAGAATGGATAAAACAACATGTTCCATCTATGTGCTGCCTACAAGAGACATATCTTAGACTTAAAGACACCAACAAACTAAAACTCAAAGGATGGAAAAAATATATCAAGCAAACAACAGTTAAAAAAGAGCATGAGTGGCAATATTAATCTCTGACAAAATAGACTTTAAAATAAAATCCAACACAAAGGATAATGAAGGACACTATATAATGATTAAAGGGTCAATACACCACGAGGACATAACCATAATAAGTAATTACGCACCCAATGACAGGGCTCCAAAATACGTAAAACAAATTCTAACAGCATTGAAAAGACAGATGGGTCCACAATAATAGCAGGAGATTCAATACACCAATTTCAGTAAAGGACAGAAAATCCAGAAAGAAGCACAATAAAGACACGGAAGATCTAAATGCCACAGTCAACCAACTCGATCTCATAGACATATACAAAACACTCCACCCAACATCATCCAAGTATACTTTCTTTTCCAACGCATATGGAACATTCTCCAGAATAGACCACATACTAGGCTATAATGCAAGCCTTAACATAATCCAAAGCATCAAAATATTACAAAGCATCTTTTCTGACCACAAAGCCATAAAAGTAGAAATGAATTACAGAAAAATCAAGGAAAAAAATCAAACACATGGAAATTGAGCAACACCGTCCTCCAAATCTACTGGGTTATAGAAGAAATATAAAGAAATTCACAGAATCAAATGAGAAATAAAACACATCCTATTAAAACCTTTGGAACACAGCAAAAGTGTGCTCAGAGGTCAGTTATAGCAATAAATGCACACATCCAAAAAGAAGAAAAGGCCAAAATCAAAACATT
>NW_004444015.1:7945115-7969843 GCF_000243295.1 Trichechus manatus latirostris
AAAAAAAACAAGACCCATACGTCACACCATGCACAAAAACTAACTCAAAATGGATCAAAGACCTAGATATAAAATCTAAAATTATAATGAGCGTGGAAGAAAAATTAGGGACAATGCTAGAATCCCTAATACATGGCATAAACAGAATGCAAACCATAAGTAATAATGCACAAACACCAGAAGAGAAACTAGATAACTGGGAGCTCCTAAAAACCAAACACTTATACTCATCAAAAGACTTCACCAAAAGAGTAAAAAGACAACCTACAGAGTGGGAAAAATTTTTTTGGCTATGACAAACCCCATCAGCATCTGATCTCTAAACTCTACAAGATACTGCAAAATCTCAACAACAAAAAGACAAATAACCCAATTCAAAAATGGGCAAAGGATATGAATAGGCACTTTGCCAAAGAAGACATTCAGGCAGCTCACAGACACATGAGTAAATGCTCATGATCATTAGCCATTAGAGAAATGCAAATCAAAACTACAATGAGATACCATCACCATCTCACCCCAACAAGGCTAGCATTAATTGAAAAAACACAAAATAATAAATGCTGTAGAGGTTATGGAGAGACTGGAACACTTATACACTGTTGGTGGGAATGTAAAATGGTACAACCACTTTGGAAATCAATCTGGCGTGTTCTTAAAAAGCTAGAAATAGAAGTACCATATGATTCAGCAATCCCACTCCTTGGAATATATCCCAGAGAAATAAGAGCAAATAGATATATGCACACTCATGTTCATTGCAGCAGTGTTCACGAAAGCAAAAAGATGGAAACAACTTACGTGTCCATCAACAGATGAATGGATAAAAAAATTATAGTGTATTCACACAATGGAATACTACGCAATGATAAAGAATAACAATGAACCCGTGAAACATCTTATAACATGGAGGAATCCAGAGGTCATGATGCTGTGTGAATTTAGTCAGTCACTGAAGGCCAAATATTGTATAAGACCACTATTATAAGAACTCAAGAAAAGATTTAAATATAGAAGAAAACATTCTTCGATGGTTATGAGGGTGAGAGGGAGGGAGACGGTTATTCCCTAACTAGATAGTAGACAAATATTATCTTAGGTGAAGGGAAGGACAGCACACACTACAGGAGAAGTCAGCACAACTGGACTAAACCAAAAGCTAGGAAGTTTCCTGAATACAACTAAACACTTTGAAGGACAGAGTAGCAGGAGCAGGGGTCTGAGAACCGTGGTTTCAGGGGACATCTAGGTCAACAGGCATAACAAATTTATTAAGAAAATGTTCTGCATCCCACTTTGGTGAGTGGCATCTGGGGTCTTAAAAGCTTGCAAGAGACCTTCTAAGATGCATCAGTTGGTCCCAACCACCTGGAGTAAAGCAGAATAAAGAACACCAAAGACACAAGCAAAGGATTAGCCCAAGAGACAGAAAGGGCCACATAAACCAGAGACTGAATCAGCCTGAGACCAGAAGAACTAGATGCTGCCTGGCTACCACCAATGACCACCCTGACAGGGAACATAAACAGAGAGTCCCCAACGGAACAGGAGAAAAGTGGGGTACAGAACTCAAATTCATGTAAAAAGACCAGACTGAATGTTTTGACTGAGACTGGAGACCCTGGAAGACATGGCCTCCAGACTCTCTGTTAGTCCAAAACTAACACCATTCCCAAAGCTAACTCTTCAGACAAAGATTAGACTGGACTATGGGATATAAAATGATAGTCGTGAAGAGTGTGCTTCTTAGCTCAAGTAGATACATGAGACTGAATGGGCAGCTCCTGTATGGAGGCGAGATGAGGAGGCAGAGAGGGTCAGGTGCTGGTTGAATGGACTCGGGAAATCCGGGGTGGAAAGGAAAAGTGTGCTGTCACGGTAAAGGGAGAGCAAGTAGGGTCACGTAACAATGTATGTATACATTTTCGTATGAGAGACTAACTTGAATTGTAAACTTTCACTTAAAGCACAACAATTTTAAAAAAGGTATTTAATCTTCAGTGCAAAAAAAATAAAGTGTGTTTTTTGTAGGGAGCATATAGTTGGGTCTTGCTATTTTAAAAATCAATCTGATAATCACTGTTTTTCAAAGAAATCCACTGAATGTTGATTGACTGTTGTTTCTCCAATTTATCCTACCATGGACCTTCTCTTTTGGACATCCTGAGGAGTGTTCCACGGAATGTACTTTGGGGAAACTGCGCCAGAACCTTGTTCAAATCTCAGCTTTGAATCAACTGCATCAACATTGCCATTCTGAACAAGTACATCTTTCTGGTTATGTTGCTTCCTCCATTCAGTCATAGTTCCTGCTCATTTGCCACATTGAAATCCTGCCCATTCGTAAAGTTGTGGCAGCAAGAGAGCACGTTTGAGTGCTGTACAGATTTAAGTTCAAATCCTGGCTGTACCACTTGTTTATGTGTCTTTAGATCACTCACTTCAGGAGGAGTGTGCTGTCACAGTATAGGGAGAGCAACTAGGGTCACATAACAATGTGTGTATAAATGTTTGTATGAGAAACTAACTTGAACTGTAAACTTTCACTTAAAGCACAATAAAAAAAAAAAAGGCAAACGATATGAACAGACACTTCACCAAAGAAGACATTCAGGCAGCTAACCGACACAAAGAAATGCTCACGATCACTAGCCGTTAGAGAAATGCAAATCAAAACTACAATGAGATACCATCTCACCCCAACATTATTGGCACGAATCAAAAACAAAAAATAACAAATGTGGGAGAGGCTGCAGGGAGATTGTTACTCTTATGCAGTGCTGGTAGGAATGCAAAATGGTACAACCATTTTGGAAAGCTATATGGTGCTTCCTTAAAAAGCTAGAAATAGAAATACCATATAATCCAGCAATCCCATTCCTAGGAATATATCCTAGAGAAATAAGAGCCGTCACACGAATAGATATATGCACACCCATGCTCATTGCAGCGCTGTTCACAATAGCAAAAAGATGGAAACAACTTAGGTGCCCATTAACAGATGAATTGATAAACAAACTATAGTACATACACATAATGGAATACTACGAAGCGATAAAGAACAATGATGAATCTGCAAAGCATCTCACAACATGGAAGAGTCTGGAGGGTATTATGCTGAGTGAAATAAGTCAATCACAAAAGGACAAATACTGTATGAGACCACTATTATAAAAACACATGAAAATGCTTCCACACAGAAAGAAACAATCTTTGATGGTTATGAGGGAGGGGAGGGCTGGGTAGGAAAAACACTAACTAGATAGTAGATAAGTGGTAACTTGGGTGAAGTGTAAGATAGTACACAATACTGAGGAAGTCAGCAAAACTTGACCAGGGCAAAGTCATAGAAGCTTCACAGACACATCCAAACGCCCTGAGAAACCGAACTACTGGACTGAGGGCTGGGGACCATGGTCTCAGGGGATATCTAGCTCAACTGGAGTAACATAGTCTATAAAGAAAATGTTCTGCTTTTGCCTGTGGTTATTACCAATTGGGGTCTTAAAAGGTCTTAAAAGCCTGTAAGCAGCCATCTAAGATACATCTTCTGTTCCATCCTGGCTGGAGCAAAGGAGAATGACAAAGACCAAAGACACAAGGGATAGATTAGTCCAAAGGGCTAATGGACCACAACTACCATAGCCTCCACCAGACTGAGCCCAGAACAACTAGATGGTGCCCAGTTTCCACCAATGACTGCACTGGTGGGGATCACAATAGAGGATCCTGGACAGAGAGGGAGAAAAATGTAGAAAAAAATTCAAATTCACAAACAAGAAAAAATAAAAATGAAAAAGACCAGGCTTGCTGGTCTGACAGAGACTGGAGAAATCCCGAGAGTATGGTCCCTGGACATCCTTTTACCTCAGTACTGAAGTCACTCCTGAGGTTTACCCTTCAGCCAAAGATTAGACAGGTCTATAGGGCCAACAATAACACATGTGAGGGATGTGCTTCATGTATAGGAGACTAATGGACACACCAGCCCAAAAGCAAAGATGAGAAGGCAGGAAAGGACAGCAAAACTGTATGAATGGAAACAGGGAAACTTGGATGGAGAACAGGAGAATGTTGACATATTGTGGAGTTGGCAACCAGTGTCACAAAACAATTTGTGTGTTAACTGTTTAATGAGAAACTAATTTTCTATGTAAACTTTCACCTAAATCACAATTTTAAAAAAATTTTTAATTGTAGGATACAATATCAGTATACAAAAATCAATTATATTTACATACACTTGCAATGAACAATACATAAATAAAATTAAGAAAACAATTCCATTTACAATAGCATCAAAAAGACTAAAATACTTAGGAATAAATTTAACAAAAGAAGTACAAATCTTATACTCTGAAAACTACAAAACATTGTTGAAAGAAATTAAAGAAGACCTAATAAATAGAAAGACATCCCATGTTCATGAATCAAAAGATTTAGTATTATTAAGACGAGAATATCCTCTGTTATGGATTGAATTGTGTTCCCCAAAAAGATATGTTCAAGTCCTCACCCCTGTACCTGTGAATGTTACCTTGTTTGGAAATAGGAATTTTCTTTTGTTATCAGTTAAGTCATGCGGGAATACAGTGGGTCCTAATTCTAATCCCTTCTGAGTGGTGTCTTATAAAAGGGAGAACAGACATGGAGCGAGAGTCACATACAGGGGGAAGACACCATGTGAGGAACCTGACTACAAGCAAAGAAACACCGAGGATTGCCAAAAGCCATCAGAAACTAGAAGAGCGGCGTGGGTTCTTAGATACGATACCAAAAGCATAAGCAGCCAAAGGAAAGGAACAGTTCCACTCTCAAAGCCCGCAGAAGGAATCGACATGGCTGATACCCTGGTTTGGACTTCTAGCCTCCAGAATTGTGAGAAAATATCTTTCTTTTCTTTAAAGGCACTCATTTTGTGGTATCTTTTAATGGCAGTGTTAAGAAACTAAGCCACTGCCCAAACTGATCTACAGATTAAATGCAATCCCTGTCAAAAATCCTAGCCAGCTTCTTTGCAGAAATAGACGTGCTGACCCTAAAATTCGTATGGAAATGCAAGGGACCCAGAATAGCCAAAAAAAAAATCTTAAAAAAAGAACAAAGTTGGAGGACTCACACTTGCTGATTTCAAAAATTACTACAAAGCAATGGTAATCAAGACAGTGTGGCATGGGAACAAGTATAAACATACACATCAGTGGAATGGAATTGAGATTCCAGAAATAAACCCATACATCTACAATCAATTGCCTTTCAACTAAAGTGCCAAGATAATTCAATGGGGGAAAGAACAGTCTTTTCAACAAATCGTGCTGGGAAACTGGATATCCACATACAAAAGAATGAAGTTGAACTCCAACTTCACACTACGTACAAAAATTAAGCCAAAATGGGTCATAGACCTAAATTTAAGAATTAAAACTATAAAACTCTTGGAAGAAAACATAGGTATAAATTTTCATGACCTTGGATTGGGCAATGGTTTATTAGATATGATAGCAAAAGCATAAGTAGTCAAGGGGGGGAAATACAAAAATACATAAAATAGATAAATCGATCATCAAATTTAAACACTTTTGTGCTTCAAAGGACACTATCAAGAGAGTTAAAAAAAACCCACAGAATAGTAAAAAATGTTTGCAAATCATACCTCTGATAAGAGTCTAGTGTCTAGAATACAACTCATACAACTTAGCTATAAAAGGACAAATAACCTAATTAATAATGGGCAAAGGATTCGAATAGACATTTCTCCAAAGATGATATGGCCAATAAGCACATGAAAAGATGTTCAACATCATTAGTCATAAGGGAAATGCAACTTAAAACCACAAGGAGATATCACTTCATATCCACTAGGATGGCTATAATAAAAAAGACAGATGATAGGGAGTGTTGACAAGGATGTGGAGAAAGTGAACCCTCATATATTGTGGGTTGGAATATAAAATGGTGCAGCCTCTTTGGAAAACACTTTGGCAGTTCTTTAAAAGGTTAAAGTTTACATATGATCCAACAATTCCACTCCTATGTATATGCCTAAAAGGAAAGAAAACATATGTTTATACAAAAACTTGTACACAAAAGTTCATAGCAGCATTATTCACAATTGCCAAAAGGTGGAAACAACTCATATGTCTATCACCTGATAAATAGATAAACAAAATGTAGTATATTCAGCTAATGGAATATTATTTAGCCATAAAAAGGAATGAAGTACACATGCTACAACATGGATGAATCTTGAAAACATTGTGCTAAGTGAAAGGAGCCAGCCACCAAAGACCACATATTGTATGATTCCATTCATATTAAATGCTCATAACAGGCAAATCTATGGAGACAGGAATTAGATTAGTGGTTATTTAGGGCTTGGAAAGTTTCGGGAAAATAGGGAGTTACTGTAAATGGGTATGCAGCTTCTTATTGGATTGATGAAAATGTTCTAAAATTTATTGTAGCAACATTTTCATAACTGCAAATATGCTAAAAACTTATGATTTGTACTTTTGAAAAGGATGAAACGTATGCTATGTGAATTTTATCTTAATATGTCATTGTTAGGTGCCATCAAATAGATTTTCAACTCATAGCAACCCCATGTGATGGAGTAGAACTTCCCCATGGGGTTTTCGAGGCTGTAATCTTTATGGGAGCAGATCGCTAGGTCTTTCTCCAGTGGAGTCACTGGGTAGGTTCAAACAACCAAACCTTTGGTTAGCAGCAGAGTGCTTAACTGTTACACTACCAGGGCTCCTTATATATGTCAGTATAGCTGTTACTAAAAAAATAACATTGAGGGAATAATGGCTGAAGTGAATGGATATGAAGGTCACCTGGATTTTAAAAGTCAAGGTGTCCCTCAGAAGCCAAAATAGATGATGAATTCACCATAGATGATGGCAAGGGAGAAGGGGAAATAGTGGGGGGGGGGAGTGGTCATTGAGGTGGGTGGAGAATGGAATACTGAAAGCAGCCACCTTGTATCCAGCAGGTATGCTGTGCCAGACACTGATCCAAGGGCTGTATGTTCATCATTACTTTCCTTCCTTATAACAAACCTGTAAGGTAAGTTCTATTATTGTCCCTTCTTTTAAAGATGAAGAAACTGAATTTCAGAGAGGTTAAGTAATCGGCCCAGTGTTACAAAGCTAGTAAGTATCAGAGTAAGATATCAAACCATGCTTGTGTGACTGTAGTCAGGCTGTCAGCCAAGGAGCTACCCTGCCATTGTAAAGGCTTGGAACAAGGATAAGGAGCGGCTCCTCTAAGGGCCGTGGATTTCTATAAGTAATGTCAGAAGACAGAGGGACAACAACCTAGAGACAGCCCAGGAAGGCAAGGAGGAGGCTCAACCCCATAGCAGTGAAGTCTCTGTTACTCAGAATCTCTGGGGCCAAGGCAGCAGCAGAGTGACCCACCACAAGCTCAGGTTCAGATGAACCTGAGTGCATATCGAAGCGCTTCTACTTTCTCACTGAGACCTTGGGAAGGTTCATGAAACTGCTCTGGGTCTCAGTTTTCTCATGTATAAAATGGAGATGATGATGATGGTGATAATGATAATAGTAGTAATAATAATAACAAACCTGCCTTAACAGAGTACCTGTAGGAAGTAAATGAGCCAATGATTGTAAAACACTTAGCAGAGTGCTTGACAGTAAGTATTCAATAAGTGAGTATGTGTGTATGCATGCACACACACACTTGCATATGTGTAGACAGAGAGAGGCAGCATGCACGTATATGCATGCACACATATATGACACTTACGTTCTTTCACTGCAGCCTAGAGCTCTTTAGAAACACGGATTCCTATACAGAACACGCTGTGATACTAGACTCATCTTTGTTCTACTCTTCAGGGCTGAGAAGGATGCTAAGTTAATGAAAGGAGGAGATGGAAGAAATAAAATCTGAGGGGTTGGAAAGAGCTGAATCCTAGGAAAGAACTGAGTTGGACAAATGCCCCAGTGAGGGGCCAGGGAAGTCTAAGCTATGGGTAAGAGAGAAATGCCAGGAGATCAGTTTCAGCTGGAAACGAAGAGTCAGACCTGAAGAGCGAGCAGAAAGGGCACACTCTCTGTAAAGACCAGGAGCAACAGATAATGCAATAGAAAACTATGAATCAAAAATAAAAAAAATTAAGACCAGGAAAAAATATTATGGGAACATGAAGACTAGGAGAAGAAAAGCAGGTCCAAAGGTCTTCCAATATGCTCAAGTTCAGCCATGAATTGGGAACTGTGCTTCCTGAGCAGTGGCAGGGGGTGGGGACTAAGCAAAGAGAACCTCCTTGTAAGTGTAGCTTGGTAATTCTTCACGGCTGTGATTTGCTGACTTGTCCTCGGGTTTGTGTTAATTTTCCTAACGTAGTTTCCTGTGCTCTAAAACCAGGGTTGGCAAACTACAGCTCATGGCACCAATAAGGCCCACTGACCATTTTTGTAAATAAAGTTTTATCGGAACACAGCCATGCCCATTTGTTTATGTATAGTTAGTCTATGGCTGCTTTTGTGCAACAACAGCTGAGTTGAGTCAGATACCATATGGCCTACCAAGCTGAAAATATTTACTATCTGGGCCTTTATAGAAAAAGTTTCCCAGCCCCTGGTCTAAAACCACTGGCATAGTGTTATATTTCCCATGGCTTGGGACTAAGAAAGAGTACTTAAAGAATGAAGGACAGAGTTATATCACTTAAAGAAGAGACTCTTCCTCTAATCCCTTACATGAAGACAGGCAATAAGATGAGGAGCAGAGATACATATACATATACATATACACATGCATATACATATACATATACATGGAGCCCTGGTGGCGCAGTGGTTAAGAGCTTGGCTGCTAACCAAAGGGTCGGCAGTTCAAATCCACCAGCCGCTCCTTGGAAACCCTATGGGGCAGTTCTACTCTGTTCTATAGGGTCACTATGAGTCGGAATTGACTCGACATCAACGGGTTTGGTTTCGTATTTTTTATACATATACACATACACACATATATAAATATATAATTTCAAACAGCAGTTAATTTAAAACCAAAGAAAAAAGATCTTAGACTCTATTATAAGACCTTTGATATCAGATATTCTTAATTAATTTTGGTTTGTCTAACATTAAGATTAGTGGGATTGTGAACTACTGACCTCATTCAACACAAGCAAATATCTGTAACATTGCTCAGGATACCCAATTTCACTAAAATTCATTTCAAACTGCTGAAGAGTTGCCTCTTTGAAAACACTAGGCTCTATTGGATTGCAGGGTGGAGACTCGACAAATCAAAGTTAAGTTATATTTTCAGACTGTTCAATAGTATACCAAATTTGGTAAAAAGAAATAAATAAAAAAGTATGCATCTTCAAAAGTTACCAGGACCCAAACATAAATGGTCACTGTCTATGATCAATGAATTTGTATTCCTTGAATACACCCTAGCTGAGGACAATTGAGGATAATGGAGAGAAACCAATGTGGAATTATAACCAACCTCAGGAAACCCATACTTGGAATTATTTGCTCAATGATTGTTTTCACCACTAGAAGGCTCTTTTGCCAATTGGATCCTAAGCATCTGGCCTAGTCCCTTATACATAGCATATGTCCAATAAATATTTGTTGATGGAATGAATTACTGGAAAAACATAAAACTCAGCATTTCCCATAAATAATTTTTTCTTTTTTTATTTTGTTGCTGTTGTTGAGAATATACCCAGCCAAAAATACACCCATCCAACAGTTTCTATACGTGCAATTCAGTGACGTTGATTACATTCTTAGAGTTGTGCAACCATTCTCACCCTCATTTTCTGAGTTGTTCCTCCCCATTAACATAAATTCACTGCCCCTAAGGTTCCTATCTGTCTTAGTTATCTAGTGCTGCTATAACAGAAATATCACAAGTGAATGACCTTATCAAACAGAAGTTTATTCTCTCATAGTCTAGGAGGCTATAAATTTGAATTCAGGGAGCCAGCTCCAGGAAGGCTTTCTCTCTCTGTTGGCTCTGGAGGAATGTCCTTGTCATCACTCTTCCCCTGGTCTGGGAGCTTCTCAGCTCAGGAACCTCGGGTCCAAAGGACGCCTCTGCTCCTAGCACTGCTTTCTTGGTGGTATGAGGTCCCCCTGTCTCTCTGCTCGCTTCTCTCTTTTATATCTCAAAAGAGATTGGCTTAAGATACAACTAAATCTTATAGATTGAGTCCTGCCTACTTAACATAACCGCCACTAATCTCATCTCATTAACATCATAGAGACAGGATTTACAACACATAGGAAAATCATATCAGATGACAAAGTGGTGGACAATCACACAATACTGGGAATCATGGCCTAGCCAAATCGATACACATATTTTTGGGGGACACAATTCAATCCATGACACTATCTAATAAGACTAGTAGGTGGTAGAGAAGCCAAGATGAAGAAGGAAATACATTTTTAATATTGTTTTATTACTGTTGCATAACATTCACACACAGAAATCTACCTAGAGCAACCAAGTCATTCAATAGACAAGATGACTTCCAATCTGTACACAAATTTTTTACGTTTAAATGTTGCTTCTGATATATGTGAACAATCTATTCTCCTAAGGTTAAACTTTTCCTGCACCTATCCATCCATACCCTGTCTCCAAAAACACTGTCATACTGATCATTTGCTTAGTAAACTGTTACGCACAGTGAGAGCAAAGGAAACCATCAACCCAATCCCACCCAAATGATCACATGGTCCATATTAGCAAGGTCAGATGACTGAGATTTGACTAACTTGAAAGGGGTGGAGGGTGCAGCTAGGTTCCGGCAAGTGACCGAGGTGGCAATGGTAAAAAGAGGGCATGCCAGTGGGTAGTATTCTCCAAGGAGGCAGGATGCATTTGACATAGCGAGGCTGTGGGGCACAAAACCAGGATGACAGTTCTTACAATGAGATAAATGAAGACACCCACGAGGGAGAGAACAACAATGGCTCCTGCCCAGGGCGGCTGCAGCCTGCCCACTGGCCAGGAAGAGCGCCTGACTAATTGCATCTCTGCCTGTCTCTATATGGCACCATTTGTTTATTGAGGGTCCCCTTCTTTGTCCTGAACAAATTGACCCATTTGCTTCACTTTGTGCATTTAATTTTCATCTGTACATTTGCAAAATACCCCATCAGTGTTCATTATGGTGAATTAATATTAGTGTTTCTGTAAGACAACCATCAGCACTCATTTTCACTAACTCTTTCCCACCTCTCCCCCGTCCCTTGACTAATAGATATCATTTCAACAGTTTGACTAACTGCCGTGTTATAGAAAAGGCAGTAATTTATACTGATGTAATGGCCATGATAAAAATCATTTGTGTGCTGATTTTATAAATTAGGGTGGAAATGTGAGTGCCTCTGAAAAATGAAGTGCTACCACATGGATTCCACTGTTGCTAATGCTTCATACCTTTCTGCTTCATTAAACCAATTTCACGGGGAGATGAGTTAGAGGAAGAAGCTGTGCTGCTTATGAGATGCAACAATGGTTTATTGAAAGAAATGGGGCTAAGATTAAATTAAGTGCTACTCGAGAAATATGGAAATACAAAAATATTCAGGCTTTAGATGGGCAATTCAAAAATATGATAAGTTAGCTCTTTCATACTCCAAAAAACTGTCTCATCGTAATTTCATAGAACTGAATTCACAGGCTACTAATTAATATTGAAGAGTTTCTTGAAAACTACCCTTATAAGTGGGAGAATGCAAGAATGAGTTTATCCCATTTCCATTTTGAAATCATGTCAACTTAAAATATTCTTTTGGATCTATTCTCATAGAGTTGGGATCTTTAAAAAGCCTCCTCAATTCTTTGCTCATTCTTGAGAAGTAAACACTGAACTGAAACAAAAGGAGAGAGGGCAAGATGCAGGCACATGGCAGAAGGTAGTCCGGCCATTCATTGGCAATTGGCAACTGTCAAACCTCACTAGTTGTTCTGTTCCCGTTTCCTCATTTCAGGTAATAACATCACCAGCTGAATGCAGATTTCTGGTGGTCAGCATCTCACTGCCTGTTTTGGATAATGCCCTAAAACTGGAGCAGAGACTCTGAAAAATAGAGCATTGGTTGGATGCCCTTAGGAGCAGGTACCAAGAAATTGGGATGGAGCCATATCCACAGTTCATCTAAATTGCCTACTATTTCCTCCATTCTGAAGAGCTTGAAGTTTTCACTTTCTAGCAACTAAACCCTGTTTGTTCCCTGAATTGTGAAGGATGTAAGTACAAAGGGATTCATTCATTAAATAAGAGGCTTATGAATACTTGGTGTTTTTTTTTTAAATGCAGAATTTCAAAGTGCAGCTGAGGAGCTGCCATTTTCCTCCCCCATCACAATGAGATCTCTGTGTGTTAACTGACCCAAGTCCTGCGGTTGAGTCCAGCTCTCAGATGAGCACAGAAAACACGTACAGACGCGACTTTCAACCCACCCCCTCTCACCGATGATAAAAGGAGTTCCAAAAAGTGTTCCTCTAAAATGGGAGGAAAGGATTTCGAGATCAGAATCCCGAGGACCATGTTCCAAGAGCCAGAGACCATATTTCCACTCAAATGGGAAATTCATTGATGTGGAGTCTGCTGCTACCGTCTTGGAATTTCAGGTTCAACAGACTTGGTTCAAACAGCTAACACTGTACATTTGCAATTATAGCAAACACTTTTCATCACACTATCATAGAGGAGCTTACAGCAATTCTCCTCTAGGGCTCATGATTGCTATTAGCTGATATGTATGTCCACCATCATCCAGAAGGGAAAGCATGTAGCCCAAATGCCCCTCAGCCTGTTGATGGTTGGCAAAGCCAGTGTCATGGTTTTGAGCATGATACAAATCACATATGTAGCCCAAAAGTAAAGAAGGAACTTAAAGTAAATCAAGTTTTAGAGAAATCTCAGTAGTTGGTTTAGATACTTCTGCAACTTGGCCTTCAATTAACCTGGTCACCTTAAGCTTCAACGTCTTGGTCTACAAAATGAGATCTCTGACAACCGCTTGAGAGTTTATGCTTTCTTTTAAGCCAAAGAAGCTTCCTTATGCCTATCTGCTTAGCTCTACATCCCCGGCTAATTTTTTTGAACGATGAAAACTTTTGTTGTTGATGAGGTGCTCTAGTTGCCTAATTGCCAGCACTGGCAGTAGAATGGTGGTTCCCAAACTTGTCTCCACATGGGTATTACCTAGAGAATATATATATATATATATATATATATGTATATATATATATATATATATATGCTGACCCTTGTGTTCCATCCCCAAAGATTGTGATTTTATTGGTTTGGAATGGCCTGGACTGGACTCTGAAATTTTTACAAAGATTCCCTAGTGATTCTAACGTGCAGGCAAGTTTGGGAACTACTGTATTGGGGCAATGAGTCCTGTTACGGCCCCTTTCTGTTAAAGGTTCTTCTTGTTGGGTCTGCCAACTTGGGAGCCCAAATGCTTCACCTGCTCTAGACACCTATCTACGACACTATCTGAAGGCATTCCTTCACTTGGGGCTTGGAGTAGTGGCAGAATGGTTAGCTGAGAATGATGGAACTCTCACTATAGAATGAGAAAGGTGACCCAAAGCACTAACCTCCATAGCTATCTAACCCCTTGTTGCTTAAAGTATGGTCCCTCACCCGCAGTATCAGCATCACCTGGGAACCTTTTAGAAATGCAAGTACTTGGAGCCTATTCCAGAGCTGCTGACTTTTCAGGTGATTTGTAAGCACATTAACATTTGAGAAGCACTGGTCTGCTCCTGCACCTCAGTTCTTGTCTCCTGAAAATGGCTTCTCACTCATATAGGGTAAACAGATTCAGCAAACAAAAATACAGGATACCCAATTACATTTTAATTCCAGACAAACAACAAATAATTTTTTAGTATGAACATTTCTCATGCAATATTGGCATCTTATATTTTATCTGGCAAACCTGCAGTTGCAAATACTCCCCCAGTGCTTATCTCAGTTTTCTTCCAGGGCTTTGACTCTGTTCTCTTGCATTTCACCTGCTTCACACCATTCCATAGACCCCTGGTCTGATATAGACTGGCTCCTGGGTCCCAAACCCAGCACAGGACCTTGAGGGTTAGTAGTCTTGCTAGGCTCACTCAAGCCCCACAAATGCCAACTGGTCAGCCCTGACATCATCTCTAATACCCCCTACCCTTAGAGCTATGCAAATCCTTAGCCAAATGTTCTGCCTGGATCTTCTTCTTCTATTGCCTGGTTCTGAGTCATTCATTGATCCTTTTCTGTACCCCTTACAATGTGTTGCCAGATACAGGCCAATTTTTAGTATAAAGGCCGCTTCCTTGTTTGGAAACTATTATCCTAATTGCAGAGCCTTCCCAGTCTTTATGTCCTCAGTTGTTTCAAAGTAACACTCCAAGTACAGAATCATCTGCAGTCAGTTCTACAACTCTAGCTATCCTAGTTCGTAATTGGTTAGTGCATAGACCTGTTCAAAACTGAAACATAAGGACTACTCCATCTGCCAAATGCCTTAAGCCTGCTATCCAGGAACACATGGCTCTCTCTCTCTTTTGAGCATGTTCCTTGATAAGCTCAGTGCAGGTAAAACCCCAAAACCCAAACCCGTTGCCGTCAAGTCAATTCCGACTCATAGCGACCCGCTACTTTACCAAACATAATGTCTTTTTCCAGCAATGATGTGTCCAAAGTAGGCGAGACAAAGCCTTGCCATCTTTGCTTCTAAGGAGCATTCTGGCTGTACTTCCTCCAGGACAGATTTGTTCATTCTTCTGGCCAAAACCAAAAAAGCAAACCCATTGCCGTGGAGACAGTTCTGACTCGCAGTGACCCTATAGGATGAAGTAGAACTGCCCCATAGGGTTTTCAAGGAGCAGCTGGTGGATTCAAACTGCTGACCTTTTGGTTAGCAGCCGAGCTCTTAACCACTGTGCCACCAGGAGTATATTCAATGTTTTTCGCCTACACAATTTGAATACATCAATTATTCTTCTGTCTTCCATTTTCATGTCCAGCTTTCTGATTCATATGAGGCAACCAAGAAGACCATGGCTTGGATCAGGCACACCTTAGTCATCCAAGTGACATCTTTGCTTTTTAGGAGATAATGTAAACCCTCCCAAAATGTACCTTCCCATATGTTTGCATATAATTTCAGAAGGTTCAAAGAACCCTGAAGCCTATCCATGAGGTCCATGGACTAAAAACTTTTGTTCTACGTGATGAACAGGGGCTCGGGTTCCTAGAAAAACACTGGTGTCATTTGCATTATTGTAATAATAATCACACACATTTGTATTGTGCTTGATGGTGAAAAGCATTTTCAGATCCCTTACCTCAGTGTCACAACTCTGCAAGGTGGGTATTTTGGTCCCTGTTGTACAGGTATATCAGTGGTATAGACACAGCTTAAGTTACTTATACATTAGACTCTGCATTATGCCATAACTATAGGTTAAGAAATAAAATTTTAATCAAACCAATTATTTGGCATTGTGTGGCCATGAAAATCCATAGCATTTGAATGAAGATTTTATAAACGAAATCATATCAAATTGATTAGGTATACAAAAACTATAATGAAGAGGCAATAACAAGAGGGACATTGGAAAACTGGTTGCCTGTTTCCTTTTCTAGGATATGGTCCTGTGCTTTCCTTTATTCCTCATTGTCCATCTCAGTTTTCTCATCTGCAAATCACCGATGAAAAGAGCTTTGGAGATGGAGAGACACAAATTCAAATTCCTCCTTAGCCAAGTGAGATAGGGCAAGGGACTTAAACTCTCTGGCCTCAAGTTTCCTATATTTAAAATGGGGTTAGTAATAGTAGCAATCTGGAAGCGTTGTTGAGAGGATTAGATGAAATCATATATGTAAAGCACTCAGTGATTGAGTGAGTAATAGGTGCTCTATAACTGATAACTCCCTGTCCCTCCAACAAGAACTTTACATCTCTACCTGTAGCACTCTGCGCCCCCCTAAATGCCTCAGATATGGAAAAATGCTATTTCTAAAATCATCAAACACTGTGAGCTATTTCAAAGTATTGAAATCATACAGAGTATGTCCTCTGATAATAATGGAATCAAACTAGATATCAAAAACAGAAAGATAACAATAAACTCTCCAAACACTTGAAAATTAAACAACACACTTCTAAATAATCCATGGATCAAACAGGAAGTCTTGAATGAAATTTAACAATACAGAGAATTGGATGAAAGCGAAAATGCAACATATCAAAATATGTGGGATGCAGCTAAAGCAGTGCTGAAAGGGAAATTTATAGCACTAAATGGTTATATTTTAAGAGAGGAATGGTCTCAAATCAACAGTTTAAAACCCTATCTCAAGAAAATAGAAAAAGAGCAAAATAAACCCAAAGTAAGCAGAAGGAAGGAAGTGATACAGATGAAAGCAGAAATCAATGAAACTGAAAAAAGAAAAACAATAGATAAAATAAATGAAACAAAGCACTGGTTCTTTGGGGAAAAATAAATTAGACTGATAAACCTATAGCAAGAATGACAAAGATAAAAAGAAAACACACAGTAAACAACATCAGGAATGAAATAGAGGGTATCACTACAAATCCTGTATCCATTAAAACAAAAATAAGAGAATACTACAAATAACTTCAGGTTTATAAATTTGACAATTTAGAAGAAAGAAACCAATTCCTTGAACACTACAAACTTCTAAAACTCAACCAAGATGATTTAGACATCCTGAGTGGCCCTATGACCATTAAAGAAATTGAGTTTGTAATTAAAAACTCCCCAAAAGGAAACCGCTAGGCCCGGATGTTTCACTGGAGAACTCTATCAAATGTTTAAAGAATTAACACCAATTTTACACAGTTTCTTCCAGAAAATAGAAGAGGAGATAATACTTCCCAGTTCATATTATAAGGCAAGTATTATTCCGACACCAAAATCAGACAAAGACAGTACAAAAAAAGAAAACTGCAGACCAATATCTCTCATAAACTTAGATTTAAAAAACCTCCAAAAATATTAGCAACTCAAATACAGCAATGTAGCAAAAAGAATTATATGCCATGGTCAAATGGGATTTATTCCAGGGATGCAAAGCTGGTTCAATATTAAAAAATCGATGTAATACATCACATCAACAAGCTAAAGAAGAAAAATCATAATGTCATGGTAATTGATTCAGAAAAAGCATTTGGCAAAATTCATCATCCATTCATGATTTTTAAAAAAGAAACTCAGCAAATGAAGAATAAAGGGAGACTAACTAAACTCAATAAAGAACATCTACAAAAACTCTACAGTTAACATCATACTTAATGGTAAAAGGCTGAATGCTTTACCCCTAAGATCCAAAACTAAGCCATGATACCTGCTTTCACCACTCTTATTCAACACGGTAATGGAAGTTCTAGCCCTGCAATAAGGCAAGAAAAGGAAATAAAAGACATACAGATTAGAAAGCCTGTCCCTGTTTGCAGATGATATGACAGTATGCATAGAAAATGACACAAAAAGTTCTGGAACTAATAAATGAGTTTGTCAAGGTCATAGGTAAAGATTAACACATAAATATCGATCACTTTTTCCCTATGCTAACAATGAACACGTGGAAACCAAAATTAAAAACATAATACCATCTACAATTGCTTCACAGAAAATGAAATACTTAGGTTTAAATCTAACAAAACATGTAGAGGACTTGTATGCTTAAAATTACAAAATACTGATGGAAGAAATAAAAAAGACACCTAAATAAATTCACAGACTGAAAGACTCAACATAGTAAAGATGTCAATTCTCCCCAAACTAATCTATAAGTTTAATGCTATTCTTATCAAAATGTCAACAAAGATTTTTGTAGATATAGATAAGCTTATTCCAACATTTATATTGAAAGGCACTGGCCCTGGAATGGCTAAAACAATCTTAACAAAGTAAAATAAAGTGGTAGGAATCACTCTTCTCAATAATAATACTTACTGTATAGCTACATTAATCAAGACTGTTTGGTATTGGCAGAGGGACAAACACAAATCAATGGAACAGAATAGAGAACCGAGGGACAGATCCACACCAATGTGCCCAACTGATTTTTGACAAAGGTGCAAAAACAATTCAATGGAGGAAGAATAGTCTTTTCAACAAATGGTGCTGGAGAAATTGGACATCCATAGGCAAAAAAAAGTAACCTTAACCTAAACCTTACACTTCATTAAAAAATTAATTCAAAATGGATCACAGACTTAAATGTAAAATGTAAGACTTTCAGAAAAAAAGCATAGGAGAAAATCTTTAGGACCAGGGGTTTTTAGACTTGACACTAGATAGCAGCGGTTGCTTAAATAGATGGGAGACCTAAATAACGGGGTCAAAGTGGTCAATCCATAAAAGAAACATTTGAAAAACTGAACCTCATCAAAATTAAAATCTTTTGCTCTGAAAATGTTGTGAGCTAATTTAAAATATCACTCTTTTATAAAAAAAATTAATGAAACGTAATCATGATCAGGTGTTTCCAGGAGTAGCAAACAGAACCTGCGTGGTTTAGTTTATTTGGAGTGGTGAGTCTACTGGTCAACTTTCCTCAGAAGCCTAGCCGAGTACATGTGCAGGATATGTGCTATTGTAGTGCCTGAGTCACTTCCAGGGCACGCATTTCCTGTGGCTCTGACTTTTCTAAAGGGTAAGTCAGCTGGAAACAACATATAATGAACATGCACATAGAATGTAGGCTTTGGAAAAAGAAGCATATTTAAGCAAAACTAACTAAAGAACTTTACAACAGCCTCATTTTTTGCAATTCTTACCATAGACTTGGTCGCAATTTCAAAAACATGGATAAAAATATCCCCAGGCTTTTTAAAATCCACTTATATGAAGAAAGAACTGGCTTTGATTTCAACTGCACTTAAAACTCCCACTACACTCAAGGAGCCGACCAACATTCAGTGGCAGAATTGGAAATCCAAGGTTGGCCTCTTTATGATAGACAAAGCTGATTGCAGTGAACATACTTGGCATCAATCCAAAGTTTTGAATTTCTCCATGCTAAAAGGAAAATTCTCTTAAGAGCTCTTGAGCCTTTCATGTCCACTGATATATATGTAACGAGAGGGGTGATGGGAGACACTAAGGGGAGAAGCGCCATTGCCTGGCCTCTGGAGGTGGTCTTAACCAACATTGATTGAACCTACTATAGCAGATGTGTTCACTAGTTTTCTTATCTAATCTTCACCACAATCTTGAAAAGAGTAAGACCCAAGGAGGATAATTCAAAACTCAGGGAAAAGAACTCACATCTATTGGGTGCTTACTGTATGTGCCAGGCATTCCGTTACGCACTTTACTTCTTAGAATAATGCTATCAGGTGGATACTATCATCAGTCCCATTTTACAGACAGGTACCTGCGTCTCAGAAAGGTGAAGTGACTTGTTAACCTCTTCTAGGCTTAGTTCTATGCAGTTCAGCCTCCGGTTCTCTCTCTCTCTCTCTTGCATCCTGCAATACAAATGTTTCTCAATAGAAATATCAGAATACAAATATTCCCCAGGATTCAACATATAACAGTCAAAAAGATGGCTGAGCAGCCCTGCCACCCACCAAGGGCGGGCAGCCAGAACTGGTGGTGGTCCCAGGAAGCCCAGCGACAGAACTTGCTGTAGCTCTGAAACAAGGAAATCAGGGTGGAGACTGGCACAGTGTCAAGGGGTGAGGGAAGAGAGAACAGAATCAGAGCCCTAACTAGCGTATTTGGTGCCCTGGGCAAGCAGCGTGAAACACGCCTTGGCTTCAATGGAAGCTGCTCTTAGCAGGGGGAGGGGCGGCCCTGCACACAAAAGGTCCCCTGGCTTGTGTGCTCCCAGCCCTTGACCTCAGGCCTCTTGCTCCATCCATCTCTGTGACTGCCAAGGGGGCTGGCCCAGGGCCAAAGTGAGGCTTCCAACTGAAATTGGAGAGGTGGTGGGAGAAAAATGCGGTGCCCTCTAAATTTCTGTTTCCCAGTGACCTCATCCTAGCCAGGGTTCTGGGAAGAACAGAGCAGAATGTTGGACTGGGAAGGGAGGTGAGGGTAAGTGAGAGGAGGACTGACTGGAAGAATAGGGAGAAGTCAGGGGTCATCAGTCACCATGTAGGGTTGAATGAGTTCACCAAAGGACGAAAAGTTTTGGTAACTGGAAGGCATTTTCAGAGTTCAAGATCTTAGAGGTGAGGGAGGCAATTGGAAGTGGTAATGGGGGTTGTTTAAGTAGATAGGAGACCGAAATAACAGGGTCAAAGTGGTCAATCGAATGGGAGGGCTATTATTTGATTCCACAAGCTTTTCCTGAACACCTGCTATGTGCCAGGCACTGAGCCACACACCTGGGATACAATGGTGAACAAGACACAGTTCCCAGCCTTCCTCAAATATGGGAGACTAGTGGGGAGATATGGCCAGAATGCTCCTTGGAAGCAAGGACGGCAAGACTTCATCTCACGTAATTTGAACATGCTATCCGGAGGGACCAATCCCTGGAGAAGGACATCATGCCTGGTAAAGTAGAGGGGTCAGTGAAAAAGAGGAAGACCTTCAATGGATGGATTGACACAGTGGCTACAACAATGGGCTCAAGCATAACGATGATTGTGAGCATGGCGCAGGACCAGGCAGTGTTTTGTTCTATTGTACATGGGGTCGCTATGAATCGGAACCAACTTGATGGCACCCAACAACAACAAAAACAGTTGCTGATGGGAGAAGGATAAGCAGACAAATAACATTATTATGTGGAGGTACTCCAGAGCTTATTGAAATGCTTAAGACATGGCTCTTGTGCTTGAGAAACTTTCAGTTTACAGAGCTCCCCTCTACTTCTAAGAAGAAAGATAAAATCAATATAATGAAATAAGTACAAGCAAGTACTTCAGGAACATGGAAGAAGAAATGATTCATTTCTTATTTCTGAGGGAGAATGTAGAAGAAAAATCAGGAAGGGCTTCATGAAAGAAGTAGCATGTAAAGATGAGCAGGGTTTTATAAGATGTGGGTGGGATTTTGGAAGAGGAACAACGTGAGTGCATATAAAATGCACATAGAGGCAGGAGAGCACAGAAAGCATTTGAGGAGTGGTGAGTAACAGTGAGTTGTTAAGCTGAAGCTGCTGATGGCAGTAGCAACGGTGGAAAGGGTGTTTGGGAAGGGAGAGAGTTTTACACATTGATAAGAACTGGAAATGAGAATGGAAGGGTCCACCTGTGGTCAGAGGATAGAGAACCTTGGGATTTTTAAAAAAGCTGATTGTGATAAAATACATATAACATAAAATTTGCTGTTTTAATCACTTTTAAGTATAATTCAGTGACAACAATTACATTCATCATGCTGTGCAACCATCACCACTATTTATTTAGAAAAGTTTCCCTTCACTCTAAAGAGAAGTCAATATCCCTTAAGCAATAACTCCCCATTACCCACCCTCACACTCCCCCCACCCCACTCCTGGTGTTGTTGTTAGGTTCCCTCAAGTCAATTCTGACTCATAGCGACCCTCGGTACAACAAAATGAAACACTGCTTGGTCCTGCGTCATCCTCACAATTGTTGTTATGCTTGAGCCCACTGTTGCAGTCACTGTGTCAATCCACCTCATTGAGGGTCTTTCTCTTTTTCACTACCCTCTACTTTACCAAGTATGATGTCCTTCTCCAGGAACTGATCCCTCCTGCTAACGTGTTCAAAGTACACGAGATGAAGTCTCACCATCCTTCCTTGTAAGGAGCACTCTGGCTGTATTTGTTCCAAGACAGATTTATTCATTCTTCTGGCTGTCCATGGTATATTCAATATTCTTCACCAACACCATAATTCAAAGGCATCAATTCTTCGGTCTTCTTTAGTCATTGTCCAGCTTTAGCATGCATATGAGGCGATTGAAAACACCATGGCTTGGGTCAGATGGGAGCCTGGGTGGCACAGCGGTTAAGAGATTGGCTGCTAACCACAAGATTGGCAGTTCGAATTGACCAGCCGCTCCTTGGGAACCCTATGGGGCAGTTCTACTCTGTCCTATAGAATTGCTATGAGTTGGAATTGACTCTACAGCAACGGGTTTAATTTGGATTTGGTTGAGTCAGTTGCACCTTAGTCCTTAAAGTGACATCTTTGCTTTTTTAACACTTTAAAGAGGTCTTTTGCAGCAGATTTGGCTAATGCAGTGCATTGTTTGATTCTTTTCTTAATTTTTTCCCATACAAAAATTTATACAAACATTGTTATGTGACCCTAATTGCTCACCCCATTCTGCAACAGCACACTCCTCCTTTCCACCCCTGATTCCCCATGTCCATTCAACCAGCTCTTTTCCACCCGATTCCCCATGTCCATTCATCCAGCTCCTAACCCTCTCTGCCTTCCTATCTTACCTCCAGACAGAAGCTGCCCATTTAGTCTCTTGTATCTACTTGAGCTAAGAGGCACACTCCTCACAAGTATCACTTTATGTCCCACAGTCCAGTCCAACCCCTGTCTGAAGAGTTGGCCTTGGAAATTGTTTTAGTTCTGGGCTGATAGAGAATCCAGGGGCCATGCTTTCTGGGGTTCCTCCAGTCTCATCCAGACTTAAGTCAGGTCTTCTTACTAGAATTTGAATTCAGCATCCCATCTTTCTCCTGCTTCATCCGGGACTCTCTGTTGTGTTCCCTGTCAGGGCGGTCATTGGTGGTAGCCGGGCATCAGCTAGTTCTTCTGGTCTCAGGCTGATGAAGTCTCTGGTTTATGTGGCCCTTTCTGTCTCTTGGGCTACTGCTTTCCTTGTGACTTTGGTGTTCTTCCTTCTCCTTTACTCCAGGTGGTTGGGACCGATTGATGCATCTTAGATGGCCGCTTGCAAGCTTTTAAGACCCCAGATGCCACTCACCAAAGTAGGATGCAGAACGTTTTCTTAATAAGCTTTGTTATGCCAATTGACCTAGATATCCCCTGAAAGTATAGTCCCCAGACCCCTAAACCTGCTACTCTTGTCCCTCAAAGTGTTTGATTGTATTCAGGAAACTTCTTAGCTTTGGTTTAGTCCAGTTGTGCTGACTTCCCATGTAGTGTGTGCTGTCCCTCCCTTCAGCTAAGATAATTCTTATCTACTATCTAGTTAGTAAATAACCCTCACCCTCCCTCCCCACCCTCGTAACCATCAAAGAATGTTTCCTTCTGAGTTTAAACCTTTTCTTGAGTTCCTATAATAGTGGTCTTATACAATATTTGTCCTTCTGTGACTGACTAAATTCACTCAGCATAATGAGTTCCAGCTTCCTCCATGTTATAAGATGTTTCATAGCTTCATTGTTGTTCTTTATTGTTGCATAGTATTCCACTGTGTGGATATACCACAATTTGTTTATCCATTCTTCTGTTCATAGACACCTAGGTTGTTTCCATCATTCTGCTATTGTGAACAGTGCTGCAATGAACATGGGTGTGCATATATCTATTCGTGTGACAGCTTTTATTTCTCTAGGATATATTTCAAGGAGCAGGATAGCTGGATCGTATGGTACTTTTATTTCTAGCTTTTTAAGGAAGCGCCAAATCGATTTCCAAAGAGGTTGTACCATATTACATTCCCAACAACAGTGTATAAGTGTTCCATTCTCTCCACAACCTCTGCAGCATTTCTTATTTTGTGCTTTTTGAATTAATGCTAGCCATGTTGCAGTGAGATGATATCTCATTGTAGTTTTGATCTGCATTTCTCTAATGGCTAATGATCGTGAGCTTTTCTTCATGTGTCTGTTAGCCTCCTGAATATCGTCTTTGGCGAAGTGCCTGTTCATATCCTTTGCCCATTTTTGAATTGGGTTATTTGTCTTTTTGTTGTTGAGGTTTTGCAGTATCTTGTAGATTTTAGAGATTAGACGCTGATTGGATTTGTCATAGCCAAACATTGTTTCCCAGTCTGTAGGTTGTCTTTTTACTCTTTTGGTGAACTCTTTTAATGAGCGTAAGTGTTTGATTTTTAGGAGCTCCCAGTTATCTAGTCTCTCTTTTGGTGCTTGTGTATTGTTACTTATGATTCATATTGTGTTTATGCCATGTATTAGGGCTTCTAGTGATGTCCATATTTTTTCTTCCATGATCTTTATTGTTTTCGATTTTACATTTAGGTCTTTGATCCATTTTGAGTTAGTATTTTGTGCATGGTGTGAGGTATGGGTCTTGTTTCAGTTTTTTGCAGTTGGATATCCAGTTATGCCAGCACTATTTGTTAAAGAGACTGTCTTTTCCCCAATTAACAGACTTTGGGCCTTTCTCAGATATCAGCTGCTCATAGGTGGATGAATTTAAGTCTGGATTCTCAATTCTGTTCCATTGGTCTACATATCTCTTGTTGTACCAGTACCAGGCTGTTTTGACTACCGTGGCCGTATAATAGGTTCTACAATCAGGTAGTGTGAGGCCTCCCACTTTGTTCTTCCTCTTGAGTAATACTCGATTTACTGGGGGCGTCTTCCCTTTCCATATGAAGTTGGTAATTTGTTTCTCCATCTCATTAAAAAATGCTGGTGGAATTTGGATTGGGATTGCATTGTATCTGTAGATCGCTTTGGGTAGAATTGACATTTTCACAATGTTGAGTCTACCTATTCATGAGCAAGGTATGTTTTTCCACTTATGCAGGTCTCTTTTGGTTTCCTGCAGTAGTGTCTTGTAGTTTTCATTATATAGGTCTTT
>NW_004444015.1:7975160-7988853 GCF_000243295.1 Trichechus manatus latirostris
AAAGAAACAGCTCACGCAATTGTAGAGGCTGGAACTTCCCAAGCCTGTGGATTAGGATAGAGGCTTCTCCCAATTCACGTAGCCGCAGGAGTTGGTGAACTCAAGATCAGCAGGTCGGAGAGCAGAGCTCCGTTCACAGGCTGTGAAGATCAGTGAATCCCAAAATCGGCAGATAAGCTGATAGCTCAAGTCCCAAGAACCAGAGGTCTGACAAACAGGAGGCAGCCACAGGATCCAGAGCAAGTAAAAATCCAGAACATCTGCTTATATTTGGATGCAGGTCACACCCCCAAGGAAACTCCCTTTCAACTGATCGGCTACTCACAGCAGATTCAGTCATGGGAGTGAGCACATATAAACACTGAGAATCATGGCCCAACCAAGGTGACACACAGTCTTAACCATCACAGCCAGGTAGCTGTCTTCCAAATTTCTTGGCATAGATGAGTGAGTGCTTCCAGTGCTGTATCCATTTATTGAAACATCTCAATTGGTATTCCATCAATTCCTTAGAGACTTGTTTTTTGCCAATGCCTTCATTGCAGCTTGGACATCTTCTTTCAGTACCATCAGTTCTTGATCATATGCTACCCCCTGAAATGGTTGAACGTCAACCAATTCTTTTGGGTACAATTACTGTGTGTATTCCTTCTATCTTCTTTTGATGCTTCCTGTGTCATTAAACATTTTCCCCATAGAATCCTTCAGTATTGCATCTCAAGGCTTGAATTTTTTCTTCAGTTCTTTCAGCTTGAGAAATGCTGAGCCTCTTCTTCCCTTTTGGTTTTTTACTCCAGGTCTTCGCACATTTTGTTATAATGCTTTACTTTGTCTTCTCGAGATGCCTTTTGAAATCTTTTGTTCAGCTCTTTTACATGTCATTTCTTCCTTTCATTTTAGCTACTCTCTGTTCAAGAGCAAGTTTCAGAGTCTCTTCTGACATCCATTTTGGTCTTTTCTTTCTTTCCTGTCTTTTTAATGACCTCTTGCTTTCTTCATGTATGACATCCTTGATGTCATTCCACAACTTGTCTAGTCTTCAATGTGTTAAATTAGTGTTCAATGTGTCCAATCTATTATTGAGATGGTCTCTAAATTCAGGTGAATATACTCAAGGTCGTACTTTGGCTCTCATGGACTTGTTCTAATTTTCTTCAGCTTCAACTTGAACTTGCATATGAGCAATTGATGGTCTGTTCCGCAGTTGGTCCCTGGCCTTGTTCTGACTGATGATATTGAGCTTTTCCATCATTTCTTTCCACAGATGTAGCGGACTTGATTCCTGTGCATTCCATTCGGCGAGTTTCACGTGTATAGTCACTGTTTATGTTGTTGAAAAAAGGTATTTGCAATGAATAAGTCTTTGGTCTTGCAAAATTCTATCATGCAATCCTGCATCGTTTCTATCACCAAGGCCATATTTTCCAGCTACTGTTCCTTCTTCTTTGTTTCCAAATTTCACATTCCAATCACTAGTAATTATCAATGCATCTTGATTGCATGTTTGATCAATTTCAGACTGCAGAAGTTGGTAAAAATCTTCAATTTACTCATCTTTGCCATTAGTGGTTGGTGTGTAAATTTGAATAATAGCCATATTAACTGGTCTTCCTTGTAGGTGTATGGATATTCTCCTATCACTGACCACGTTGTATTTCAGGATAGATCTTGAAATGTTTTTTTGACGATGAATGCAATGCCATTCCTCTTCAAGTTGTCATTCCCGGCATAGCAGACCATATGACTGTCTGATTCAAAATGGCCAATACCAGTCCATTTCAGCTCACTAATGCCTAGAATATCAATATTTATGCATTCCATTTCATTTTGACAACTTCAGTTTTCCTAGATTCATACTTCATACATTCCATGTTCCTATTATTAATGGATGTTTGTAATAGTTTCTTCTAATTTTGAGTCATGCCACATCAGCAAATAAAGGTCCTGAAAGCTTGACTCCATCCACATCATCATGGTCACCTCTAACTTGAGGAGGCAGCTCTTCCCCAGGCGTCTTGTGAGTGCCTTCCAACCTGAGGGGCTCATCTTCCTGCACTATATCAGAGAATGTTCTACTGATATTAATAAGGTTTTTGTTGGCTAATTTTTTCAGAAGTAGACTGCTAGGTCCTGTTTCATAATCATAGTCTGGAAGCTCAGCTGAAACCTGTCTACCATGGATGACCCTCCCAGTATTTGAAATACCAGTGGCACAACTTCCAGCATCACAGCAACACACAAACCATCACAGTATGAGAAACTGACAGATGTGTGGCACCACCCCAGTAGCCACTAGTAAACTCTGGTGTCTGTGCATTTGCCTGTTGTAGATATTTCATGTAAGTACGATCATACAATATTTGGTCTTTCATGTCTGACTTATTTCATGTAGCATAATATTTTCCAGGTTCATCCATGTTGTAGCATGTATCAAAACTTCATTTCTCTTTATAACTAACATTCCATTATATGGATATACCACAATTTGTTTATGCAGTCGTCTGTTGATGGACACTGGGCTTCCACCCTTTTTAAAAATTTTTTGTTATATGTAACACTCTATTGTGATTTAGGTGACAGTTTACAGAGCAAATTAGTTTCCCATTCAACGATTTATACACAGCTTATTTTGTGACACTGGTTGCAATCCCCTCAATGTGCCAGCTCTCTCCTCCCTTCCTTTCTGGGTTCCTTGTTTCCATTTGCCCATCTTTCCTGCCCCTACCTGCCTTCTGAACTTTGCTTTTGGGCAAATGGTGCCCTTTTGGTCTCGTATAGTTGATTGTTCTGAGGTGCACATTCCTCTTGGGTGTTATTGTTCACTTTGTAAGCCTGTCTATAGTTTCTCTATAATGTATTCTCTGGGAGTGGGTTCACTTCCAAGTTTGAAGGATGTCTAAGGGCCATAGTTCCAGGGGTTCCACCAGGTTCTGTCAGATTGGTAAGTTAGGTCTTATTTATGACTTAGAATTTTTTTCTACATTTTTCTCCTACTCTGTCCAGGACCCACTATTGTGACCTTGGTCATAGCAGTCAGTAGTATTAGCCAGGCACCACCCAGTTCCTCTGGTCTCAGGCTAGTGGAGGTTGTGCTTCATGTGATCCATTAGTCCTTGGGAATAATTGTTTCCTTGAGTCTTTGGTTTTCTTCACTCTCCTTTGCTCCAGATGGGAAGAGACCAATTGTTGTATCTTAGGTGGCCGCTTGGAAGCTTTTAAGACCCCACTCGCTACTCACCAAGGTAGGATGTAGAATATTATCTCTATGGATTTTGTTATGCCAGTTGTCCCAGATGACCCCCAATGCTATGGTGCTAAGCCCTCAAGTCCAGTGATTCAATCCTGCAAGGCAGTTGGTTATGGCTAAGAAGTTTTAGTGACTGTGCCCTCTGTGTGCTCTGTTGTATACTTGAATATGTTTGCTGTACATATAGATATGTATGTAGAAATGTCTACTGCCAAACTTATCTATGTTCATGAGTGCAGTCCCCTATACTATCCCACATCTGTTCAGTTTACATATTTACCTATGGATCCACTCATAAATTATTGCTTGTTATTTGTTGTTGCAGGATTGTATATGTAATAGTATTTACCGATGTTGCCTATTACTCTTGCGAACCTCTCAGTGTCTTCCTTTGCCTTGGTCATTTTGTGCTGACTTCCCTCATACTGTTCATGGTCTTTCCCTTCACCAAAGTTAATATGTGTCTACTATTAGTTACTGATTTTCCCTCCCATCTCTGGTAATCATCAAAGAATGTTTCTTTTTGTGTGCGAACCTTCCCTTGACTTTTTATAGTAGTGGTCTCATGCAATATTTGTCCTTTTGTGACTAACTTATTTCACTCAGCATAATGTCCTCCAGGTTCATCCATGTGAGATGTTTCACAGATTCATCGTTATTCTTTAACTTTACATAGTATTCCATTTTGTGCATGCACCACAGTTTATCCATTTATTCATTGGTGGGCACTTAAGTTGTTTCCATCTTTTTGCTATTATGAATAATGCTGCAATGAACATGGATGTGCATATGTCTATTCACATTGCGGCCTTTATTTCTTTAGGGTTTATACCTACGAGTGGGATTGCTGGATCGTATGGCATTTCTACTTCTAGATTTTTAAGAAAGCACCATACCATTTTCCACAGTGGTTGTACCATTTTACTTTCCCACCAGCAGTGCATGAGAGTTCCAATCTCCCCACAACCACGACAGCATTTATCATTTTTGGTTTTCCTGGTCAGTGCCATTATTGCCGAAGTGCGATGTTATGTAGTTTTGACTTGCAGCTCTCTAATGGCCAGTGATTGTGAGCATCTCTTCATGTGTTTGTTGGTCATCTGAATGTCTTCTTTGGTGAAGTGTCCATGTCCTCTTACCATTTTTCAATCGGATTTCGTTGTTGTTGTTGAGGTGTTGAAGTTTTAGAGATTAGTCTCTTGTCAGATATGTTGTTGACAAAAATTGTTTCCCAGACTATAGGTTCTCTTTTTACTCTTTTGGAGAAGTCTTTTGATGATTGTAAGTATTTAATTTTTAGAGGTCCCAGTTGTCTAGTTTATCTTCTTCTGTTTGTGTATTTTTCATTATGTTTGATAGTCTATTTATGCCATAAATTAGGGCCCGTAGGTTTGCCCCTATTTTTCCTTCCATGACCTTTATAATTTTAGGTTTTACATTTAGGTCTTTGATCCATCTTGAGTTAATTTTTGTGTATGGTATGAGGTATGGATTCTGTTTCATTTTCTGCAAATGGATATCCAGTTTTGCGAACACCATTTGTTAAAGAGATTATTCTTGCCCATTTAATAGATTTCAATCCTTTGTTGAAGATCAACTGTCCATAGAGGAAAGGCTTTACTTCCAGTTCCTCAATTCTCTTCCACTGTACCAGTACCAGGCTGTTTTTCCTACCATAGCTGTATAGTAGGTTCTGATACTGGGAAGTGTGAGGCCTCTTACTTTGTTCTTCTTCTTTAGTAACACTTTGCTTATCCAGGGCCTCTTTCCTTTCCATATAAAGTTGGTGATTAGCTTTTCCATCTCGTTAAAGAATGCTGTTGGAATTTGGATCAGATTGCATTGTATCTATAGATCGCTTTAGCTAGTATTGACATTTTTACAATGTTAAGTCTTCCTATCCATAAGGATGATATGTTTTTCCATTTACGTAGGTCTCTTTTGGTTTCTTGCAGTAAGTAGTGTTTTGTAGTTTTCTTTGCATAAGTCTTTTACATCCCTGGTTAGATTTATTCCTAAGTATTTTATCTTCTGGGAGGCTATTGTAAATGGTATTATTTTCCTGATATCTTTTTCAAAGTTCTCTTTGTTAGTATAGAAAAATCCAACTGACTTTTGTATGTTGATCTTGTACCCTGCCACTCTGCTGAATCCTTCTTTTAGTTCCAGTAGCTTTCTTGTAGAATCTCTGGGATTTTCTATGTATAGGATCATATCATCTGCAAATAGGGATAGTTTTACTTTTTCTTTACCAATTTGTATGCTTTTTATTTCACTTTTTTGCCTTATTTCTCTACTTAGGACTTCCAGGACAATACTGAATAAGTGTGGCAATAATGGGCATCCTTGTCTGATTCCCATTCTCAAGGGGAATACTTTCAGTCTCTCTCCATTGAGAATAATGTTGGCTGTTGGTTTTGTATATATACACTTAATTATGTTGAGGAATTTCCCTTCTGTTCCTATTTTGCTGAGAGTTTTTATCAGGAATGGTGTTGGATTTTATCAAGTATCTTTTCTGCATCAATTAATATGATCATGTGATTCTTTGGTTTTATTTATGTGCTGGATTACGTTGATTGATTTTCTAATGTTAAACCATCCTTGCATACATGGTATGAATCCCACTTGGTCATGATGTATTATTTTTCTGATATGCTGTTGGATTCTATTGGCTAGTATTTTGTTGAGAATTTTTGCATCTATATTCATAAGGCATATTGGTCTACAATTTTTTTTTAGTGGTATCTTTGCCTGGCTTTGGTATTAGGGTTAGGCTGGCTTCATAGAATATATTTGAAAGTATTCCTTCCTTTTTTATATTCTGGAATATTTTAAGTACTATTGATGTCACCTCTTCTCTGAATGTTTGGTAGAATTCTCCCGTGAAGCCTTCTGGGCCAGGGTTTTTTGTTGTTGTTGTTGGGACTTTTTTTTAATTACCTCTTCAATTTCTTCTTTTCTTGTGGATCTGTTCAAATTCTACTTCATTTTGTGTTAGTTTAGGTAGGTTGTGTGTTTCTAGAAATTTGTCCATTTCTTCTAGGTTTTCATATTTGTTGGAGTACAGTTCTTCATAGTATTCTGTTATGATCCTTTTTATTTCAGTTGGTTCTGTTGTAATGTTGTAATGTCACCCATCTCATCTTATTTGGGTTATTTGCATCTTCTCTTTCTTTCCCTTTGTCAGTTTGACCAGCGGTTTTTTTTTTTATTTTGTTGATCTTTTCAACAAATCAACTTCTGGTCTTGCTGATTATTTCTATTTTTTTTTTCTGTTTCATTTATTTCTCCTCTCATCTTCATTATTTCCTTTCTTCTGGTGAGTGGGCTTCTTTTGCTGCTCTTTTTTTTTATTTGTTGGAGTTGTAGGGTAAAGGTGTTGGTTTTAGCTCTTTCCTCTTTTTTGATGTGTGCATTTACTGCTATAATTGACTTTTGAGAACTGCTTTTGCTGTGTCCCAAAGGTTTTGGTATGTGGTGTTTTCATTCTCAATTAATTCTAGAAATTTTTTTTATTTCTTCTATTACTCAGTGGTTTTTCAGCAGAGTGTTATTCAGTTTCCATGTATTTGATTTTTTCCTTGTTCTTCCTGTTACTGGTTTCTAATTTTATGGGGTCGTGATCAGAGAAGATGCTTTGTATTATTTTGGTATTTTTTAACTTACTGATGCTTGCTTTGTGGCCTAACATATGGTCTATTCTGGATAATGATCCATGTACCCTGGAAAAGAATGTGTACTGTACTGTTATTGTGTAGAGTGTTCTGTATATGTGAATGAGGTCAAGTTGGTTGATTGTGTTGTTTAGATCTTCAGTATCTTTGCTGAGTTTCTTTCTAGATGTTCTGTCCTTCTTTGAAAGCGGTGTGTTAAAATCTCCTACTATTATTGTGGAGTTGTCCATTTCTTTTTTCTTAGCGTTTGTTTTATGTATTTTGGAGCTCTTTTGTTGGATGCATAGATATTTACTATGGTTATGTTCTCTTGCCTCACACGTCTGTCAGTTTGTCTGAAGGAAGAAGTCCAAGCTGCACTGAAAGCACTGGTGAAAACCAAGGCTCCAGGAATTGACGGAATACCAATTGAGATGTTTCAATAAACAGATGCAGTGCTGGAAGCACTCACTCGTCTATGTCAAGAAATTTGGAAGACAGTTACCTGGCCAACAGACTGGAAGAGATCTATATTTGTGCTCATTCCAAAGAAAGGTGATCCAACAGAATGTGGAAATTATCAAACAATATCATTAATATCACACACAAGTAAATTTTGCTGAAGATTATTCAAAAGCAGTTGCAGCAGCACATTGACAGGGAACTGCCAGAAATTCAAGGTTGATTCAGAAGAGGACTTGGAATGAAGGATAACATTGCTGATATCAAATGGATGTTGGCTGAAAGCAGAGAATACCAGAAAGAAGTTTACCTGTGTTTTATTGACTATGCAAAGGCATGCAACTATGTGGATCATAACAAATTACAGAAAACATTGTGAAGAATGGGAATTCCAGAATGCTTAATTGTGCTCAAGAGGAACCTGCACACAGACCAAAAGACAGTCATTCAAACATAACAAGTCAAGAAAGTCATGCGTCATACTTATTCAATCTGTATGCTGAGCAAATAATCCAAGAAGTTGGACTATATGAAGAAGAACAGGGCATTAGGATTGGAGGAAGACTCATTAATAACCTGCGATATGCCAATGACGGAACCTTGTTTGCTGAAGGTGAAGAGGATTTAAAGCACTTACTGATGAAGATCAAAGACAACAATCTTTAGTATGGATTACACCTCAACACAAAGAAAACAAAAATCCTCACAACTGAACCAATAAGCAACATCATGATATACAGAGAAAATATTGAAGTTGTCAACGATTTCATTTTATTTGGATACACAATCAACACCCATGGAAGCAGCAGTCAAGAAATTAGAGGATGCATTGCATTGGGCAAATCTGCTGCAAAAGACCTCTTTAAAGTGTTAAAAAGCAAAGATGTCACTTTAAGGACTAAGGTGCACCTGACCCAAGCCACGGTGTTTTCAATTGCTTCATATGCACGCAAAAGCTGAACAATGAATAAAGAAGACTGAAGAAAAATTGATGCCTTTGAATTATGGTGTTGACGAAGAATATTGAATATACCATGGACTGCCAGAAGAACGAACAAATCTGTCTTGAAAGAAGTACAGCCAGAATGCTCCTTAGAATCAAGGATAACAAGACTTCATGTCACATATTTTGGACATGTTATCAGGAGGGACCAGTCCCAAGAGAAGGACATCAGGCTTGGTAGAGGGTCAGTGAAAAAGAGGAAGACCCTCAATGAGGTGGATTGACACGGTGGCTGCAACAATGGGTTCAAGCATAACAACAATTGTGAGGATGGCACAGGACCGGGCAGTATTTTGTTCTGTTGTACATAGGGCCACTATGAATCAGAACCGACTTGAGGCACCAAACAACAATAACATGACCTCTTGGCAGATTGATCCTTTAATCATTGTATAATGCCCCTCCTTCTCTCTTATGCTGGTTTTTGCCTTGAAGTCTATTTTATGAGAGATTAATATTGCCACTCCTGTTCTTTTGTGGCTACCATTTGCCTGAAACATTTTTTCCATCCTTTGATTTTTAGCCTATTTTTATCCTTGTGTCTGAGGTGTGTCTCTTGTAAGCAGCATAGTGATGGGTCATGTTTTTTTTATCCAGTCTGCCACTCTCTGTCCCTTGACTGGTGTACTTAATCCATTTACATTCAGTGTAGTGATCAATAGGTATGACTTTACTATTGTCATTTTGTTGTGGGTTTTTTTTGTGTGTGTGTGATGTTGACAGTTTCTTTGTCCCGTATACTTTTCTGTGCTGAGTTCTTTTTGTTTATGGATTTTCTTTTCATTTCATTCATTGCTGTTGATTTTGTGTTTACTGAGTCTTTATGGTTTTCTTATTTTTCATTTTGGTAAGTAGGTTTATTAATTTTTTTGAGTTTACCCTGAATGAGTTTACCCTGAAATGTACTTTTATCTTCCTAAGTTGAAAACAATCTGTTATATCTTGATATCGCTTGACTTCCACTCTGTATGGAAGTTCTGTGCCTACACCATTTATTCCCTCTTTTTGTTTTGAAGTTGTCATCATTTACAGATTAATGTATCTGGCTCCCTGTTTTCAGTCTTGTAGCTTTCTTTTATTTTTGATAATTCTTCATCTGGGTTGATATCTGGATGATGTTGTCTCAGGTTGTTGATTGAGGTTGTTGGTTCTCTGTCTGCAAGGCACTTCTGCCCCATTTCTCTCCTTATTTCCTGTCTTGTTTAATTTCTTCTTTCAATCAGTGTTTGATCTGATTATCCTTTCATTTGATTCTCAGGGTTCCAGGAGGGTCATCCATATGTATTTCACTTTGTTGCTCAGGTCTGTGCTGTACAGGGATGGCGTGTTTGTCTGACTAGGCTGTCATCTTGGCTCCTCCTCTGGTTTCCACCTTTTGGCTATCATGAATAATACCGCGATGAACATCAGTGTACTAGTATCTGTTTTCAAGGCTTTTTGGGGTATATCATATTTTTAAACAAATAATGTGTGCCTTCTGCCTTTGTTTGTCAACTGCACCCTCCCCTGACGAGGCAACCTCACAAGCACCACCATGCCAATCTTCTTCCACATGTTGCTTTAAAAAACATTAGTGTAGTGTGCTTACAAAAATACCTCACAGGAGGAGGGCGTGACCAGCAAACAAATGCAGAAGGTGTGCATTATTTGCATAAAAATATGCTATACCTAGGAGTGGAACTTCTAGGTCATATATAATTCTATGTTTAACTTTTTGAGGAACTGCCAAACTGTTTACCACAGCAGCTGAACCATTTCACATACCCACCAGCAGTCAATAAGTGTTCCAATTTCTCTGTATTCTCATCAACACTTGTTATTTTCCATTTGGGATATATATATATATATATACACACACACACACACACACACACACACACACACTTACATTGCTGATGTCAGATGGATCTTGGCTGAAAGCAGAGAAAACCAGAACAACATTTATCTGTGTTTTATTGACTATGCAAGGGCATTCGACTTTGTGGATCATAACAAATTATGGATAACATTGAGAAGAATGGGAATTCCAGAACACATAATCGTGCTCATGAGGAACCTGTACACAGACTAAGAGGCAGCCATTTGAACAGAACAAGCGGATACTACATGGTTTAAAGTCAGGAAAGGTGTACCTCAGGGTTGTATCCTTTCACCATACTTATTCAATCTGTATGCTGAGCAAATAATCTGAGAAGCTGGACTATATAAAGAAGAATGGGGCATCAGGATTGGAGGAAGACTCATTAATAACCTGCAATATGAAGATGACACAACTTGCTTGCTGAAAGTGAAGAGGACTTGAAGCACTTATTGAAGCACTACCATAAGTAGTGATGAAGATCAAAGACTACAACCTTCAGTATGGATTACACCTTAACATAAAGAAAACAAAAATACTCACAACTGAACCAATAAACAACATCACAACAAAGGGAAAAAAGTATTGAAGTTGTCAAGGATTTCATTTTACCTGGATCCACAATCAATGCCCATGGAAGCAGCAGTCATGAAATCAAATGATGCGGAGGTGGGGCCAAGATGGTGGAATAGTCAGACGCTTCCTATGGTCCCTCTTACAACAAAGACTCGAAAAAACAAGTGAATCGATTATATATGACAATCCAGGAGCCCTGAACATCAAAGATAAAGTTGAGGAGTCAGACTGATCAGCAGAGGGAGGGAGAGACAGTTCAGAACTAATGAGGAAGTACTAGACCTGACCTGGCTGGCACCCTGTAGGCTGGATTGTTTCGTGCATGTGGGCTGAGGCAAGCAGTAGTGCTCTGGAAGCATTTTCCACGTCAAGAGAAACCAAGCAGTGGATAGTCTGCACAAGCCTCCTGAGCCGGAGGAAAAGATGCTGGATCTGTGAAAGTTCAGTGCAAGCATACAACCTACCAGGTGGGATCAAAATAACCCTTCTGCCTCTGGGAAGTGCCGCTCTTCCTCTAACCCACTCCCTACCCGCTCTGCTCTAGTCTTGGTACACCAGTGTTCAGCAGCTGCCGTGCCCCCAGGGCCGAAAGTTAGACCTCTCGCACACCCGAGCCTGTCTCCCAGCTTTGGGGAGGGAACAAATGAACAAATGAGCAAACCGGAAAAAAGCAACCACCAGCTCCCCTAAGCTGGGAACCCAGGGCAGGCACTGCCCGTTTGCCTGGGCACAGGCATAAAGGGTCCACAAACTTCAAATGCCTTTCATCCCTGCCTAAACTTGTGTGGGCCCATTTCAACTGTGTAGGCCCTCATTAGCACAGCACAACAGGGTATATACCTGAAGCCTAACTTCACTGTATCAGCTATATGGCAGAGTGGCAAGTTCATGACATTTGTTACTGCTCTACCCATTAAGCAGGGTCCTCACCTACCCACATCAGGGGTCTGAGGACTGGTGGCTCCACCCAAGCCACCAAGCCACCTGCGACAGAGGTCCAAGAATAAGTGGTGCCTCCCAGTCCTTATAGCCAACAGCACTGGGTGCCCAAAGTCCAGCTGCAAAACCCACTGACCTACGCACTCTAGGGGACAAGGACATGCCTTCCACCTAGGCACTCAGAGGCAGCCGTCAGCCCCCGACCTTGCTCAGCACATTATCCCATACTGCAGCCAGATACCTGTGCATGCTCCAGTCACCCCTACATAGCCCTGCCTAGCTAGGACTGTAGGTGAGAGCCTGCATCACATACTCAGTGACTGATAATCTGGACACCTGAGCTGAATCCACACAAGAAAAGTTAATGGACTCCTGGACTCATATACTTAGTAGCAGCTCTAACCACCTGGTGACAGGACATGAGAGCATCAAACCTGCCAATAATCAAAGTAGCTCACATGCCCAGCCTATTTGGGCATTATCAAAACAAAACAAGAAGCTAGGATGCAGTAACCAAACATATGATAAATAAATATAAAAACTTATTGATAGCTCAGAGACAACAGTCACTATCAAATCACATAAAGAGGTAGACCATGATGGTTCCAGCAAGCAACAAAAACAAAGAACCAGGAAACCTCCCAGAGGAAGAGAAAGTTTTGGAATTATCAGAGGTAGAATTCAAAAGATTAATATACAGTGCTCTTCAAGAGATCAGGAAGGACATTAGGCAAAACTCAGACGAAGCCAAGGAACACATGAACAAAGAAATAGAGGAATTCAGGAGAGCTATACAAGAGCAAAGTGACAAATTTAACAGGCTGCCAGAATCCATAGACAGCAAATAGAAATCCAAAGGATTAATAATAAAATTTCAGAATTGGATAATTCAATAGAAAGTCATAGGAGCAGAAATGGGGCAATGGAAGTCAGAATTAGTGAGACTGGAGATAAAATCAGATAAAAGAGTTTTAAAAAATGAAGAAACCCTGAGAATTACGTAGGACTCTATCAAGAGGAAAAATCGGATAAAAAAATTTTTAAAAAATGAAGAAACCCTAAGAATTATGTAGGACTCTATCAAGAGGAAAAATCAGATAAAAGAATTTTTAAAAAATGAAGAAACCCTAAGAATTATGTACGACTCTATCAAGAGGAATAACCCACGAGTGATTGGAGTACCAAAATGGGGGGGATAACAGAAAATACAGAGAGAATTGTTGAAGATTTGTTGGCATAAAACTTCCCTGATATGAAAAATGAGAAGATACCTATCCAAGAAGGTCATCGAACCCCACACAGGGTAGATCCCAAAAGAAAGATACCAAGACGTATTATAGTCAAACTTGCCAAACAAAAGATAAAGAGAGAATTTTAAGAGCTGCTAGGGATAAATGAAAAGTCACCTACAAAGGAGAGTCAATAAGACTAAGCTCTGATTACTCAGCAGAAACCATGCAGGCAAGAAGGCAATGGGATGACATATACAAAGCTTTGAAGAAAAAAATTGCCCACCAAGAATTATATATACAGCAAAACTGTCTCTCAAATATGATGGCTAAATTAGGGCATTTGCAGATAAATAGAAGTTGAGGAAATTTGTAAAAACCAAAACAAATTACAAGAAATACTAAAGGGAGTCCTTCAGCTAGAGAATCAATAACATCAGATAACAACCCAAGACTACAACACAGGGCAGAACAACCAGATATCAACCAAGATATGGAAGTCACAAAAACAAGTCAAAGCTAAAACATTGAAAATAGGGAAACAGAGACGTCAATATTTAAAAGATGACAACATTAAAGCAAAAAAGAGGGACTAAATAGTGCAATCAAAAAAGGTCGAGAAGGGAGAGGGTTGACATGTTGTGGGGTTGTTAACCAATGTCATAAAACAATATGTGTACTACTGTTTCATGAGAAACTATTTGTTCTGTAAACCTTCACCTG
>NW_004444015.1:7990642-7991986 GCF_000243295.1 Trichechus manatus latirostris
CTATATGCTGTCTTCAAGAGACACACCTTAGACTCAAAGACACAAACAAACTAAAACTCAAAGGATGGAAAAAATATATATCAAGGAAACAACACTCAGAAAAGAGCAAGAGTGGCAATATTAATCTCTGACAAAATAGATTTTAAAGCAAAATCTACCACAAAGGATAAGGAAGGACATTATATAATGATTAAAAAGTCAATACACCAGGAGGACATAACCATAATAAATATTTACGTGCCCAATGATGGGGCTCCAAAATACATAAAACAAACTAACAGCATTGAAAAGAGAAATAGCTCCACAATAGTAGTAGCAGATTTCAACACACCACTTTCGGTGAAGGATAGAACATCTAGAAAGAAGCTCAATAAAGACATGCAAGATCTAAATGCCACAATCAACCAACTTGATCTCATAGACATACAGAACACTCCACCCAACACCAGCCAAGTATACTTTCTTTTCCAATGCACATGGAATATTCTCCAGAATAGACCATATATTAGGCCATAAGCAAGCCTTAACAGAGTCCAAAACATCAAAATATTACAAAGCATCTTTTCTAACCTTAAAGCCATGAAAGTAGAAATCAATAACAGAAAAAGCAAGGAAAAAAAATCAAACACATGGAAACTGAACAACACCTTCCTCAAAAACTACTGGGTTACAGAAGAAATCGAGTATGGAATAAAAAAATTCATAGAATCAAATGAAAATGAAAACACATCCTACCAGAAACTTTGGAACACAGAAAAGCAGTGCTCAGCGGTCAGTTGATAGTAATAAATGCACAAATGCAAAGAGAAGAAAGGGCCAAAATAAAAACATTAACCCTTCAACTTGAACAAATAGAAAGAGAGCAGCAAAAGAAGCCTTCAGGCACGAGGGGAAAGAAAATAATAAAAATTAGAGCAGAATTAAATGAAATAGAGACTAGAAAAACAATTGAAAGAATCAACAAGACCAAAAGCTGGTTCTTTGAAAAGACCAACAAAATCAATAGACCACTGGCCAAACTGACAAAAGAAAAACAAGAGAGGAAGCAAATCATCCAGTTAAGAAATGAGATAGGTGACATCAGAACAGACCCAACTGAAATGAAAAGAATCATAACAGAATACTATGAAAAATTGTACTCTAACAAATTCAAAAACCTAAAGGAAATCGATAAATTCCTAGAAACACACTAAGTACCTAAACTAACACAAACAGAAGTAGAAAAACTAAATAAACCTACAACAAAAGAAGAGATTGAAGAAGTAATTTAAAAACTCCCCCCTCCCCAAAATAAAAAGCCCTGGCCCTGACGGCTTCACTGGAGAATTCTACCAAACTTTCAGA
>NW_004444015.1:7992205-8024671 GCF_000243295.1 Trichechus manatus latirostris
CAAAATAGGAATAGAAGGGAAATTCCTCAGTATAATTAAGGGCATTTATACAAAGCCAACAGCCAACATCATCCTAAATGGAGAGAGTCTGACAGCATTCCCCTTGAGAACAGGAGCCAGACAAGGATGCGCTTTATCACCACTCTTATCCCACATTGTGCTGGAGGTCCTAGCTAGAGGAATTAGGCTAGAAAAAGAAATAAAGTGCATTCAAATTGGTAAGGAAGAAGTAAAAGTATCTCTTTTTGCAGATGATATGATCTTATACACAGAAAATCCCCAAAGAATCCACAACTACTGGAACTAATAGAAGATTTCAGCAAATTATCAGGATACAAGATAAACATACAAAAATAAGTTGGATTCCTCTACACTAACAAAGAGAACTTCGAAAAAGAAATCACCGAATCAATACCATTTATAATAGGCCCCAACAAGATAAAACACTTAGGAATAAATCTAAGCAGAGACGTAAAGAAAACTACAATACGCTACTGCAAGAAACCAAAAGAGACCTAAATAAGTAGAAATATACCATGTTCATGGATAGGAAGACTCAATAATTGTGAAAACATCAATTTTACCCAAAACAATCTACAGATACAATGCAATCCAGATCCAAATTCCATTGACATTTTTTAACGAAACGGAGAAACAAATCAACTTCATATGGAAAGGGAGGAGGCATCGGATAAGTAAAGTACTACTCAAGAAGAAGAACAAAGTTGGAGGCCTCACACTACCTGATTGTAGAACTTATTATATTGCCACAGTAGTCAAAACAGCCTGGTACTGGTACAACAACAGATACATAGACCAATGGAACAGAATTGAGAATCCAGACATAAATTCATCCACCTATTAGCACCTGATATTTGACAAAGGCACAAAGTCTGTTAAATGGGGAAAAGAGAGTCTCTAACAAATGGTGCTGGCATAACTGGATATCTATCTGCAAAAAAATGAAACAAGACCCATACCTCACATCATGTACAAAAACTAACTCAAAATGGATCAAAGACCTAAATATAAAATTGAAAACAATAAAAATCATGGAAGAAAAAAATAGGGACAATGCTAGGAGCCCTAATACATGGCATAAACAGATTACAAACCATAAACATATTACAAACACCAGAAGAGAAACTACATAACATACTTTAGGAGCTCCTAAAAATCAAATACTTATGCTCATCAAAAGACTTCACCAAAAGAGTCAAAAGACAACCTACAGACTGGGAAGAAAAAATTGGCTATGACATACCTGATAAGGGTCTAATCTCTAAAATCTACAAGATACTGCAAAACCTCAACAACAAAAAGACCAATAACCCAACTAAAAAACAGGCAAAGGATATAAACAGACACTTCACCAAAGAAGACATTCAGGTGGCTAACAGATACATGAGGAAATGTTCATGATCATTAGCCATTAGAGAAATGCAAATCAAAAGTATAATGAGATACCATCTCACCCCAACAAGGCTAGCACTAATCCAAAAAACACAAAATAATAAATGCTGGAGAGGTTGTGGATTGACTGGAACACTTATACACTGCTGGTGGGAATGTAAAATGATACAACGACTTTGGAAATCAATTTGGCACTTCCTTAAAAAGCTAGAAATAGAAGTACCATACAATCCAGCAATCCACTTCTTGGAATATATTCTAGAGAAATAAGAGCCGTCACACGAATAGATAAATGCACACTCATGTTCACTGCAGCACTGTTCACAATAGCAAAAAATGGAAACAACCTAGGTGCCCATCAACAGACGAATGGATAAACAAATTATGGTACATACAATGGAATAGCATGCAAAGATAAAGAACAATGATGAATCGGCAAAACATCTCACAACATGGATGAACCTGGAACGCATTATGCTGAGTGAAATTAGTCAGTCGCAAAAGGACAAATATTGTATGAAACCACTATTATAAGAACTCAAGAAAAGGTTTAAACATGGAAGAAAACATTCTTTGATGGTTACGAGAGTAGGGAGGGAGGGAGAGGGGAATTCACTAACTAGATAGTAGACAAGAATCATCTTAGGTGAAAGGAAGGACAACACACAATACAGGGGAAATCAGCACAACTGGACTAAACCAAAAGCTAAGAAGTTTCCTGAACACAAGAAAACACTTTAAGGGACAGAGTAGCAGGAGCAGGGGTCTGGGGACCATGGTTTCAGGGGACATCTAGGTCAATTGGCATAAGTTTATTAAGAAAATATTCTGCATCCTACTTTGGTGAGTGGCGTCTGGGGTCTTAAAAGTTTGCAAGTGGCCATCTGTGATGCATCAATTGGTCCCAATCCACTTGGAGCAAAGGAGAATGAAGAACACCAGAGACACAAGGAAAATATTAGCCCAAGAGACAGAAGGGCCACATAAACCAGAGACTCCATCAGCCTGAGACCAGAAGAACTAGATGGTGCCCTGCTACCACCAATGACCGCCCTGAAGGGAACACAACAGAGAGTTCCTGATGGAGCAGGAGAAAACTGTGGAGCAGAACTCAAATTCATGTAAAAAGACCAGAGTTAATGGTCTGACTGAAACCAGAAGAATCCCCAAGTGTGCTGTCATATTATAGGGATTGCAACTAGTGTCACAAAACAATATATGTATAAATTTTTGTATGAGAAATTAACTTGAGCTGTAAACTTTCACCTAAAGCACAATAAAAATAAAAAAAAGGAAAAAAAAAACAAAAACAAAGACAAATCAAACGATGCATTGCACTGGGCAAATCTGCTGCAAAAGACCTCTTTAAAGTATTAAAAAGTAAAGATGTCACTCTGAGGTCTAAGGTGCATCTGACTCAACCCATGGTGTTTTCAATTGCCTCATATACACGCGAAAGCTGGAAAATGAATAAGGAAGATCAAAAAGGAATTGATATCTTTGAATTATGGTGTTGGTGAAGAATACTGAATATATAATGACTGCCAGAAGAACAAACAAATTGATTTTGGAAGAAATACAGCCAGAATGTTCCTTAGAAGGAAAGATGGCAAGTCTTCGTCTCACTTACTTTGGACATGTGATTAAGAGGGGCAAGTCCCTTGAGAAGGACATCGTACTTGGTAGAGGGTCAGCGAAAAAGAGGAAGATCCTCAACGAGATCGATTGACACAGTGGCTGCAACAGTGGGCTCAAGCTAAATAATGATTGTGAGGGTGGCGCAGGACTGGGCAGTGTTTTGTTCTGTTGTACAGAGGGTCACTATGAGTCAGAACCGGCTCAACAGTACCTAACAGCTGTATATATATATGTGTACACACAAGTATCCCCCACTTTTTAAATGTTAGTTTTATGTTGCTTCGCTTTTACAAAAGATCTACATTAGTACCTGTTTTTGCTAACCAAAAGAGATCTCATGAGGACTTTGGCTTTTACCAAAAAAGGTGAAAAATTGGAAATAGCATTCAGTGTTTGGTTTGCAGTGATCCAATAAAGAGGAGCCTGCACCCCAAGCAGCAAGAGTGGTATTGCCAAATTCCTTCCATAGGAACTATACTCAACATTCCTGCTGTTACTATATGTTAGTGTTATTTTAGGATTTATATGTCATTTGGTATGATTTTATAGGTTATTTTTGGGTCTGGGAATGCTCAAAAATTTTTCCCATATAAATTAATGGTAATTGCTTCTTCCCTTTACGCTATTTAAGCTTATGAAAGGTTTCATAGGAACACTCTTCTTTCGGATAGTGGGGAAAACCTGTATAATGGTTGTTCAGGTGTGTGTGAAGTGATGTCTCATTGTGGTTTTGATTTGCTGATTTGCATTTCCGTATGAGTCGGAATCTACTCGATAGCCATGGGCTCGGTTTTGGTTTTTAATAACATTGAGCATCTTTTCATGCGCTTATTGCCCATTTGTACATCTTATTTGGAAAAATGTCTAATCAAGTCCTTTGCTCAGTTTTTTTGTTTTTTTTTTTTTCTTTTAAATTTGGTTATTCATGTTTTTGTTGTTGAGTTGTAGAAGATCTTTATATATTCTGGATATTAAACTGTATCAGATATATGATTTCCAAATATTATCTCCCATTTGATAAGTTGTCATTTCATTCTTGATATGAACTTTGATGCACAAAAATTTTTCATTTTGATGAAGTCCAATTTATTTCTTTTTTCTTTTGTTGTCCATGCTTTTGGTGCCATGTCTAAGAATTCGTTGCCAAATCCAAGGTCATGAATATTTAACACTATGTTTTCTTCTGAGAGTTTTAAGGTCTTAGCTCTTACATTTAGGTCTTTGATCCATTTTGTGTTAATTTTATGATTTGAGGTAGGGGTCCAACTTCATTCTTTTGCATGTGGAAATCCAGTTGTCCTAGCACAGTTTTTTGAAGAGACTATTCTTTTCCCATTGAATGGACTTGCCACCCTTGTAAAAATCAATTGGCCATAGATGTGTGGGTTATTTCTGGCCTCTCAGTTCTATTCCATCAGTCTGTATGCCTATTTTTACGCTGTTTTAACTACTGTAGCTTTTCAGTAAATTTTTAAATCATAAAGTGTGCATCCTCTAGCTTTGTTCTTTCTAAAGATTATTTTGGCTATTCGGCCCCCATTGTTTTCCATATAAATTTGAGGATCAGTTTTTTTCATTTCTGCAAAAGGCTGTTGACATTTTGATAAGGATTGCATTGAATCATAGATCAATTTGTCTAGTATTGACATCTTAATGTTAAGTCTTCCATTACATTAACAAGGGATGCCTTTCCATTTATTTAGGTCTTCTTTATTTTATTTCAAAAATGGTTTGTAGTTTTCCATGTAAAAATTTTTCTTCTCCTTGGTTAAATGTATACCTAGTATATTATTCTTTTAGATGCTATTATAAATGGAAATTGCTTTCTTAATTTCTTTTTGTCCATTAATGGTGTATAGAAACACGACTGATTTTTGTGTGTTGGTCTTGTACCCTGCAAATTTGCTGAACTTGTTTATTAGTTCTATTAGCTTTCTTTTGGGTTATTTGGGATTTTCCATATAAAGAATCCTGTCATTTGCACATAAAGATAGTTTTTCTTCTTCCTTTACAGTTTGGATGCCTTTTATTTTTCTTGCCTAATTCCTCTGGCTAGCACTTCGAGTACAATGTTGAATTGTTGTTGTTGTTGTTAGGTGCCATGGAATTGGTTCCGACCCATAGTGACCCCATACACAACAGAACAAAACACTACCCAGTCCTGCGCCATCTCACAATCGTTGTTATGCTTGAACCCATTGTTGCAGCCACTGTGTCAATCCATCTCATTGAAAGTCTTCCTCTTTTTTGCTGACCCTCTACTTTACCAAGCATGATGTCCTTCTCCAGGGACTGATCCTAATAACATGTCCAAAGTATGTGAGATGCAGTCTCCCCATCCTTCCTTCTAAGGAGCACTCTGGCTGCGCTTCCACCAAGACAGATTTGCTTATTCTTTTGGCAGTCCACGGTATACTCAGTATTCTTCGCCAACACCACAGTTCAAAGGCGTCAATTCTTCTTCGGTCTTCCTTATTCATTGTCCAGCTTTCACATGCATGTAAGGAGAATGATACTACCATGATTGAGTCGCGTTCATCTTAGTCCTCAAAGTGACATCTTTGCTTTTCAACACTTTAAAGAGGTCTTTTGCAGTAGATTTGCCCAATGCAATCCATCTTTTGATTTCTTGACTGCTGCTTCCATGGGTGTTGATCGTGGAGCCAAGTAAAATGAAATCCTTGACAACTTCAATCTTTTCTCCGTTTATCAGGATGTTGCTTATTGGTCCAGTTGTGAGGATTTTTGTTTTCTTTATGTTGAGGTGTAATCCATAATGAAGCCTGTGGTCTTTGACCTTCGTCAGTTAAGTGCTCCAAGTCCTCTTCACTTTCAGAAAGCAAGGTTGTGTCACCTGCATATCGTAGGTTGTTAATGAGTCGTCCTCTAATCTTGATGCCACCTTCTTCATATAGTCTAGCTTCTTGGATTATTTGCTCAGCACACAGATTGAATAAGTATGGTGAAAGATATAACCCTGATGCACACCTTTCCTGACTTTACACCACACAGTATCCTCTTGTTCTGTTTGAATGATTGCCTCTTCAACTGTGTACAGGTTCCTCAGGAGCATAATTAAGCGTTCTGGAATTCCCATTCTTTGCAATGTTATCCATAATTTGTTATAATCCACACAGTCAAATGCATTTGCATAGTTAATAAAACACAGATAAATATCTTTATTGTATTCTCTGCTTTCATCCAAGATCCAGCTGACATCAGCAACGATATTCCTGGTTCCACGTCCTCTTCTGAATCCAGCCTGGATTTCTGGCAGTTCCTTGTCAATATACGGCTGCAGCCGCTTTTGAATGACCTTCAGCAAAATTTTACTTTCATGTGATATTAATGATATTGTTCAATAATTTCCGCATTCAGTTGGATCACCTTTCTTCGGAATAGGCAGAAATATGAACCTCTTCCAGTCGGTTAGCCAGGTGGCTGTCTTCCAAATTTCTTGGCATAGATGAGAAAGCACTTCAAGCACTGCATCCATTTGTTGAAACATCTCAATTGATATTCTGTCAATTCCTGGAGCCTTGTTTCTTGCCAATGCCTTCAGTGCAGGCTGGACTTCTTCTTCAGTACTATGGGTTCCTGATCATATGCTACCTCCTGAAATGGTTGAATGTCGACTAATTCCTTTGGTATAATGACTCTGTGTATTCCTTCCATCTTCTTTTGATGCTTCCTGCATCATTTAATATTTTCCCCGTAGAAAATCATTCAATATTGCATCTGGAGGCTTCAATTTTTTCTTTAGTTCTTTCAGCTTGAGAAATGCAGAGTGTGTTCTTCCCTTTTGGGTTTCTATCTCCAGGTCTTTGCACATGTCATTATAATACTTTACTTTGTCTTCTCGAGCCACCATTTGAAATCTTCTGTTCAGTTCTTTTACTTCATCATTTCTTCCTTTTGCTTTAGCTACTCGATGTTCCAGAGAAAGTTTCAGAGTCTATTCTGACATCCATTTTGTTCTTTTCTTTCTTTCCTGTCTTTTTAATGACCTCTTGCTTTCTTCATGTATGATGTCCTTGATGTCATTCCACAACTCATCTGGTCTTTGGTCATTAGTGTTCAATGCAACAAACCTATTCTTGAGATGGTCTTCAAATTCAGGTGCGATATACTCAAGGTCATACTTTGGCTCGTGGACTTGTTCTAATTTTTTTCAGTTTCAACTTGAACTTGCCTATAAACAATTAATGGTCTGTTCTGCAGTCAGCCACTGGCCTTGTTCTGACCGATGATATTAAGCTCTTTTATCGTCTCTTTCCATAGTTACAGTCATTTGGATTCCTGGGTATTCCATCTGGCAAGGTCCATGTGTATAGTCGCTGTGTCTGTCAGTTTATCCTACTATGAGGACTTTCATGTTACTGTGATGCTGGAAGCTATGCCACCAGTATTCAAATACCAGCAGGGCCACCATGGTGGACAGGTTTCAGCTGAGCTTCCAGACTAAGGCAGGCTAGGAAGAAGGACCCAGTAGTCTACTTCTGAAAAGAATTAGCCAAAGAAAACTTTATGAATAGCAACGGAACATTGATATAGTGTTGGAAGATGAGACCCCCAGATTGGAAGGCACTCAAAAGACGACTGGGGAAGAGCTGCCTCCTCAAAGTAAAGTCGACCTTAATGACATGGATGGAGTCAAGCTTTCGGGACCTTCATTTGCCAAAGTGGCACGACTCAAAATGAGAAGAAACAGCTGCAAACATCCATTAATAATCAGAATGTAGAATGTATGAAGTATGAATCTAGGAAAATTGGAAATCATCAAAAATGAAATGCATGAACATCGATATCCTAGGCATTAGTAAGCTGAAATGGACTGGTATTGGCCATTTTGAATCAGACAATCATATGATCTACTATGCCAGGAATGACAACTTGAAGAAGAATGGTGCTGCATTCCTCGTCAAAAAGAACATATCAAATCTATCCTGAAGTCCAACGCTGTCAGTGATAGGATAATATCCATACGCCTACAAGGAACACTAGTTAATACGACTATTATTCAAATTTATGCACCAACCACTGAGGCCAAAGATGAAGAAATTGAAGATTTTTACCAACTTCTGCAGTCTGAAATTGATCGAACATGCAATCAGGATGCATTGATAATTACTGGTGATTGGAATGCGAAAGTTGGAAACAAAGGAGAAGGATTGATTGGTAGTTGGAAAATATGGCCTTGGTGATAGAAACGATGCTGGAGATCACGTGATAGAACTTTGCAAGTCCAACGACTTCATTGCAAATACAATGTTGAATAGCAGCCGTGAAAGTGGACATTATTTTCTTATTCCTAATCTTAGGGGGAAAGCTTTCAGTCTTTCACGATTGAGTATGATATTAGCTGTGGAATTCTCATAAATACACTTTATCACGTTGATGATTTTCTCTTCTATTCCTAGTTTTCTGAATATTTTAATCATGAAAGGGTGTTGGATTTTGTCAAATGCCTTTTTTGTATCAGTTGAGATGATTATGTGTTTGTTTTTCCTTCATTATATTAATGTGATGTGTTACATTGATTGTCTATGTTGAACCACCCTTACATTTCTGGAATAAATCCCACTTGGTCAAGGCATATAATCATTTTAATATGCCATTGGATTTGGTTTGCTAATATTTTGTTGATTATTTTTGCATCTATGTTCATAAAGAATATTGGTGTATAATTTTATTTTCTTGTGATGTCTTTATCTGGCTTTGGTATCAGAGTAATGCTGGCCTCACAGACTGTTCCCTCATCTTCTATTTTTTTGGAAGAGTTTAAGAAAGATTGGTACTAATTCTTTAAATGATTGGTGGTTGTTGTTCTTAGGTGCCATCAAGTTGGTTCCGACTCATAGCAACCCTATGTACAACAGAATGAAACACTGCCCAGTCCGGCATCATCCTCACAACCTTTGCTACGTTTAAGCCCACTGTAGTCACTGTGTCAGTCCATCTCACTGACAGTCTTCTACTTTGTCGATGACCTTCTATTTTACCAGGCATGATGTCCTTCTCCAGGGACTGGTCCCTCCTGATAACATGTCCAAAGTACATGAGATGAAGTCTCACCATCCTTGCTTGTAAGGAGTATTCTGGTTGTACTTCTTCCAAGAAACATTTGTATGTTCTTTTGGCAGTCCATGGTATATTCAATATTCTTCGCCAACACCATAATACAAAGGTATCAATTCTTCAGTATTCCTTATTCACTGTCCAGCTTTCATATGCATGTGAGGTGATTGAAAATACCATGGCTTGAGTCAGGCACACCTTAGTCCTCAAAGTGACGTCTTTACTTTTTAACACTTTAAAGAAGTCTTTTGCAGCAGATTTGTTCAATGCAATATGTCGTTTGATTTCTTGACTGCTGTTTCCATGGGCTTTGATTGTGGATCTAAGTAAAATGAAATACTTGACAACTTCAATATTTTCTCTGTTTATCATAATGTTGCTTATTGGTCCAGTTGTGAGGATTTTTGTTTTCCTTATGTTGAGGTGTAATCCATACTGAAGGCTGTGGTCTTTGATCTTCATCAGCAAGTACTTCAAGTCCTCTTCACTTGCAGCAAGCAAGGTTGTGTCATCTGGTTCAGGATTTTTCTTTGTTGGGAGGTTTTTAGTTACTGATTCAGTCTCTTTTCTTGTGATATGTCTTTTGAGATTTTATATTTATTCTTAGATCAGCTTAGGTAATTAGTGTGTTTCTAGAAATTTGTCCATTTTATCTAGGTTATCTAATTTTTTGGCATAAATTAAATATAGTATTGGCTTATAATCCTTTATATTTCTGTAACGTCTGTAGTAATGTCTCCGCTTTCATTTCTAATTTTAGTTATTTCTGTCTTCTCTATTTTTTTCTTAGTCTATTTAAAGATTTGTCAATTTTATTGATCTTTTCAACCCAAGTTTTGGATTCATTTATTCTGTCTATTGTTTTTCTCTTCTGTTTCATTTATTTCTGTTCTAATTTTTTTTTTATTTCCTTCCTTATGTTGGTTTTGGGTTTAGTTTGCTCTTATTTTTCTAGTTCCTCAAGGTGTAAAGTTAGGTTATTGTTTTGACATCTTTCTTCTTTTATAATGTAGCCATTTACTGCTGTAAGTTTCCCTCTGAACATTGCTTTCACTGCATTCCATATGTTTTGGTATGTTGTGATTTTGTTTTCATATACATCTACATATTTTTAAATTTCCCATGTGATTTTTTTCTTTGACTTGTGAGTTGTTTAAGAGTAGATTGCTTAATTTCCATATATTTGTAAATTTTCCAGTTTTCCTTCTTATTAACTTTTAGCTTCATTCCATTGTGGTTGGAGAACAGATTTAGTATAATTTAAATTTGTAAAAATTTATTCAGACTTGACTTGTGGCCTATCATACTTTCTATCCTTGGGAATGATCCATATGCACTTGAAAAGAATATATATTCTTCTGTTGTTGGGTGGGGTATTCTAGCTGATTTATAGTATTTTCCAAGTTCTCTATTTCTCTACTGATCTTCTGTCTAGATATTCTATCCATTATTGAATATGGTGTCTCGAAGTGTCCATCTATTATTGCAGAACTGTCGACTTCTGCCTTCAATTCTGTCAATTTTTTCTTCATACATTGTGTGGGACTCTGTTGTTAGGTGTATGTGTTTATAATTGTTATAACTTCTTGATCAACTAAACTTTCATCATTATATAATGTCCTTGTTTGTATCTTCAACAATTTTTTTTATTGTACTTTAGGTGAAGGTTTACAGAACAAATAGTTTCTCATTAAAAAATCAGTACACATATTGTTTTATGACATTGGTTAACAACCCCACGACATGTCAACACTCTCCCTTCTCAACCTTGGAGGACATTTTTTTTTTTTGGTGAAAATATACATAGCCAAAGATACACCATTTCAAAAATTTCTACATGCACAATTCAGTGACATCGATTACATTCTTCCAGTCATGCTGCTATTCTCACTTTAGATGAAGTTTTACGGAACAAAATAGTTTCTCATTAAACAGTTAGTACACATATTGCCCTATGACAATGGTTAACAACCCCACTACATGCCAACACTGTCATTACTCAACCTTTGGCTCCCTATCACCAGCTTTCCTGTCCACTTCTGCCTTCTAGTCCTTGTCCCTGAACTGCTGTGCCTCATTAGTCCCATTTTGTTTTATGGGGCTGTCCAATCCCCGGCTGAACGGTGAACCTCGGGAGTGACTTCACCACTGAGCTAAAATCGTGTCCAGGGGCCATACTCTTGGGGTTTCTCCTGTCTCTTCCAGGCCAGTAAATCTGGTCTTTTTTGTGTGTGTTAGAATTTTGTTCTACATCCTTCTCCAGCTCTGTCCAGAACCCTCTGTTGTTATCCTGGTCAGAGCAGTCAGAGGTGGTAGCCGGGCACCATCTAGCCGTACTGGACTCAGTCTGGTGGAGGCCTTGGTAGCTGTGGTCCATTAGTCCTTTGGACTAATCTTTTCCTTGTATCCTGTTCTCTTCATTCTCCCTTGCTCCCGAAGGGGTGAGACCAGTGGAGTATCTTAGATGGCTGCTCACAGGCTTTTAAGACCCCAGACGCTACTCACCAAGGTAGAATGTAGAACATTGTCTTTATAAATTGTGTTATGCCAATTGAGCTAGATGTTCCCCCAGACCATGGTCCCCACAGCCCTCTGCCCAGCAATTCAGTCCCTCAGGGAGTTCGGATGTGTCTACGGAGCTTCCATCACAGGATAGAATTTTGCAAGACAGATTTGTTTGTTATTTTGGCAGTCCATGATATATTCAATATTCTTCACCAATACCACAATTCAAAGGCATCAATTTTTCTTCGGTCTTCCTTATTCATTGTCCAGCTTTCACATGCATGTAAGGAGAATGAAACTACCATGGCTTGAGTCAGGTTCATCTTAGTCCTCAAAGTGACATCTTTGCTTTTCAACACTTTAAAGAGATCTTTCTCAGCAGATTTGCCCAATGCAATACGTAACAAATGGTAGCTGTTGTTATTTCCTCTCTCCTGACACTTACCCATTCTGCTTTGTATGCAGTATGTCTGCTTTTTGTAACCCTACTAGACTATGAGTTCCTGAAGGGCAGTCATTGTGTCTTAGGTTCCTCAACACCCAGACTGCCCTCAGTGAAGAATTAACCAGAACCTATAACAACAACAACAAATCTTTGTACACTGTGCTCTTGTGTTTTAGCAGGTTCAACTTTCCCTACTGTGCAGCATCTAGTCTGAGTACCTCTGTCCTCTGGGATGGACACTACCGCTGGTCTCAAGGGTTTGCTTTGTGTCTCTCTCCTCTGCTAGGGCACGTTGCTAGTCGGTCGTAGCTACTGTTCATTGACCATCCATGCACTGGGCACTCTCACAGATATATTTGCCTCTGCTTTATCTCCCTGGTACCTAACAGTCCCTGGTACGGTATAGGATACATAGGGAATTATTTTGGGTAATTTTTCTTCATTTTAATAATATCAAAAAAGTAGTGGAATCAGAATATTTATCTTTTTAGTTATTTTAAAATAATTTTATTCTATTTAATAAAATAGTTTAGTACTTTTAATAATTTACTTTTATCACAAAATTTGAAAAATATCAATCTCATGCTACCTGTTGAACAAGGAAAGAGGGCCCCTCTACAAGTTAACTGAAAAAGCCTTCTCTTACTTGGGAAAGTAAAATTTTTATTAACTTGACCCCTACTTACTAAACATTCAGCAAATCAATTTCTTTCTGTTCAAAACTTTGGGAATGAGGAGGAGGTACAAGACAGCAACATCAAAAACCCCAAGGTCACATCAAGAATTCCTTTAAAAGCAGGATTGCCAGATAAAATACAGGATGCCCAGTTAAATCTGAATTTCAGATAAGCAATGCATTTGTTTTTTAGAAGTATGTCTCAAATATTACATGGAACAGACTTATACTAAAACTGATTTATTTCTCTGAAATTCATATTTAACTGGAAGTCTTGTATTTTTATTTTCTAAATCTGACAACCTTATTAACAAGCCATGTTTCAGTGGACACTTGGAGAATCATAACTGAATCATTGTGATGTCTCAAGTTTAAAGCCCTGGGGATTTCCTGGGTACACAATCGGCATTTAATAAATGTTTGTTGACTTGATTACGGAATAATGATTCTTAGTAGTTACATGTTGGCCACTGAGTTGTTTAAAGGCATGAAAATGGACTAATATAAGCTTAGAAAGCATTTTGACAATAAGGAGAACACAAAAAGGGAGTTCTGATTAACCCTTTATTAACCAAATAGGAAAAGTTCTTCCACTTGGGGGAGTGTCTCATGGTGCTGCTGGGAGGCACTTAAACCTTATCCTGACCTATAAATGTAAGGTTTCTACTTTTTTGGCTTAATGTGTGAATGTCACTATGTGTGTGTGTGTGTGTGTGTGTGTGTGCATGTTGGGGAGGGTGGTGGTTAGAGGCAGGGGGCAGGGGAGGCAAGACAAAAAATGTAATGCCAATGAATGGAAAACAAAACACTTGAAAACTTTTCTTCCTGCTACATTTCATGGAGAGTTAATGGCTTTTTTAAAGTACTTTCAAAATCAGAATTGGTCAGTGCAGAGTAGCAGGCACAAATATGGCCTCTAGTGTTCTATTAATGACGGGATCAAACGAAGAAGCTCTTCTACATGCTCTTTCTGAAAGGGCAGGAGAACCAATGTAATGTTTAGTTTCTTGGAGGAAACTGAAAAAAAAAAATAATCCCATATTACCACAAAACAGCATGAGATCAATGCAAATGGAAAAGACTGGTGGCTTATTAATAGGCTCTCCCTGTAGCAAGCTGGCCTTCCCGGCTTCAGTTTGAAATTGATTATTTTAATACAGAATTCCTGAATGAAAGAGGTTCTTGGCCTTTTCCTGGGCTGTTGAATAATGTATGTGGGAGAAAGCAAATAGCAGCAGAGGGTCTCAGCTGCGGGAACAATGGCGCACACCCAGAGCTGAGGGGGCACGTTAGTTTATCATCGCCTTGTCAATCCTCCTAGCCTGGGAATCGAGGGGCAGCCTGGAAAGCAGCAGCTGCCCGACGTGTGGTGAACTGACCGGGGCACTTTAAAGAGACGACTCCATTTACCCATCTGAAAACAAGATATTGATTTTCCTCTAGCGCTGGAGAGAAAAGAGCGGTACTGAAAATATATGGAGACCACCATTTATCCAGGCTCCTCCCCCACCAATCACACCACCCCAACTGTTTTCTTGTCTTCCTCTCCATAAAGTTCCAGTTTTTTCCTTCTTCACCTGGGGTGGGAAGAAAGCAACCCCCCTTTTCTGTCTTCTTTGAATACACTGCCTAGAGTACATTTAAGCTGAAACCAGAAACAAACCTAATGACTGGCATCTGGAGATATACATTATGAATTAGAAATCAATTTCTTCCACCCACATGGAAATGACATATTACAGTAAACTTCAGGCTGGCACTTTACAGCTCTCATCTTAAGCTGTGTGCATCTCTAGTCATTGTGGCAAAACCTGTAGCATCATAGAACAATAAGAACCTTCTACTCCTTACCTGGCCTTACCATGAGATTTCCCTTTATACATAAAATCCTAGAAGATCTGAAGACCCAGATCAGATGAAAAAAGAAAATGTAGCTTTTTTTTTTTTAACCATAGTAAGAATCCATCAGTACTCCTTAGAACTGCAGAAGTTTAAAATAGACAAGGCTAAGAGCAAGGGGGAAGCGTAGCTCTAAATTGAGGTATCCGGGAAGCCAGGCACCGGGACCTGACTTGAACTCCTCCACAGGCCTTGAGAGACTGTAGGCGTGTTATTGGAGGTTAATCTTGATGTCTTTAATTGCTCATATCCTCATGTGCTCAAAACTCCTACCAACCTGAGGACCAATGACTGATGTGGCACATGTTTCTCTAGAGAGGGAAGATGACTGGGTGGGAAGAGATGCCCCTCCAGCACTCACCCAACTCAGTCAACAAAGTGGAGGCTAGGCAGGGACTTCCACTTCTGGATTTGTTAGTATGACATTTGTTTTTTGGTGGCAAATTCCCTGTCCCCAACACCACCACCACCACCATCGGAAGTCTTATATAAATCTAGAGGAGACCAAGGGAAAAGACTGAGGAATGGAATAAAAGGAGAGAGGAAAATGAGCTCTTGAAAAGCAAACGGAAAAACTCATCCCTGAGCTGTTGTGGAGGTAGGTCAGAGATGGCAAGCGCTGGCCTTAACCCTGCATGTTTACCCCACTGGGATCCAGAAATGCAAGCTGAACCTTGTGAGTGGGCCCCAGTTGCTGAGCTCTCTGTTATGCTAAACAAGCACCGGAGGTGGACTAGCCCAACCATCTGCTAGAGACATGCATAAATCGAGGGAAGGTACAGCAGTACAGCATGTGTATAATGCCAAGTACATGGGAAAAAGCAAAAGCGCGTCATTAAAGAGCAGCAGCAAGCAACTGGAGGATGGAACGCGGTGAGCAGAGATTAGTGTCCAATTATTATTAATGTTAATAACCACATGCGGGGATCTCCAGGTTCTTCTCTTCTTATTCATCAGACATGCAGCCTCTGACAGTGTGCAGACGGGGAGTGCTAGCTCAGCCACTGGCATTTGTATCATTTATTTGATTTCATGATACCTTCCCTACCTGAACAAGTACTGGACGGCATACAGCTCTCCTTTCAAATATATACTTTCCCAGTATAACATTAATCTTTTTAAAAATATAGAGAGAGAAAAACAAAAATAGGGAAGAAAAAAATTCACCCAGACACAACCCCTGTGAACATTTTGATCTTCATTTTTCTGTTGTTTTTCTTCTTCCTGTGTTTACTCCTCCTACAAGTTTTTGTCTCTTTTTTCCCCTTAACATACAGACAGTTTCCATTTATTATGTAATCTTTGTAAATCTGTTCATATAAATAGCACATCGTATTTGAAAAGTTTTAGTGGAATTTAAAATTTATTTTTTTTAGGATGAAATGATACACCTTGACTATTTAGACACATCCTTATTTTGAAAGAAGAAAGAGGAGGGAAGGAAAGAGCAGAATTGAGGTGGGGAATCACTGGTCCAAATGAAGAGAGCATGTGCCAGAGCTGAGCCATCCTGAGGAACCACCTACGATTGAGGTCTCAATGATAGCTCATTCCAGTCCTCAGATGTGCTTCGTCTGGCTCACAGAGCCTTTTTCAAATGTTGGTTTTGATTGCCTTTTGGTAGGGCATACACTGTTCAGTTTGCCACAGGCCCCACCACTCTCTATTGTCTCCCTACATGTCCATCTCTGCCTGAGCCCTGAAGGCATTTGCACTTATGACCCTCTAGTGTGATTTTAAGATATCCTGGAAGGCCCCATTTCTCCACAGAATCCTCTAAACTAGTGGTCCTTCACTGTGGGTGATTTTGCTCCCCCAGGGAACATTTGGCAATGTCTAGAGACATTTTTGTTTGTTATAACTGGGAGGGAAAGGTGTTGTGCTACTGGCATCCAGTGGGACGAGGGCAAGGATGCTGCTAAACATCCTACAATGCACAGGAAAGTCCCCCACAACAAAGAATTATCCAGCCCCAAGTGTCAAAAGTGCTGAGGTTGAGAAACTCTGCTCTAAACCAGGCCTGGGATTTGCACCATCAGGGCTCCCTTCCTTCAGGTTAGGATTTGTTCCCTTGGAAAATTCAAACTCCCCTGAGAGGAGTAATATTTTATGCTCTTGGTCACTTACATGTGAGTATGAAGGAAGCATTTGTGAACATGATTAGATAGAGGAGGGGAGGGAAGAAGTGGAAATACAGGATCTGGAGTACCCCAAGCACAGGTTCTAATGGTTGACTTTTGCCATTTCACAATGGGGGTTGTTCCAGGCAGGGAACTCACATCAATTTTCTCCTAGTATGGCCACAATTAATAGTCATGTGACACTAACTAAAGTTGATTAAACACTTACCACATGCCAGGCACTGCACTCACTGCTTTACACGCGTGATCTCACTGCATCCTCACAACAATCTTGCGAGACAGATGAGGAAACTGAAGCTCAGAGAGAATAGAAAACCAGCTCATCTAGTTAGTGGTAGGACTGGAACTTGAAATCTTCCCTTGCTGACTCCAGAGATAAAACTCTTAGCCAAGAGTAAGGGCTGACATTTACTGAAAATTTACCGTAAGCCCGACACTATGTTAAAGTGCTTTACTGGCATTATCTCATTTAATCTTCACAAATCCCTGCAGGGTAAATATTATTGTCATCCTCATCGTACAAGTGAACATGCTGAAGATTAGAGAAGTCTCACAATTAGAGCTTTAAATTCAGATCTGCTCAACTTCTGAGCCTGGAGTCTAAAGTTAGGCAAAGCATGGAACTCCAGTCCATCATGCTCTTGCTTACATTGGAGGCAATGCCATGTAATGGACAGAGCACTGGACTTAGGCCAGAGGATCTGGTTTGAAGTCCTTGTTATGCCACAATCTTAACGGGTGATCTCAGCCAAATCCTAGGAACCAGAGATCTGCCCAACACTCACTGGAAGAAAGGAGCTAGACAATGAACCATGGTTTCCTATAGTCTCAATATACTGAGACAGTGCTCCTGCCCAAGGATAGAGCAATTGAGGATACCTGATCTGTCTAGTGAGGACACTTTCAAGCCAAAGGGGCTGAATCAGAAAGACTGAGGTGCTCAAGCTCAAAAGGCAGCCGTAGGCCCTTAATGCCTCCCAAGATAGAAATATGTACATTAATCATGACTCTTCATTCTCCCTCCATCTTCATATTCTGAGCATCTTTTAGTCAACTCCTCTTCTTCATACCTATCATCAATGCCTAACAAAGTCATCTTTTTCCAAAACATAAATGAATGATGGTTCTTGCCTAATCTTATAGTGGTGCTTATCTGGGGATTTCGTAAATTTTTTTCTTGTGTAGTAATGAGAAGATTTCCTGGATTTCTTTTTTAGCTAAACTTTTAGGGACTCTTTGGTCAGCTTAGAGTGAAGATAAATTGAATTGTACTGGGGTGTCTTTTGTAGGATCCAACAAGGTCATTTGTTAGTTCATGAAACCATTCAGACTTCCAGTTCTGCCAAGAGAGTATAGCTCCATTCGTCCCAGGCTTCCCTCTAACAAATGAAAAACAGACATGGGAAGATTCTGATAGGTGGAAAGAAAAAAGTAGACTGCCTAGGGACCTTAGGAATTGAGGAAAAACATGGTAATGATTTCCCTGGTTTTCCTTATTGTCTCCTATATATTTCAGACAGGGTACAGCACCCCGACCCAGAAGTAACAAGACTTAATGAAGAGGCTCAAGGAGGACCTACTCACCACTAGGTTTTGCCCATCCCCGTACTCCATGTCACAGGGGCCTAGTGCAGTGCTCAGCCTCCAATCCTGCCCAGCATCAATGACACTGAACAATGTGGTACAAATCAGGGCTAGTAAGCATTCCATCCCCCTCTCACTTCTGGTATCAGCAGTGCCCCATGAGGAGCTGAACCACCATAACCACCTGGCAGCAAGACTGAACGAAGCTGTGAGCAGTAGGGCTAATCATCCCTTCTGCCCCTACTCCCAGGGACAAAAGTGGAAGCCAGCAGAAAGCTGAGGCTTTACCCCCACCCAGCATCAATGACGCAGAACATTATAGTGTGAGGCAAAACTAGTTGTAACTCCATTTCTCCCTCTCCCCATTGCCAGTGGCAGCAGTGCTGAACAGGGAACTGAGCTTCTGTCCCCACTCTGCAACAATAAAGCAGTGTGAGTCAGCCCTCCACTTCCTCCCCAGTTGTCAGCAGGGTCTAGAGGGAGCTGAGCTTATAGCCCATTCATAGGCAATGAAGCAGTACAAGTCAGCCCATGTTCCACTTTTGCAAGGAATGAGTCAGCATGGCTGAGAGTTGAACTTCTACCTGGCCCATCTTGAACGACGGAGTGTGAGACATTTCCCCAGAGTTTCGACCTATTGGGTCAGCAGAAAGCTGAACATAGACACTCTCCTAGTCTTTGACCAATGCCTCAAAAGGGGACTGCCTGCTAAACAATAAGATTGATGTTATGGATTGAATTCTGTCTCCCAAAAATAGGTGTCAATTTGGCTGGGTCATGATTCCCAATATTGTGTGGTTACTCTTCATTTTGTGATCTGATAATCCTATGTGTTGTAAATCTTAACCTCTATGATGCTAATGAGGCAGGATTAGAGGCAGTTATGTTAATGAGGCAGGACACAAATCTACAGGATTACGTTGTACGTTGAGTCAATCTCTTTTGAGATATACAAGAGAGAATTGAGCAGAGAGGAGAGGGACCTCATATCACCAAGAAAGAAGCACCAGGAGCAGAACGCATCATTTGGACCCAGGGTCCCTGCACTGAGAACTTCCTAGACCAGGGGAAGTTTGATAACAAGGGCCTTCCCCCAGAGCCAACACAGACAGAAAGCTATCCCCTGGAGCTGGCACCCTGAATTCAGACTTCTAGACTCCTAAACTGTGAGAGAATAAATTTCTGTTTGTTAAAGCCATCTACTTGTGGTATTTGTATTATAGCTTTGTTGTTGTTGTTAGGTGTTGTCAAGTCAGTTCCAACTCATAGCGACCCTATCTACTATAGAACAAAACACTGCCCGGTCCTGCACCATGCTTACAATCGTTGTTACACTTGAGCCCATTGTTGCAGCCACTGTATCAATCCATCTCATTGAGGGTCTTCCTCTTTTTCACTGACCCTCTACTTTACCAAGCATGATGTCTTTCTCCAGGGATTGATCCCTCCTCACAACATGTCCAAAATATGTGAGACAAAGTCTCACCATCCTCACTTCAAAGGAGCATTATGGTTGTATTTCTGTTATAGCAGCACTAAATAACTAAGACAATTGATTATGACTCAGAGTCTCATAATATAATACTCAAAATGTCCAGAATGCAATAGAAAATCATTCGGCATACCGAGAACCAGAAAAATTACAACACGAATGAGTAAAGACAATCAACAGACAGCAATACAGAGAGGCCTGAGATGTTGGAAATTCTGAAAAGAATTTTTAAGCAGCCATTATAAAAATGCTTCAATGAACAATTATAAATTCTTTTGAAACAAACGAAAAAATAGAGAATCTCTGAAAAGAAATAGAAGTTATATAAAAGAACCAAATGGAAATTTTAGAAGTGAAAATAGTCAAAATAATAAAGCCACTAAGTGAACTCAAGAGTGGAGTGAAAATGGCAGAGGATAGAATCAGTGTACTTGAGAACAAATTAATAGAATTCACATAATCTGAACAATAGAAAACAGACTGAAAAAAATGAATGGCGTCTCAAGGATTTTGGGGACAATAACAAAAGATCGAACATTTGTATCATTGGAGTTCAAGAAACACAGGAGAGTGTGAGACTGAAAAATAATGGCTGAAAACTTCCAAATTCAGCAAAAGACATAAAAACTACAGATTCAAGAAGGTAAGCAAAATCCACACAGGATGATCCCAAAGAAATACATGCCAAGACATATGATAATTAAACTTCTGAAAGTAAAGACAAAGAAAAAATCTTGAAAGCAACCAGTGAGAAACCACATATTACTTATAAGGCAAGACTGTTTCACATGGCAGCAGATTTCTCTTCTGAAACCATGGAGGCCAGAAGGATGTGGAACAGCATTGTTTAAGTACTAAAAAAAAGAACTGTCAACTGCAAATTCTATATCCAGCAAAACTGTGTTTCAGAAACAAAGGGGAATATAAACATTCTCAGATGAAGAAAAACTAAGAAAATTTTTCACTAGCAAACCTACCCTTAAAGAATGGCTAAAGTAAGTTCTTAAAAACAGAAAGGAAATGATAACAGAAGAAGGCTTGTGACTTCAGAAAGGAAAGAAGAACATTGGAATTGGTAAAAATAGGGATAAATATAATAGACTATTCTAATTCTCATGGATTTATTAAATCATATTAAAGGGTTGAAGCAAAAATTGTAACACCATCTGATGTGGTGCTCAATGTAGATACTTAAGGCAATTATATTTTAAAAGTGGAGAAGGTAAGGGGACCTAAATGGAATAAGGTTTCCACATTTCACACAAGTGGTAAAATATTAATACCAGTAGACTGTGATAAGTTATGTATGAATATTGTAATAGATAAAGCAACCATTAAAATTCAAAACCAGTATATATAAATCAAGATGGAATCCTAATAAAATGTTCAAATAACCAACAGGAAACAGACAACAAATAATAAAATAGAAGACTTAAGCCCTAACATACCTTAAATGTAAATAATATAAATATACCAAGCAAAAGACAGAAATTGGCAGACTGGATAAAAACAAAACAAAACCAACAACAAAACAAAAACCAAACATAATTACACAATATTCTGTCTATTAGAAACTCACTTTACATATAACAATATAGGTAGGTTGAAAGTAAAAGAAGGGGTAATGGTATACCAAAACAAACAAACAAACTTGTTGCCATTGAGTGAATTCTGCCTCATAGCAACCCTATAGGACAGAGTAGAACTGCTCCCTAGGGTTTCCAAGGAGCAGCTGGTGGATTTGAACTGCCGACCTCTTGGTTAACAGACAAGCTCTTAACCACTACTATACCAGGCAAATATTAATTTAAAAAAAAAAAAGCAGGAGTGACTGTATTAATATCAGATAAAGTAGACTTCAGAGCAAAAATAAAGTACTAGAGACAGAGAGGGGCATTACAAAAGGATACAAGAATCAATCCACCAGGAAAACAAAATAAGGCTAAATGTGCCACACCAAAAATAGGCCATAAAAATCCATGAAGTAAAAACTGATAGAGCTGAAGGTGAAGTAGACAAATTCACAATTATAGTTGCCAGAATTACTAGATAGAAAATCAGAAAGGACTTAGAACTGAACAACATAATCAACCAACATGCTTTATTCGACATCTTTAGAACATAGACTATTCACCCCAACAACAGGAGAAAAAAATTGTAAAGCATCCATTCACCAAGATAGACCATACTCTGGACCATAAAACAAAACCAAATACTTTTTTTAAAAAAAGAATCAAAGTATAAATCAATAACAGAAATGTAACAGGAAAATGTCCAAACACTTGAAAACTAAATAAAACACTTCTAATAATCCACAGGTCAAAGAAGAAGTCTCAAAGGAAATAGAAAAGTACAAAGAAATGAATAAAAGTGAAAATACAACATATCAAGACAGGTGGTGCACAGCTAAACCAGTGCTGAGAGGGAAATTTGAAGCATTAGAAAAGTCTCAAATCAATACTATAAGTTCTTACATAGGAAACTAGAAAGAAAAGAGCAAAATAAATCCAAGGAAAACAGGGGAAAAAAAGAAATAGTAAAGAACAGAAATCAAGGAAAACAAAAAAGTAGAAAAATAATCAATTACAAAAAGCAGATTCTTTGAAATAATCAGTAAAAGTGATAAATCATGTTCTTTCTTCCTTCTTGATGTTCCACGATTTCTTCTTTTATTATTTCCCTTCTGTTTAGAGAATGTCCATTCTTTTTCAACTTTTTGGAGTGCTAGTAAAAAAATTCTCTTCATTTTCCTTTATCTGAGAATGTCTTGATTTCCCCTTCATTCGCAAAGGATATTTTTAATGGATCTCGGATTCTGGGTTGACAGTTCTTTCCTTTCAGCACTTGAAAAATGTTGAGCCACTTCCTTCTGGCCTCCATGGTTTCAGATGAGAAATCCACTGCCATTTGAATTTATAGTTAAGTTGTTATTTCTCCATACTATATACATTGAAGATTTTTTCCTTGTCTTTAGGTTTCAGAAGTTTGATGTGTCTTAGTGTGGATTTCTTTGGGTTCATCCTGTTTGAGTATCTCTGAGCTTCCTAAATACATAGGTTTATGTCTTTTACCAAATTTGGGGAATTTTTAGCCATTATTTCCTCAAATATTTTTTCAGCCCTGCTCACAGAGTTATTGTGATTATATATGAGCTATTATATGTATTTATGGAACAATATCATTGATATCACAGACAAGTAAAATTTTGCTGAAGATCATTCAAAAGCAGTTATAGTAGTATATCAACAGGGAACTGCCAGAAATTCAAGCCAGATTCAGAAGAACATGTGGAACGAGGGATATCATTGCTGATGTCAGATGGATCATGGCTGAAAGCAAAGAATACCAGAAAGATGTTGTCTTAGTCATTTAGTGCTGCTTCAACAGAAATTCCACAAGTGAATGGCTTTTAACAAGAGAAATTTATTCTCTCATAGTCCAGCAGGCTACAAGTCCAAATTCAGGGCATCAGCTCCAGGAGAAGGCTTTCCCTCTGTGTCGGCTCTGGAGGAAAGTCCTTGTGATGCATCAGTCTTCCCTTGGCCTGGGAGCATCTCAGCACAGGAACCTCAGGTCCAAATGATGCGCTCTGCTCCTGGCACTGCTTTCTTGGTGGTGTGAGGTTCCCATGTGTCTCTGTTCACTTCTCTCTTTTATATCTCAAATGAGATTGGATTAAGACACAATCCAATCTTGTATACCTCATCAGTATAACCTCATCATAGTGATAGAGTTTACAACACATAAGGAAATCACATCAAATTACACAATCATACAACACTGGGAATCATGACCCAGTCAAGCCGACAGACATTTTGGGGGGACACAATTCAATCCATGACACTCCACCCTTTCGCCCCCCAAAATTCATGTCCTTGCAGCATGCAAAACAAATTCATCTCATCATATCACAGCAAAAGTCTTAACTCCAAGTCCAAAATCCAAAAATTCCTCTTCATCTGTGAAATCTAGAATACAAGTTATCTGCTTCCAAAGGTACAATGGCAAAACAGGCACAAGCTAGACATTTCCATTACAAATGGGAGAAACCGGAGAAGAAGGGATAACAGGCACCAAGCAAGTTAGCAGAACACATTACATTAGCCCTCAAGGCTTTGAAAATAAACCTCTGTTTTCTGAAACTATTACACAATAGCCCTGCCCTCTAGACTCTAGGTATTGGCCACACTCTCCAGATTCTGAGTGGAGACCCCTCAGCCCTGGGCTTTAGCTCTGCCTTCCAGGCCCACTGGGACGGCAACTCTGCTCCCTCGGCTTTAGGCGCACCATTCTCCTAGTCCATCAGAGTGACAACTCCACCCGTAGAAACACCAGAGGCCACGGCTCCACCCTTTGAAACCTCAGAGGTCCTGATCATACCTTTTGAGAATGAGGCAGCTCGGCTTCTTGTGTTCCCTGTCTCTTCAGCTTCTGCTTCCTGTGGCCTCTCAGTCCTCGGGCCTTATGCCCGCATCTTCCCTGCTGGGGCAAGTGTTCCAAAGCTTGGTAGCTCCAGTGGTAAGTGCCCAGAGGCACCCCAATCGGCCAGGAAGCCTCCTGTGCAAGGCACTCAGCTCCCTTGCTCCATGGGTCAGCAAGCCTAGCTCCACCAATAAGTGCCCGGAAGCACCCCACTCTGCCAGGAAGCCTCCTGCACACAGACACTTAGCTTTCTCGATCCATGGGTCCGCTCCAGTGCTATCTTGCACTGGTCTTCTGGTTCTGCTGCTGCAGGTTCTCTGCTGCTGCTGGTCCTCTGCCGCTGTCACTCCTCTATCCATTCACAGTTCTAAAACTGCTTCCATATTTTAGGTATCTGTTAGAGCAGCACCCTACTCCTGGTACCAAATTCTGTCTTAGTCATCTAGTGCTACTATAACAGAAATACCACAAGTGGATGGCTTTAACAAAGAGAAGTTTATTCTTTCATAGTCCAGTAGGCTACAAGTCCAAATTCAGGGTGTCAGCTCCAGGAGAACACTTTCTCTCTCTGTCGGCTCTGGAGGAAGGTCTTTGTGATGCATCAGTCTTCCCTTGGTCTGGGAACATCTCAGTGCAAGAACCTCAGGTCCAAAGGACGCGCTCTGCTCCCAGCACTGCTTTCTTGGTGGCATGAGGTTCCTATGTGTCTCTGCTCGATTCTCTCTTTTATATCTCAAAAGAGATTGGCTTAAGACACTATCCAATCTTGTAGACCTCATCAGTATAACCTCATCACAGCGATAGGGTTTACAACACATAAGGAAATCACATCACATTACAAAATAGTACACAATTATACAATACTGGGAATCATGACCCAGCCAAGTTGACTGATATTTTTGGGTGACACAGTTTAATCCATGACACTATCCAACTTTCACATGCGTATGAGGCTATTGAAAAGATGATGGATTGGGTCAGATGTACCTTAGTTATTATCAAAGTGACATCTTTGCTTTTTAAAAGTTTAAGCTCTAGGTATCTTAAATGTTTTCTTCAAAGTAAACCCACTCCTGGAGAGTCTGCTATGCTTCCCAACCCCCGTTTCCTTTCTCCCTCCCCACAGCTTCCATAGCACGAAGGGTCTATATCATCCACATGACACTTAACCATATACTGCTTTGTGTTACAGGGACTTGTGTACACATATCCCCTCCTCTCTTGGATAAATACTGACTGACTGACATCACTTTATAAAGTATTAATTAATGAACCCTAATCTTGAGCTAAATGACTGGAGATAATTTTTCTTCTCTCAATGCATTTGATACCTTGACAATCTGGACCAAAGGAGATTTCTGAGCCTTGTGACATGTTCATGATCGTAGCCTGTAAAGGGCAGAGCTGGGATTTGAATCCAGATCTGACCCCAGATCCTGTGCTCCTTTTACTATACCACACTGCTTCTCAATGGTCTCCTATTAACTGATAATAATAAGAACCAACATTTATTGGGAACTAGAAGAGCAACAGAATGGGAAAACTGGATGCAATTCTAGTGCTTTATAAATAATAGTTACCGTTTATTCAGCTCTAAGTACGATGATAAGAGCTTTACAGTTAATTGTTGTTGTTAGGTGCCGTTGAGTCAGTTCCAACTCATAGCAACCGTATGTACAACAGAATGAAATACTGCCTGGTCCTATGTCATCCTCACAATCATTGTTATGCTTGAGCCCATTGTTGCAGCCACTGTGTCAATCCATTTTATTTAGGGTTTTCCTTTTTTTTTTTTTGCTGACTCCTCTACTCTACCAAGCATGATGTCCTTCTCCAGGGACTGGTCCCTCCTGATAACATGTCCAAATTATGTGAGACAAAGTCTCACCATCCTTGCTTCTAATGAGCATTCTAGCTGTACTTCTTCCAAGACAGATTTGTCCATTCTTCTGGCAGTCCATGGCATATTCAGTATTCTTCACCACTGCCATAATTCAAAGGCATCAATTCTTTTTTGGTCTTCCTTATTCATTGTCCAGCTTTCACATGCATATGAGGCAATTGAAAACACCATGGCTTGGATCAGGCCCACCTTAGTCCTTAAAGTGACATTTTGCTTTTTAATACTTTAAAGAGATCTTTTGCAGCAGATTTGCCCAATGCAATGCATCGTTTGATTTCTTCACTGCTGCTTCCATGGGCATTGATTGTTGATCCAAGTAAAATGAAATCCTTTACAACTTCAATATTTTCTCCATTTATCATGATGTTGCTTATTGGTCCAGTTGTGAGGATTTTTGTTTTCTTTATGTTAAGGTGTAACCCATACTGAGGGCTGTGGTCTTTGATCTTCATCAGTAAGTGCTTCAAGTCCTTTTCACTTTCAGCAAACAAGGTTGTGTCATCTGCATATTGCAGGTTGTTAATGAGTCTTCCTCCAATCCCAATGCTGCGTTCTTCATATAATCCAGCTTCTCAGATTATTTGCTCAGCACACAGATTGAATAAGTATGGTGAAAGGACACAACCCTGACACACACCGCTCCTGATTTTAAATCACTCAGTATCCCCTTGTTCTGTTTGAATGACTGCCTCTCCTTGGTCTAAGTACAGTTTCCTCATGAGCACAACTGAGTGTTCTGGAATTCCCATTCTTCTCAATGACATCCATAATTTGTTATGATCCACACAGTGGAATGCCTTTGCATAGTCAAACACAGGTAAACATCTGTGATGGTTAAGATTGTGTGTCAGCTTGGCTGGGCCATGATTCTCAGTGTTTTAATGTGATCACTCCCATGATTGAATATACTGTGAGTAGCCAATCAGAGGAAAGGGAGTCTCCTTGGGGGTGTGGCCCGCATCTGAATATAAGCAGACGTTCTGGCTTTTTGCTCTCTCTGGATCCTGCGGCTGCCTTCTGTCATCTTATCTCTGGTTCTTGGGACTTGAGCTGTCAGCTTATCCACCGAACTTGGGATTCGTCAATCTTCACAGCCTGTGAGTGGAGCCCTGCTCTCTGACCTGCCAATCTTGGGTTCGCCAGCCCCTGCAGCTACGTGAATCAGGAGAAACTTTGTGGTCCTGCCTGCCGATCTCGGAATTCGTCATCCTTCACAGGCTGTGAGCAGGAGCCCTGCTCTCTGACCTGCCAATCTTGGGCTTGCCAGTTTCTGCGGCTGCGTGACTTGGGAGAGGCCTCTAGCCTGATCCATGGACTTGGGACATTCTAGCCTCTACAATCACGTGAGCTGTTTCCTTGATATACATCTCTTTCTATATATATATTTATACGTGTTACTGGTTTTGCTTCTCTAGAGAACCCAGCCTAAGATATTTGGTACCAGGAGTGGGGTGCTGCTCTAACAGATACCTAAAATGTGGAAGCAGTTTTTGAAACTGTGAATGGATAGAGGTGCGGCAGCAGCAGTGCACCAGCAGCAGCAGAGAATCAGCAACAGCGGAACCAGGAGACCAGAGCAAGACAGCACACCCCCAAGGAAACTCCCCTTTCAACTGATTGGCTGCTCACATCAGATCACAAAATGGAGGATGATTACATAATATCTGCCAAACCACTGATAATCATGGCCTAGCCAAGTTGACACATAACCTTAACCATCACAGCAAGTAAAGTTCCATGATATATTCTTGGTTGGGGCCAATATGCAGAATCTAAGTAAAAAATCATGGTTGGGGCCATGAGTTGAAACAGGTCAAGAAGACCTGGCAGACGGGCTAAGCACACAGACTTGGAATCAGACAGCTGTTCTCACCTGCCAGCAGATATTTGTTGAGCACATATAAGTAATATGCCAGGCACAGTTCTTGGCACTGGGGAAACAGTATTGGATGTGGTAGATAACACCTACTTTGGGCAAGATAGTCAATCTCTCTAAACTTCAGTGTTCTCATTCTTAAAACGGGAAAAATATTCATTATAACTAGCTCATAGGATTGCTGTGAGGATTAAAGGAGGGAAAAGCATATAAGGTGTTTTGCATTGCCTGATGCAGAGAAGACACATAATAAATGAAATAATTAGCCTGCTGGGGAGATAAGTGGGTCATCAGCTCAGCTCTGAAGAATGTATAGGGTTTTGATAGGCAGAGACAAAGGGAAGAGTTCAAGTACAGGGAACAAGATTAATTAATTAAGTCATTCATGCAAAGAAACTTTTTGAATGTCTATGAAACTGACATTCATAGGCATATTTCACTTACATGAATACAGCTAGACACACGAAGAGAAATGTTTAAATAGTATGGGCAACTCCTCCCACCAGTATACTCAGTTAATGTATCCCCTGAGTGGAGTGTGAGATAAGAGGCATGGATCTGGTCTTCCATTTCCTACTATCAACGCCTCACTTTGCTGAGTGTAGTTATTTGTTTAAACATATATTTCATATATAGCCCCTATAGTGGCCCCTAAGTACAAGCCAACTACTTAATCTGGGGATCAACCAAAAAGAACAATCTCGTTATCTGCTCCCATACTGGGGGATTGGAGGAAAAGCCGGTGGTGCTGGACTTTCCGAGAGATGGATAGCAGTCTCCAATGTGGCACCTTCCTAATGCATTATCAAGGGTGATTTTGACCATATAATTTTCATTTTACATGCTGACTTTAGGACTAGTCACATGTATAAGGAATGATTTCATGATGTGTGTTAGGTTCCACGGTGAGATAAAGTAGGGAATGATACAAACATGGCCCCTAGAAAAAAAATTAAAAAAGGAAGAGCCACACAGGAATGCAAGATGTTAACAATTGGTGAAACCATGTGCAGGGGGGAGAGGAGGTATATGGGAACTCTCTGTACTTCCTGTACAGTTTTTCTGTAAACCCAAAACTGCTCTAAAAACTAAAGTCTATTAAAAAAAGCAGCTGATGGGGCACTGAGGATGGTGAGCAGGCTAGCTTGCCTGAGTTAGAGAATCTAATTAGAGAAGAGGCAGATGTGCCTAAAAAGGTACATTGGTGTCAGATGGCTGAGGATGTCAAATGTAAAGCTAATAGGTTTTAGAGCTGCTGATGCTTTCCTTTCTTCAGCAGGACTGAGACATGTCCAAAGCAGTGATTAAGCAGCAGAAGATGCTGAAGGAGCTGCCAAGTTGACTACATGCGATGGCTCCCCGTCCTTTTTTTGGAAGCTGTTTTTTTTTTTTTTAGTAGAATAAGGAGTCCCTGTGTGGCACAAAGGGTTATTGTACTTGGCTGCTAAACAAAAGGTTGCAGATCAAGTCCACCCAGAGGCCTCTCAGAAGAAAAGCCTTGCAATCTACTTCGGAAAGATTATAGCCATTGAAAATCTCATGGAGCACAGTTCTACTCTGACACATATGGAGTGGCCTTGAGTTGGAATCGACTCAATGGCAACTGGTTTGGTTTTGGGTTATTTTAGCAGAATAAAGTTTAGAAAGCTAAATTGATGCAAGGCCAGAATACGGCATGGAATAGTGGTTGAGAGCATACGTGGGCCCTAGAATCAGACTGATCTGACTTCACATCCTGGCTCCATCACTTAGTAGCTTTGTAATCATGAGAAATTCTTAACACCTTTGAGCCTCAGGTTACTAATCTGCAAAATGGAAATATGTTTCAATGGTTGTTTGAGGATTAAATTAGATAATGTATATAAAGTACTTTTAGCACATGGGGGTACTCAATAAATATTAGTTTTTAGTAAAGACATTAAAAATAATCATAAACTTTTTCACTCAATGAGGCTTTTAAAATCTTAGCTCACTAAATGCACTGTGGTGTCCTGGATTGGACCCTGGAATAGAAAAATGATATTAATGGAAAAACTGTGTCAGCGAAAATGAGAGAAGCCCTCAATGAGATGGACTGACACAATAGTCACAACAATGGAATCAAACATATCAAAGATCATGAAGATGGCGCAGAAGCAGGCAATGTTTGTTTGTTTCTTTTTTTTTTTGGTATACATAAGGTCGCCACGAATCAGAGTTGACTTGAGAGCACCTAATAACAATAACAACAAATATACTAAGGTTAACTTCTTCATTTTGACATATGCACCGTGGTTATATAAAATGTTAACATTAGCTGGATAAGGGGCATATGGGAACTCTCTTTACCATCATTTCAACTTTTCTAGCTGTCTAAGCTTGGACTAGTCACTTACCATATTTTTACACAAATAACATGCACATTCTACATTTGTTTGCCAACCACAGCCTCCCCCTGCGAGGTATTTTCATAAGTGCCACTGTACCAATTTTTTTTAACGTGCTGCTGTAAAAAACTAGCATGGTGCACTTAGGAAAATACCTTGTGGGGGGAGGGCACGGTTGGCAAACAAACACAGAAGGCATGCATTATTTGCATAAAAATATGGTAATTTCTCTGAGCTTCAGTTTCTGTATCTGTAAAAAAAGACACTAGTACTTATGCTATATTGTTATTGTGTAGATTAAGTGTCCTAATGCATATAAAGTGCTTAGCACAGTGTATGGCATATAAACGGTTCAATAAATGTTAAACACAATGGAGTTGTATGAAACGTGTAAAAAGAAAACATATAGTCAGAACTTCTGGGCAACACGGTGCTATAGACAGAAGCACCACACTGTCCCTCCACAGTAAAGACCCAAAAAACTAAGTCAAACAGAAACAAACATCAATCCTGGAACCCTAAGCATCAAATGAAGAGATAAAGAGCACAGCCAAGCACTGAATGGAATAAGAAACTGACAGAGAATAGAAAGCGAGGAGAGATATATGCAGAGGTTGCCTATCAGCTAGCGCAGCACAGATCCACCTTCTTGGACTCCTGTTGGAGATCGGCGAACAGGGAGAACGAGAAAGTAGCTTTGCGGAACTCCCAGCAGGAGACAGAACAACCGCTAACCAGTGAAATACACTTTCCCATCTCCTACCCTTCTTCACCCCCACTCGGCCTCCTCTCCTTCCTGTGGCCACAGTCTCTTGGCCAGGAGGCACCAGCTTCAGCCCTGTGACACTTGGCTTCAACCCGCCCTCACTGGCCGGCTCCCTAAGTGCCATTTGTTTGTTGCTGATGTTGCTTTTTTCCGGTTCTTTAGATTTCTTTCATGCCTCTCACCACCTCCCCCTCCTTGTCTCAAATACGTGGCTCCATGTGCCACCTTTGCTTCTTCTTGAAAGGCTGTGAAACGTCGCTTGACTGTGGAACGGCTTCCCAGCCCATGCCACCACACTGGTAGGATCCCTGGGGCTTGTTAGTTTGTTTTGATTTGTTCTATTCTGTTTTGTTTGCTTGTTTTCTTTTTCTCTTCTCAGCCTGGGGGCCCATCTTAGCTGGCTGTACAGTGCAGCTTGGGTGCTACTTCCCCAGTCTGCAAGGCTGCATGGTGGGATCCCTGGGGACATTTCTTTTTTTTTGTTTTCTTTTGTTTTTGTTTTATTTTCTCTTTTTTTCTTTCTTCATTTCTCAGTTTCTTGCCTCTCTATACCTCCCTTCCCTTCATGCCGCCTGAATACCTGGAGCTGTGTGACACTTCTACACCTTCTAGCCAGGCTGTACTTCACTGCTTGGGAGCTGCTTCCCCAGACTTTGCAGCTGTATCAGTAGGATCCATGGGGGCTTTGCTTTTCTTTTTTTTTTCTAATTTTTATTTATTTTCTTTTACCCTTTTTCTTTTTCTTTTAATACGTTTCTTGGTTTCTTATCTTTCCACTCCAAAAGTAAGCTCCCTTAGCACTCTTTTGTTTGTTTCTTTGTTTTTGGCTCCTGTTTCTCTCTCTTCTTTCCCATACCCATCTTAGCTCCACACATCACAATCTCCCTCCTCCTTCCTGCCTACCTGCATGGTGCATTGAACATCACACCCCCAAGCACCACAGGCACAGCCTACTGGAACCTGCCCTGCATTGATTCCCAATCCGCCCTGTTGGCCCTAGTACATGCTACAAACAACCTATCCCAGCAAACCCCCTTCGGCTGGACCTGCCCCACTGCACCATAGCTGAGCAACTGACCCTGCCCTTTGGACAAGGAGGTGATAAGTATTGTGCCCACAGACGAGCAAACAACAAATAACGCACATCCACCAGCTCAGACATAACCAAATAAAACAAAAAAGCTGGACGAAACAAACAAATCTAATCAGTAAATGAGGAAAATAACTACTGAATGTCCTGAAGACAGCAGACAATATCAAAA